>NC_086446.1:748878716-749217112 GCF_028390025.1 Pseudophryne corroboree | reverse complement strand
TGGAGAGAAGAAGAAAAGGAGGTGTATGTTTTGCCTCTATTACATTATCTGGAGAGAAGAAGAAAAGGAGGTGCATGTTTTGCCTCTATTACATTATCTGGAGAGAAGAAGAAAACGAGGTGTATGTTTTGCCTCTATTACAAGGCAGACGCAAATGCAAGCTGATGATGATGATTTGTCAAATGTTGGGCATCAGCCCCTATGTCCAGGGCCGTCTTATCAGCAATGAAGACCCTGGGCAAAGCAATGCGCTCGGGCCCCTACCCACCCATTCACAGAAATAAAAAATAAAAACATAACTTAACTTACCCCTCCTGCGGTCCCGCACTGTCTCTTCACGTGCTTCCATACAGTGAATGCCTGGCAGCACTCTGATTGCTGGATAGCTCCAGCCATCCACCAATCAGCATTAGCTGTCTGGCTGCAGCCTAGAAGCTGGTAAAGAATGCTGTAATCTGATTGCCGGATTGCTCCAACCATTCACCAATCAGCATGCAGACAGCCATTGTGTGTCTATCTGCAGCCTGGGAGGGAGGTGGAGACAGCTTACTGGCTGCTCTGATTGGGTGAAACTCACAATCAAAGCAGCCAGGCAGCATTCTCTACCTATCTCTGGAGAAGCTCTGGAAGCCCCAGCCCGGAAGGCAGAGGCCCCTATGGGCCAGCCTGCCCCTGCTCAAAGGCCCCTAGAATCGTGGGACCCTAGGTATCTGCCGGGTGTGCCTATACCTTAAGATGGCCCTGCCTCTGTCTATTTCTCTAGGAAGTTATTGGGCAAAAACAGCCTTACATTTCTGCATTGTTTTATCTTTTCACTTTGTTTTTCTCACTGAGCCAACTTGGTCTAGCAATGGGAGATTTATGCTGAGTTGATACCTCTTTCTCTTTGTTATGAGTCTTTAGTATTCTCATCAATGAGAACTCAATACTTAGAATCCTTTAAATTGTGCATTTGTCCTAACTCTGCTTCACCATTCACCTGGTCACCCGAACCCTCATTTCTCCCGCGCTGCCCCTCTGTCTACAAGTCCTCACTTGCCTTGTTCATGAAGGCAGAAGTATTACACCATACCCCTTCCCTTCATTGTAGTAGAAAGCAAACAGGGGAGGGGCGCTGGCAGCAGTATTGTCTGAGTAATGTGAGCATTAAGGTACAGCGGAGCAGTGCTGGATTGTTAGCAGTGCGTAGGCATCCAGTGGATCCAGCAAAGACCGTATCAGAGGACACTGGGATTTGCCCAATACTAGACTTTAAGGGGCTGATATAGAATTCAACCCAGGTCTGCATGGGACTATGGGGGGTAATTCAGACCTGATCGTAGATGTGTGAAAAAACACATCTACGATCCATTACCCTGACATGTGGGGGGACGCCCAGCAAAGGGCAAGTACGCCCAACATGCCATATCCAGCCCACAGCGGCAGTACTTTCGCATGTTTCCAGTAGCCCTCTGCCTCCGCAGCAAAGGCAGATGGCTACCCACCGTGTTTCGGGTCGCTGCAGCTGCATGTGACGTCACGCAGCCTCGGCGGCCTGCCCCAGCAATGGTCCCGACACGCGTGCGTTGAGGCTGCACCAGGCAGAGGGCCAAATCAGGCAGAGACGATGCGCACCCTTCACCGGTCTTCAGCCTGCAACCGCTGCCGTAGCAGTGTCCAGGTCTCAATCGGCCCGTAGATGCGGATATTTTCCCATGTGCATAGTTGTATGCGAACGGACAGCCAGAAAGCTGTACACTTGGTGTGTTACTCCTCATCATCAGTACTCGCACTAGTCCTAGGTTTACTGCAAAAGATACTTCTGAAGACAGATTTATTTACGCTTCTAGTCAGCTGTGCGTAGCCCGCAATTCCGTCATCACACCCTGGCTGGACAGTGTCTACTTGGAAACGACCCGTTACAGCACAATTGTATCCTGCTGTCTGGAATAAAAATACAGTGCAAAGCTGCGTGATGGAGCAAGACAGGCAAAGTAAAAGTTGCAGCAGGGCATACAAATAACTAGTAAGTAATCGGTCGGTGAACGGGATCAGTACTAAATCCCGCTGGACGGGATCCCGGCGGTCGAAATATCGACGCCGGAATCCCGACCACTCAATCCCGACAGGGGTGGCGAGCGCAACGCAGCCCCTTGCGGGCTCGCTTTGCTTGCCACGCTGCGGGCACGGTGCCTCGATATGCTCGGCACACTATTATATTCTCCTTCTATGGGTGTCGTGGACACCCACGGAGGGAGAATATGTTGGGATTGTGCCGGACGGGATTCCGGCGTTTTTATTTCGACCACCGGTATTCCATCCGGCGGGATCTTGATCGCATCCCCGGTGAACTACCCCCTTGAAACTGAACAATACAGCTCACAGACTTACATATGAATAAAAGCATTATTGTACTGTACAATCCACATCCAATGGTTTAAATAGAGGAGGATTGTTCCCTCTATGGAGAATTGTTCCCACAGCAACGTTACTGGAAATACTCCAGTTTCCATAATTTTCACAATTTTGATGTTAGTAAGTAAGTTTGCACCAGCAGCATACCCAATTCCCTATCGTCAGAAATGATGGCGAGAAATATCAGCATGCATATTTTCCGTAAAAAAAACTAGATCTTTTCAACTTATTTGAATACTAGCTGTTCTACCCGTTCTGAGCGCGGGAGTTTCTGATTTTCACTGCTGTAATATAAATGAGGGTTAAAAATTTGGTGAACTTAATAGAGATGTAAATTTGAGACGTCTTAGGTCCTAATTCAGACGGCTGATTATCGAATGACAGCGCATGCGTACGGATCGTAATGCGCAGGCGCGACACCAAACTGCGAAAAAATTGGATTTTAATACCTACCGGTATATCCTTTGATCTCAGTCCGTAGAGGATGCTGGGGTCACATCAAGAACCATGGGGTATAGACGGGATCCGCAAGAGACATGGGCACTTTAAGACTTTGAATGCGTGTGAACTGGCTCCTCCCTCTATGCCCCTCCTCCAGTCTCCAGTTATAGGAACTGTGCCCAGGGAGACGGACATTTCGAGGAAAGGAATTATTGTAAAACCACGGTGAGCATCTTACCAGCTCCCACCTCAAGCACGCCGCTGAACGTGTCATTCCACAGAATACAAGCCAATGGCGTGAACAATTGCAGCACCTGGCTGACAGTAACCACAAATAATCACTGCAGATATAGTACGCACTGGGACGGGCGCCCAGCATCCTCTACGGACTAAGAGAAAAGGATTTACCGGTAGGTATTAAAATCCTATTTTCTCATACGTCCTAGAGGATGCTGGGGTCACATCAAGAACCATGGGGTTATACCAAAGCTCTAGAATGGGCGGGAGAGTGCGGACGACTCTGCAGTACCGAATGACCAAACGTGAGGTCAACCTCGGCCAAGGTATTAAACTGTATTACTTAGCCAATTTGTTTGCTAAAGCTGCTCGGCAAAGCTGCAATGCCGAGACTCCCCGGTCAACCGCCCCAGACGAGCCCACCTTTCCAGTAGAATGGGCCCTCACCTATTTCGGTAACGGCAATCCTGCCGTGAAATGAGCATGCTGAATTGTACCACAGATCCAGCGCGCAACTGTCTGCTTGGAAGCAGGACACCCAATCTCGTTGGGAGCATACAGGACAAACAGAGCCTGTGTTCCTAAATGGAGACGTCCTGGCGACATAAATTTTCAAAACTCTGACCACATGCAGAGACATCGACTCAGCAAAGGCGTCGGTAGTCACAGGCACCACAAAACTTGGTACGTGTGGAAAGAAGAAACCACCTTCGGTAGAAATTGTAGACACTGCTCTATCTTCATGGAAAATCTAATAAGGTTTCTTGTGAGACCAGGCCGCTAACTCAGACACTCGCCCTGCGTATGCCAAGGCCAACCTGACGACCACTTTCCAAGTGAGGAAACTCACTCCTCCTTACTTAAAGGTTCAAACCATGGCGATTGAAGGAACTGCAACACCCCATTAAGAACTCATGGTGCCACTGGGGCACAAATGGAGATTGGATGTGCAACACGCCCTTCATGACAGTCTGAACTTCTGGAAGGGAGTCCAATTTATTCTGAAAGAAACCTGCTAAGGCCAATTTTAATTGAGCCCAAGTTTGGGCCCGCATCCACACCTGCTTGTAGAAAACGGAGAAAACGTCCTAGTTGAAAAAACTCCGCCGTAGGAGTCTTCTTGGATTCACACCAAGAAACTTATTTTCTCCAAATACGGCAGTAATTTTTATACGTTACCCCTTTTCTAGCCCGAATAAGTGTGGAGAACTAATTCTGTGGGAATACCCTTACGGACTAGGATTTGGCGGTCAACCGCCATGTCGTCAAACGTAGCCGCGGTACGTTCTAGTACACGCACGGCCCCTGTCGCAACAGGTCCTCGCGCAAAGGAAAAAGCCAGGGATATTCTCTGAGTAATTCCTGAGATCTGGATACCAAGCTCCCCTTGGCCAGTCTGGAACCATGAGGCTCGCTCTAATTTCCTTCTTATGCTCCCAGAACTTTTGGAACGAGAGAAAACGTAGGGAATACATATACCGACTGAAACACCCACGGTGTCACCAGTGTATTCACTGTTCCTGTTTTAGGGTCCCTTGACCTGGAACTCTGAAGCTTCTTGTTGAGACGAGATGCCATCATTCCTACTTGAGGAAATCCCAACGACATATCACCTCTTCGAAAACTACTTGGAGGAGGTCTCCCCTCGCCTGGATGGAGATCGTGCCTGCTGAGGAAGTCTGCTTCTCAGTTGTCCATTCTTGGAACGAATATCGCCGACAGATCGTATGTAAGTTTTTCCGCCCAGCGGAAAATCCTTGTGGTTTCTGCCATTGCTGTTCTGCTCTTCGTTTGTAGAAAACGTTGTAAACGGCCCTTAACTCTAGACCGTTTATGTGGTGACAAGTTTCCTAACTTGGCCATCTTCCTTGAAAGTTTTTTCCCCCTGTGTGACTGCCCTCCCACCTCGGAGGCTTGCACCCGTGGTTGCTAGGATCCAGTCCTGGATCCCGAACCTGCGCCCCTCTAGGAGGTGAGAACTGCGCAGCCACCACAGGAGTGAGATTCTGGTCCTGGAAGGCAGGATTATCCTCCGGTGTATGTGTAGGTGGGAACCGGACCACTTGTCCAACAGGTCCCACTGGAACACCCTGGCATGGAACCTGCCAAACTGAGTGGCCTCGTAGGCCGCAACCATCTTTACCAGCAACCAAATGTATTGATGAATTGACACTCTTGCTGGTCTCGAAATTTGTTTGACCAGACACTGGATCTCCAGAGCCTTTTCCCGTGGAAGAAAAAACTCTCTGCAGTTCTTTGTCTAGTATTATACCCAAAACCGACAACCGCATCGTTGGGACTAACAGTGATTCCGGCAAGTTCAGGAGCCAACCATGTTGTTGAAGAACTGTCAGGGAGAGTGCAATGTTTTGCACCAACTGGTTCCTTGACCTCACCGTTATCAGGAGACCGTCCCAGTACGGGATAAATGTGACCCCTTACTAGCGACGGAGAACCATCATTACTGCCATCACCTTGGTGAAAATCCTGAGAGCCGTAGAAGGACCAAACGGCAACATCTGAAATTGGTAATGACAACCCTGAATTGCAAGCCTCAGGTAAGCCTAATGAGGAGGAAAATTTAATTAGGCCTCTATTATGTCTGCTTAGACCATGAAACAAACTCCTTTTTTTCAAATTGGAAATCACTGCCCTGAGAGATTCCATCTTGGATTTGAATTTCTTTAAGTAGAAATTGAGGGATTTCAGATTTAGGATTGGTCTGACCGAGCCGTCTGGCTTCAGGACCATGAAGAGGCTTGAATAAAAGCCTTCTCCCTGTTGTGACAGGGAAAACCAGGCCAATGACCTCATCCTGATAAAACCCTTGTATTGCGTCGCATACTACCTCCCCGTTCTGAGGAGAATCGTAATTTGAAAAATTGGTGAGGAGAAACGGCTGGAAACTCAAGTATGAACCCTTGGGACACTATTCGTAAAAGCGCCCGGGTACAGGTCCGTTCCAGGACTGAATGAAGAGTTTTAGACGTGGTCCCACCAGTGTGGGCTCCCGCAAGAGAGTCCCAGCGTCATGCGGTGGATGTGGCAGAAAACAGAGGATGATCTCTTCTCCTGTGATCTTGAAGAGGTTGCGGACCTCTTCCCCTTTCTACTTCCTCTACCTGCAAAGAAAGAGGAATCTGTATCTATTGGGCCGAAATGACTGCATCCGACAATGGGGTGTCATCATCCCTAGTGAGGGAACATAGGGCAAGAAGGCGGACTTACCAGCGGCAGCTGTCGAGATCAAATTAACTAGGCCGTCACCCAACCAGGCTTCACCTTCATAGGGAAGAGACTCCCCTTCTTCTCGGAGTCCACATCAGCTTTGCATTGGTGAATCCACAACGCCCTCCTAGCCGAGACCGCCATGGAATTGGCCCGTGAACCCAAGAGTCCTGTATCCCTTGCAGTCGCTCGAAAGTATGCTGTCGTGTCCTTGATATGACCCAACATATGAATACTACTACTCCCCCATGCGCATGTAATGGCAGGACTAACTAACGTAGTCGTGGACACATAGCTAGAATATAAAGTAGCTTCCTGCATACAATCCGCTGAATTTGTGACAGGGCCCCGTGTACAACAGGGGGCGACTCCCACTTTATTCTGTCCGTGGTGGGAAAAGAAATAAACAATCAGAATCCTTATGAGGATTTGAAACCATCTTGTCAGGACTGACCCAGGCTTTCTCACACAGAGCTCTCAGTACATGAGAAGGAGGAACGACACCTCAGCTTTCATTATAACCTTATGTATGTATATATATATATATATATATATATATATATATATTTATATATACACATTTATAGACACACATAGACCCCTCCGTCAGGAACTGCCAGAGTCCTCAGTGACGTCTTTAATGTGCACTACTCGTGTACTGAATGCCCCCCTTTTTTTTTTTTTTAATCCAATCAGGAAACATTATGGTCGACATAGGAAACAGTATCCGTGTCGATATCAGGGAGTAGTAACTGGGCAAAATAACATTTTTGCGACCCCGAGGGGCCTGAGGGAAATATAGCATGACATCCTCCATAGATATTTCTACGTCTGTGTTTGGGACACAGAGTTATGCAAGCTGACTATATATATATATATATATATATGTATATATACACTCTGATATACAATTTTGTTTACCCAGTCAGATATTGGCGGTGCCTACATGGCCACCCACACACGTCTGTGTCCCTACTATCGTTTTCTCTTGGGAAAAACATTCAGCTACCGACGTGTCGACACACATGTACCAAGTACCATCAGGAGCCGGTGGTGCCGACAGGGTCACTCCCAGAGCCGTTCATGGGAGGAGCACTCAGCCTCAGATATGCCGACACACGTGTATCAAAAAACACCGACATACCGGGTATATAGTAGAGATGTGCACTTGAAATTTTTCGGGTTTTGTGTTTTGGTTTTGGGTTCGGTTCCGCGGCCGTGTTTTGGGTTCGACCGCGTTTTGGCAAAACCTCACCGAATTTTTTTTGTCGGATTCGGGTGTGTTTTGGATTCGGGTGTTTTTTTTAAAAAACACTAAAAAACAGCTTAAATCATAGAATTTGGGGGTCATTTTGATCCCAAAGTATTATTAACCTCAAAAACCATAATTTCCACTCATTTTCAGTCTATTCTGAATACCTCACACCTCACAATATTATTTTTAGTCCTAAAATTTGCACCTAGGTCGCTGGATGACTAAGCTAAGCGACCCTAGTGGCCGACACAAACACCGTGCCCATCTAGGAGTGGCACTGCAGTGTCACGCAGGATGGCCCTTCCAAAAAACACTCCCCAAACAGCACATGACGCAAAGAAAAAAAGAGGCGCAATGAGGTAGCTGTGTGAGTAAGATAAGCGACCCTAGTGGCCGACACAAACACCGGGCCCATCTAGGAGTGGCACTGCAGTGTCACGCAGGATGGCCCTTCCAAAAAACCCTCCCCAAACAGCACATGACGCAAAGAAAAAAAGAGGCGCAATGAGGTAGCTGTGTGAGTAAGATAAGCGACCCTAGTGGCCGACACAAACACCGGGCCCATCTAGGAGTGGCACTGCAGTGTCACGCAGGATGGCCCTTCCAAAAAACACTCCCCAAACAGCACATGACGCAAAGAAAAAAAGAGGCGCAATGAGGTAGCTGTGTGAGTAAGATAAGCGACCCTAGTGGCCGACACAAACACCGTGCCCATCTAGGAGTGGCACTGCAGTGTCACGCAGGATGGCCCTTCCAAAAAACCCTCCCCAAACAGCACATGACGCAAAGAAAAAAAGAGGCGCAATGAGGTAGCTCTGTGAGTAAGATAAGCGACCCTAGTGGCCGACACAAACACCGTGCCCATCTAGAAGTGGCACTGCAGTGTCACGCAGGATGGCCCTTCCAAAAAACCCTCCCCAAACAGCACATGACGCAAAGAAAAAAAGAGGCGCAATGAGGTAGCTGTGTGAGTAAGATAAGCGACCCTAGTGGCCGACACAAACACCGTGCCCATCTAGGAGTGGCACTGCAGTGTCACGCAGGATGGCCCTTCCAAAAAACACTCCCCAAACAGCACATGACGCAAAGAAAAAAAGAGGAGCAATGAGGTAGCTGTGTGAGTAAGATAAGCGACCCTAGTGGCCGACACAAACACCGGGCCCATCTAGGAGTGGCACTGCAGTGTCACGCAGGATGGCCCTTCCAAAAAACCCTCCCCAAACAGCACATGACGCAAAGAAAAAAAGAGGCGCAATGAGGTAGCTGTGTGAGTAAGATAAGCGACCCTAGTGGCCGACACAAACACCGTGCCCATCTAGGAGTGGCACTGCAGTGTCACGCAGGATGGCCCTTCCAAAAAACATTCCACAAACAGCACATGACGCAAAGAAAAATTAAAGAAAAAAGAGGTGCAAGATGGAATTGTCCTTGGGCCCTCCCACCCACCCTTATGTTGTATAAACAGGACATGCACACTTTAACCAACCCATCATTTCAGTGACAGGGTCTGCCACACGACTGTGACTGAAATGACGGGTTGGTTTGGACCCCCACCAAAAAAGAAGCAATTAATCTCTCCTTGCACAAACTGGCTCTACAGAGGCAAGATGTCCACCTCATCATCATCCTCCGATATATCACCGTGTACATCCCCCTCCTCACAGATTATCAATTCGTCCCCACTGGAATCCACCATCTCAGCTCCCTGTGTACTTTGTGGAGGCAATTGCTGCTGGTCAATGTCTCCACGGAGGAATTGATTATAATTCATTTTAATGAACATCATCTTCTCCTCATTTTCTGGATGTAACCTCGTACGCCGATTGCTGACAAGGTGAGCGGCGGCACTAAACACTCTTTCGGAGTACACACTTGTGGGAGGGCAACTTAGGTAGAATAAAGCCAGTTTGTGCAAGGGCCTCCAAATTGCCTCTTTTTCCTGCCAGTATAAGTACGGACTGTGTGACGTGCCTACTTGGATGCGGTCACTCATATAATCCTCCACCATTCTTTCAATGGTGAGAGAATCATATGCAGTGACAGTAGACGACATGTCCGTAATCGTTGTCAGATCCTTCAGTCCGGACCAGATGTCAGCATCAGCAGTCGCTCCAGACTGCCCTGCATCACCGCCAGCGGGTGGGCTCGGAATTCTGAGCCTTTTCCTCGCACCCCCAGTTGCGGGAGAATGTGAAGGAGGAGATGTTGACAGGTCGCGTTCCGCTTGACTTGACAATTTTGTCACCAGCAGGTCTTTGAACCCCAGCAGACTTGTGTCTGCCGGAAAGAGAGATCCAAGGTAGGCTTTAAATCTAGGATCGAGCACGGTGGCCAAAATGTAGTGCTCTGATTTCAACAGATTGACCACCCGTGAATCCTTGTTAAGCGAATTAAGGGCTCCATCCACAAGTCCCACATGCCTAGCGGAATCGCTCCGTGTTAGCTCCTCCTTCAATGTCTCCAGCTTCTTCTGCAAAAGCCTGATGAGGGGAATGACCTGACTCAGGCTGGCAGTGTCTGAACTGACTTCACGTGTGGCAAGTTCAAAGGGCATCAGAACCTTGCACAACGTTGAAATCATTCTCCACTGCGCTTGAGACAGGTGCATTCCACCTCCTATATCGTGCTCAATTGTATAGGCTTGAATGGCCTTTTGCTGCTCCTCCAACCTCTGAAGCATATAGAGGGTTGAATTCCACCTCGTTACCACTTCTTGCTTCAGATGATGGCAGGGCAGGTTCAGTAGTTTTTGGTGGTGCTCCAGTCTTCTGTACGTGGTGCCTGTACGCCGAAAGTGTCCCGCAATTCTTCTGGCCATCGACAGCATCTCTTGCACGCCCCTGTCGTTTTTTAAAAAATTCTGCACCACCAAATTGAAGGTATGTGCAAAACATGGGACGTGCTGGAATTTGCCCATATTTAATGCACACACAATATTGCTGGCGTTGTCCGATGCCACAAATCCACAGGAGAGTCCAATTGGGGTAAGCCATTCCGCGATGATCTTCCTCAGTTGCCGTAAGAGGTTTTCAGCTGTGTGCGTATTCTGGAAAGCGGTGATACAAAGCGTAGCCTGCCTAGGAAAGAGTTGGCGTTTGCGAGATGCTGCTACTGGTGCCGCCGCTGCTGTTCTTGCGGCGGGAGTCCATACATCTACCCAGTGGGCTGTCACAGTCATATAGTCCTGACCCTGCCCTGCTCCACTTGTCCACATGTCCGTGGTTAAGTGGACATTGGGTACAACTGCATTTTTTAGGACACTGGTGAGTCTTTTTCTGACGTCCGTGTACATTCTCGGTATCGCCTGCCTAGAGAAGTGGAACCTAGATGGTATTTGGTAACGGGGGCACACTACCTCAAGAAATTGTCTAGTTCCCTGTGAACTAACGGCGGATACCGGACGCACGTCTAACACCAACATAGTTGTCAAGGCCTCAGTTATCCGCTTTGCAGCAGGATGACTGCTGTGATATTTCATCTTCCTCGCAAAGGACTGTTGGACAGTCAATTGCTTGGTGGAAGTAGTACAAGTGGGCTTACGACTTCCCCTCTGCGATGACGATCGACTCCCAGCAGCAACAACAGCAGCGCCAGCAGCAGTAGGCATTACACTCAAGGATGCATCGGAGGAATCCCAGGCAGGAGAGGACTCGTCAGAATTGCCAGTGACATGGCCTGCAGGACTATTGGCATTCCTGGGTAAGGAGGAAATTGACACTGAGGGAGTTGGTGGGGTGGTTTGCGTGAGCTTGGTTACAAGAGGAAGGGATTTACTGGTCAGTGGACTGCTTCCGCTGTCACCCAAAGTTTTTGAACTTGTCACTGACTTATTATGAATGCGCTGCAGGTGAAGTATAAGGGAGGATGTTCCGAGGTGGTTAACGTCCTTACCCCTACTTATTACAGCTTGACAAAGGCAACACACGGCTTGACAAATGTTGTCCGCATTTCTGGTGAAATACTTCCACACCGAAGAGCTGATTTTTTTTGTATTTTGACCAGGCATGTCAATGGCCCTATTCCTCCCACGGACAACAGGTGTCTCCCCGGGTGCCTGACTTAAACAAACCACCTCACCATCAGAATCCTCCTGGTCAATTTCCTCCCCAGCGCCAGCAACACCCATATCCTCCTCATCCTGGTGTACTTCAACACTGACATCTTCAATCTGACTATCAGGAACTGGACTGCGGGTGCTCCTTCCAGCACTTGCAGGGGGCGTGCAAATGGTGGAAGGCGCATGCTCTTCACGTCCAGTGTTGGGAAGGTCAGGCATCGCAACCGACACAATTGGACTCTCCTTGTGGATTTGGGATTTCGAAGAACGCACAGTTCTTTGCGGTGCTTTTGCCAGCTTGAGTCTTTTCAGTTTTCTAGCGAGAGGCTGAGTGCTTCCATCCTCATGTGAAGCTGAACCACTAGCCATGAACATAGGCCAGGGCCTCAGCCGTTCCTTGCCACTCCGTGTGGTAAATGGCATATTGGCAAGTTTACGCTTCTCCTCCGACAATTTTATTTTAGGTTTTGGAGTCCTTTTTTTACTGATATTTGGTGTTTTGGATTTGACATGCTCTGTACTATGACATTGGGCATCGGCCTTGGCAGATGACGTTGCTGGCATTTCATCGTCTCGGCCATGACTAGTGGCAGCAGCTTCAGCACGAGGTGGAAGTGGATCTTGATCTTTCCCTAATTTTGGAACCTCAACATTTTTGTTCTCCATATTTTAATAGGCACAACTAAAAGGCACCTCAGGTAAACAATGGAGATGGATGGATACTAGTATACTTATGGATGGACTGCCGAGTGCCGACACAGAGGTAGCTACAGCCGTGGACTACCGTACTGTGTCTGCTGCTAATATAGACTGGATGATTGATAATGAGATGAAATCAATATATATATGTATGTATATATAATATCACTAGTACTGCAGCCGGACAGGTAGATAATATATTTATTAGGTAATGATGACTGATGACGGACCTGCTGGACACTGTCAGCTCAGCAGCACCGCAGACTGCTACAGTAAGCTACTATACTCTATAGTAGTATGTACAAAGAAGAAAGAAAAAAAAAAAACCACGGGTAGGTGGTATACAATTATGGATGGACTGCCGAGTGCCGACACAGAGATAGCTACAGCCGTGGACTACCGTACTGTGTCTGCTGCTAATATAGACTGGATGATAATGAGATGAAATCAATATATATATATGTATGTATATATAATATCACTAGTACTGCAGCCGGACAGGTAGATAATATATTTATTAGGTAATGATGACTGATGACGGACCTGCTGGACACTGTCAGCTCAGCAGCACCGCAGACTGCTACAGTAAGCTACTATACTATAGTAGTATGTACAAAGAAGAAAGAAAAAATAAAAAACCACGGGTAGGTGGTATACAATTATGGATGGACTGCCGAGTGCCGACACAGAGGTAGCTACAGCCGTGGACTAACGTACTGTGTCTGCTGCTAATATAGACTGGATGATTGATAATGAGATGAAATCAATATATATATATGTATGTATATATAATATCACTAGTACTGCAGCCGGACAGGTAGATAATATATTTATTAGGTAATGATGACTGATGACGGACCTGCTGGACACTGTCAGCTCAGCAGCACCGCAGACTGCTACAGTAAGCTACTATACTATAGTAGTATGTACAAAGAAGAAAGAAAAAAAAAAAAAACCACGGGTAGGTGGTATACAATTATGGATGGACTGCCGAGTGCCGACACAGAGGTAGCTACAGCCGTGGACTAACGTACTGTGTCTGCTGCTAATATAGACTGGATGATTGATAATGAGATGAAATCAATATATATATATGTATGTATATATAATATCACTAGTACTGCAGCCGGACAGGTAGATAATATATTTATTAGGTAATGATGACTGATGACGGACCTGCTGGACACTGTCAGCTCAGCAGCACCGCAGACTGCTACAGTAAGCTACTATACTATAGTAGTATGTACAAAGAAGAAAGAAAAAAAAAAAACCACGGGTAGGTGGTGTACAATTATGGATGGACTGCCGAGTGCCGACACAGAGGTAGCTACAGCCGTGGACTAACGTACTGTGTCTGCTGCTAATATAGACTGGATGATTGATAATGAGATGAAATCAATATATATATGTATGTATATATAATATCACTAGTACTGCAGCCGGACAGGTAGATAATATATTTATTAGGTAATGATGACTGATGATGGACCTGCTGGACACTGTCAGCTCAGCAGCACCGCAGACTGCTACAGTAAGCTACTATACTCTATAGTAGTATGTACAAAGAAGAAAGAAAAAAAAAAACCACGGGTAGGTGGTATACAATTATGGATGGACTGCCGAGTGCCGACACAGAGGTAGCTACAGCCGTGGACTACCGTACTGTGTCTGCTGCTAATATAGACTGGATGATAATGAGATGAAATCAATATATATATATGTATGTATATATAATATCACTAGTACTGCAGCCGGACAGGTAGATAATATATTTATTAGGTAATGATGACTGATGACGGACCTGCTGGACACTGTCAGCTCAGCAGCACCGCAGACTGCTACAGTAAGCTACTATACTATAGTAGTATGTACAAAGAAGAAAAAAAAAAAAAAAACCACGGGTAGGTGGTATACAATTATGGATGGACTGCCGAGTGCCGACACAGAGGTAGCTACAGCCGTGGACTAACGTACTGTGTCTGCTGCTAATATAGACTGGATGATTGATAATGAGATGAAATCAATATATATATATGTATGTATATATAATATCACTAGTACTGCAGCCGGACAGGTAGATAATATATTTATTAGGTAATGATGACTGATGACGGACCTGCTGGACACTGTCAGCTCAGCAGCACCGCAGACTGCTACAGTAAGCTACTATACTATAGTAGTATGTACAAAGAAGAAAGAAAAAAAAAAAACCACGGGTAGGTGGTATACAATTATGGATGGACTGCCGAGTGCCGACACAGAGGTAGCTACAGCCGTGGACTACCGTACTGTGTCTGCTGCTAATATAGACTGGATGATTGATAATGAGATGAAATCAATATATATATGTATGTATATATAATATCACTAGTACTGCAGCCGGACAGGTAGATAATATATTTATTAGGTAATGATGACTGATGACGGACCTGCTGGACACTGTCAGCTCAGCAGCACCGCAGACTGCTACAGTAAGCTACTATACTCTATAGTAGTATGTACAAAGAAGAAAGAAAAAAAAAAACCACGGGTAGGTGGTATACAATTATGGATGGACTGCCGAGTGCCGACACAGAGGTAGCTACAGCCGTGGACTAACGTACTGTGTCTGCTGCTAATATAGAGTCTAGACTGGATGATAAATTATTGATAATGAGATGAAATCAATATAATATCACTAGTACTGCAGCCGGACAGGTACTATATATATTTATTATGTAATGACTGATGACGGACCTGCTGGACACTGTCAGGTCAGCACAGCACCGCAGACTGCTACAGTAAGCTACTATAGTAGTATGTATAAAGAAGAATGAAAAAAAAAAAAAACCACGGGTAGGTGGTATACAATATTATATATATATATATATATATATATATATATTATATACAATTATATATATATATATATATATATATATATTAAACTGGTGGTGATTGATTATTAAACTGGTGGTCACTTCAGGTCACGTTGCAACTTGCAACTAGTACTCCGAGGCCTAAGCAGACAATCACAAAATATATTATTATACTGGTGGTCAGTGTGGTCACAACAATGGCAGTGTGGCACTGACTCTGGCAGCAAAAGTGTGCACTGTACGTTATATGTACTCCTGAGTCCTGCTCTCAGACTCTAACTGCTCCCCACTGTCAGTGTCTCCCCCACAAGTCAGATAATACACTTACAGTCACACTATCTATTATCTAATCTAGTATAAATATCACTTCAGCAAGTAGTATAGTAGTATACAGTATAGTAGTACTCCTCCTAATAATGCTCCCCAAAATACTGTGTCTCTCTCTTCTCTAAACGGAGAGGACGCCAGCCACGTCCTCTCCCTATGACTCTCAATGCACGTGTGAAAAAAATGGCGGCGACGCGCGGCTCCTTATATAGAATCCGAGTCTCGCGATAGAATCCGAGCCTCGCGAGAATCCGACAGCGTGATGATGACGTTCGGGCGCGCTCGGGTTAACCGAGCAAGGCGGGAAGATCCGAGCCTGCTCGGACCCGTGTAAAAAACCTGAAGTTCGGGCGGGTTCGGATTCAGAGGAACCGAACCCGCTCATCTCTAGTATATAGGGGACAGACCCACAGTAAAGTCTGTCAGAGAGACACAGAGGAAGCTTGCCAGCCCACAACCCAGCGCCTAACCAGACCTGCAACGCTTTTATATTATATATATATATATATATATATATATATATATAGTGGGGGGATAAGGGTACCGGCGACTTGTGTTGTTTAAAACATGATCATTAAAACTTAAAATTTATGAGCCAAAAAATATATAATATTACAAACAAGTTTTCTAATAATATATAAAAGTGGAATAAAACATAAAAAGTTTCACAAACACTGGTAAAAGCATAAAGGTCTTTGTAAAAGGTAAGGAATTCTGACTTAACTTTAAGATAGGCAAGGGGGTCACTGCAGGGAACCCAATGCATTTCGTCACACCAGACTTCTTCAAAGTCAAGTCGCCGGTACAACACAAGTCGCCAGTACCCTTATCCCCCCACTCTATACTCTTTTTAGCAGTACTGTACCAGTACTGCACTCTTAAGGGTTGGCAGACACCTACAGTTAGGTTACGTGTGTGTTTTTTAGTTCATTAATTATTTTAAGTGATTTTTAATTCACTTCCCTTATTGAGACTATACCCCACAAGTGGCGCTGTATCATTTTTCTGCTACACATATATATTTATATATATATATATATATATATATATATTGCACCAACATTTCTGCGCCCCCCCCCCCCCGTTTTGCACCCTGATCTTTATTCAGAAGTGTGAGGAAGGATCAGCGTGTCTGCATAGAAAATGGCGCTGAGCTGTGTGAGCTGAGAGGACTAAGCCCCGCCCCCTTAATGGCGTGCTTCAGTCCCGCTATTTTCAACTAAATCTTTATACTGGCGGGGTTTAGGACAGTGCCTAGGCACCTATGTCCCCTCTTGCCAGTCTTATTTTTGAGGTTTATATGCTGCCCAGGGCGCCCCCCCGCGCCCTGCACCCTATAGTGCTGTTGTGTGTGGGAGCATGGCGTGCAGCGTGCGATCGCTGTGCGGTACCTCATAAGCCGTCACTGAAGTCTTCTTTTCTTCTTTTACTCACCTGTCTTCTGACTTCTGGCTCTGCAAGGGGGGTGACGGCGGGCTCCGGGAATTAACCCCTAAGCGTACCTAGTGATCAGACCCTCAGGATCTAATGGTGTCCTGTAGCCAAAGAAGCAGAGCCTTGAAACTCACAGAAGTAGGTCTGACTTCTCTCCCCTAAGTCCCACGAAGCAGGGAGACTGTTGCCAGCAGTTCTCCCTGAACATAAAAAAACTAACAAAGTCTTTCAGAGAAACTCAGTAGAGCTCTTCAGAGTGCATCCAGTCTCACTGGGCACAGATCTAAACTGGAGTCTGGAGGAGGGGCATAGAGGGAGGAGCCAGTTCACACCCCTTTGAAAGTCTTAAAGTGCCCATGTCTCCTGCGGATCCTGTCTATACCTCATGGTTCTTGATGTGACCCCAGCATCCTCTTGGACGTATGAGAAAATCCAGCTTTTTTTTTAATATCGCTAGGAGAACGCAGGCTGATTGACAGGAAGCAGAAGTTTGGGGGTGGTAACTGCCCGTGTTCTGGGAGTGTCAGGAAAAACGCAGGCGTTCCCATGCGTTTTCAGGGAGCTCCGGCTCCGATCAACCTTTCTTTCGCACTGTAGGAGTAAGTCCTAGGCTATGCAGAGACTGGAAAAATCATTCAATGGTGAGTGAGTTGCGAATGGATTTCCAGATGTCCGCTGTCTGGTGAAGTTTTTGCACAGCGTACGCATGCAATTCGCACACTTGCATGGGGTGGGTTTTTACTCTCTATGGGTGGCTGATCGCAGCCCTCTTCAAAAACGCACAGCAGTGATCAGGTCTGAATTAGGCCCTTAATGTAAGTAAATATTAATCCATGGTTCTTGGCGTTACCCAAGGAGCACCCGTAGCAGAGATGGTAAATAGTGACAGGAGCATTTTTGTAGTTTATTAAATTCTACACACTGGAGGTGCAATCCAAATTGTGATCTAATTGTCCGTTTGGGCGTTATCGGTCACGCAACACAAGTCACGCATCGGTAATGATGTCATTATGTCAACCCCCTTTTCATCCCCTTAGGGGAGGTTTATTAAAATTCTAAGTACGTAGTTTTCCGATTTCCCACCTGCAGAATAACTATGTTAAATGTCAGCTTCCTAACATATCGGGAAGTAAGAGAATCAGTGATGAGTCAGTCAGTCAGTCAGTCAGTCAGTCAGTGAGGGCTTTCCCATTTATCTCCTATATATTTGCCCAAGTCTGTGACTCTGTGCCCGTAACGCTGGGCGGAGTCACAGGCACAGATCTGGCCAGGAACAGTCCCCTCCCTCTCTCCGCCCAGTCCCCTCCCAATCTCCGCCCAGTCCCCTGTCTCCCTTCTCCCCGTACACTCTCTGGTGACATCGCAGCCGCTGACTGTGAGCGGAACTCACACTACCCGCCTCACAGACTAGCGGCTGCTGCAGAGTTCAGGGGGACATGCTGAGCACTGGCAGCTGCTCTCGCACCCTCTCCCACCCGCGGCATCCACCCGTCACTTACCCGCGGTCGCGGGTGAAAAGGGGGCATGGCTTCGTGGAAGGGGGCGTGACTTCGCGTCCCGACCACCGTTTTCGGCACAACTCGCCCCCCCCTCCCACCCGCGGCAACCACCCGCATCTGCCCCCCACCCGCGGCATCCACCCGTCACTTACCCGCGGTCGCGGGTGAAAAGGGGGCGTGGCTTCGCGGAAGGGGGCGTGGCTCCACGTCCCGACCCCCGTTTTCGGCACATTGTGGGTCGGGGCATACGGCCTTCACCCGGACACTGGTGAATCTGCAGTGCTGGCTTCTGGACTGTGACAGGAGCCGGCACTTTGGTGTCACCCCTCAGAGGGTAACACCCGGGTGCGGGCCGCACCCCCGCACCCACGTTGTGGCGCCACTGCTCCCGCCCCCACCCGTAGCACAAACACCCGCCGCATCCACCCACCACCCGTGGCACTCCCGTCCCCTCCGCCACCCAGAGCACAAACACCCGCGCCACCCACCCGCGGAACTCCCGCCCCCTCCCCCACCCGTAGCACCAACACCCGAGGCAACCAACCGCATTCGCCCCCCACCCGCAGCACTCCCACCCGCAGCACCAACACCCGCGCCACCTACCCGCGACACCCACCGCATCCACCCACCACCCGTGGCACTCCACCCCCTCCCCCACCCGCAGCACCAACACCCGCACCACCCGTAGCACTCTGCCCCCTCCCCCACCCACAGCACCAACACCCGCTGGCCCCCCCTGCGGCACCCAACGCATCCCCCACATCCGCTCCCACCCGCGGCACTCACGCCCCCACCCGTAGCTCCCACACCTGCAGCACCCCCCGCCCCTCCCCCACCCGCTGCAACCCTGCCCCTCCCCCATACCCACCTCTCCCCCCTGCTGCACCCTTCACCCAACCCGCACCACCACCGCAACTGCCCCATCCTGCACCCACCCCTCCTGCACCCACCCCTCCCCCACCCGCACCACCGCCCCAACCCTCGGAACCCCAGCAGCTGCCTCCCACCACCCAACTGCACCACCACTGCTTCAGCCCCTACCCCCCCTCCGCACCTGTCCCTCCACCCCCAGCACCCCCCCTCCCCCATCCACGGCACTCCCACACCAGCTTCTCCCACAGCCCTCCCACACCCACATCACCCCTGCTCCAAACCCCCCACCCATGGCACCCCCGCCCCTCTCCTACGCACAGCACCCCTGCTCCCGCACCCCCACCCCTCCCCTACCTGTAGCACCTGCCCCTGCAACCGTGGCACCCTCAAACCCACCACCCCCCCAAATGCACCACACCGGCAAACCGCCCCCTCCCCCACCCGTGACACCCCCCCACTCCACCCCCATACCCACCTCTCCCCCCGCTACACCCCTGCATCCTCCACTCCACTCCACCCTCACCACCACCGCATCTGCCCCTCCTGCACCCACCCCTCCCCCATACGCAACACCCCTGCTCCTGCACCCCCTCCCCCACCCACGCCACACCCCCAACCCTCGGAACCCCCGCAGCCGCCTTCCACCCCCCATCCGCACCACCACTGCACCCGCCACTGCCCCCCCACACCTGTCCACCACCCATGGCACAACGCCCCCATGCCCAGAACCCCCCCCCCCCCATCCCCTACCCACGGCACTCCCACACCAGCTTCTCCCACAGCCCCCCCCAACCCTCCCAAACCCACATCACCCCTGCTCCCAACTCCCCACCCATGGCACCCCGACCCTTCACTACGCACAGCACCCCTGCTCCCGCGCCCCTACCTGCAGCACCCCCCCACCCGCCCCTGCAACCATAGCACCCTCACACCCACCCACCCCCAACCGCACCACCCTGGCAAACTGCCCCCTCCCCCACCCGCGGCACCCCCGCCACTCCACCACTCCACCCCTATACCCACCTCTCCCCCGCTACACCCCTCCACCCCACCCGCACCACCACCGCATCTGCCCCTCCTGCATCCGCCGCTCCCCCATCCGCAACACCCCTGTTCCCGCACCCCCTCCCCCACCCGCGCCAACCCTTGGAAACCCCCGCAGCCGCTTCCCACACCCCAAACGCAGCACTACTGCACCCGTCCCTGCCCCCCGCACCTGTCCCCACACCCATGACACCACACTCCCACCCGCAGCTCCCCCTCCCCCACCCACGGCACTCCCACACCAGCTTCTCTCACAACCCCTCCCACACCCATATCACCCCTGCTCCCAACCCTCCACCCATGGCACCCCGCCCCTCCCCTACGCACAGGACCCCTGCTCCCGCACCCCAAACCCCTCCCCTTCCTGCAGCACCACCCGCCCCCGCAACCGTGGCACCCTCACACCCACCTCCCACCCAACCGCACCACCCCGCCAAATGGCCCCCACCCACAGCACCCCTGCACCCGCCCCTCCCCAACACCCACGCACCTGCCCCTCCACCACCCGCAACACCACCACAGCCGGCCCTCCCCAACTGCGTTAACCCCGCACCAGCCCCTCACCCACCCACAGCGCCCTCTGATCCCCTCCCCCATCCGCCCCATCCCCTCACCCGCCTCTCCCCTGCCCGTGGCACATCCGGACCACCACCACACCCCCACAGCCACCACTCCCCCACCCACAGCACCTCCCCCACCCCCATCATCTACAGACACCTCCCCCACCCCCAGCACTTCTACAAACCATCACCCAACCTCCCCCTCTGCAACCCCACCTCCCCTACATCGCCCCTCCCCCACACACAGCACCTCCAGACCCCCTCCTTCATCCACAGCCTCCTGCACCTGCCCCTCCACCACCAGCATCTACAGACCCCATCCACACACCCTCCCGCCCCCCCCCCACCCGCAGCATCCTCACACCCGCCCCTTCCCCACCGCCGCACCCCCTCCCCTGCCCCTCCCCTACCCGCCACAGCTGCACCAACCGCCCTACCCCAACTGCGGTATCCCTGCACCGGCACCCTCCCCCACCCACTGCAGCAGCCCACCTGGCCCACCACAACCGCCGTAACCCCACACCCACCACTCACTCATCCACAGCGCCCACGGACCCCCTCCCCCATCCGTGCCATCCCCGCACCCGCCCCTCCCCTAGCTACCGCACATCCACATCACCTACCCCATCCAGATCACGTACCCCACCCGCAACACCCCCGCCACTCCCACAACCACAGCACCTACCCGCCCGCATTATCTACAGGCACCCTTCACATCTGCGGACCTCCCACACCTGCCCCTCCCCCACCCGCAACACCTCTGGACCACCACCCGAACCACCTCCGGACTCCCTCCCCCATCCACAGCTCCCCCGCATCCACCCCTCCCCCATCCACAACATCTACATCCCCCATCCGTGCCATCCCACACCTCCCCCACCCACAGCACTTCTGAAACCCATCACCTAAGCTCACCCCCCCTGCACCTCCAAATGCACACCCCTACATCGCCCCTCCCACACACACATCACCTCCATACCCCCTCCTTCATCCACACTCCCCCGCACCCACCCCTCCCCCACCAACAGCAACTACACTCCCCATCCGCGCCCCTCTACACCTCCCCCTCCCCCACCCACAGGACCTCTGCACCCTTTACGCCATCCGTGCCCCTGCACCCACCCCTCCGCCACCCACAACACCTCTGGACCCCCTCCCACACCCAACCCTCCACCACACGTAGCACCTCGAATCACCATCCACAGCCGCTACAAGTGATTCCCACGGATAGGAACCTCACTGAACCCACCCCCTTTCCAAACCCCCCAAACTTTTGTGAGTATAGTTGCTACCAATGGACATTGGATTAATTAGAAACACTAATACTGTGGCCATTATGTGTATAAGCAACACTGCTACCTGTGCCCATTGTGTATAAGTGGCGCTGCTACCTGTGCACACTGTGTGTATAAGCGGCTCTGCTACCTGTGGTCACTGTGTGTATAAGCGGCTTTGCTACCTGTGGGTATTGTGTGTATACGCCGCTCTGCTACCTGTGGGTATTGTGTGTACACGTGGCTCTGCTACCTGTGCCCATTGTGTGTGTATAAGCACCTCTGCTACCTGTGGGCACTGTGTATAAGCGCCTCTGCTACCTGGGGGTATTGTGTGTATAAGCGGCTCAGCTAGCTGTGGGCACTGTGTGTATAAGCGTCTCTGCCCCCTGTGGGTATTGTGTGTATAAGCGGTTCTGCTACCTGTGGGTAATGTGTGTACATGTGGCTCTGCTACCTGTGCCCATTGTGTGTATAAGCCCCTCTGCTACCTGTGGGCACTGTGTGTATAAGCGCCTCTGCCCCTGTGGGTATTGTGTGTATAAGCGGTTCTGCTACCTGTGGGTAATGTGTGTATAAGCGGCTCTGCTACCTGTGGGTATTGTGTGTATAAGCGGTTCTGCTACCTGTGGGTATTGTGTGTATAAGCGGTTCTGCTACCTGTGGGCATTGTGTGTATAAGCGGCTCTGCTACCTGTGGCCACTGTGTGTATAAGCGCCTCTGCTACCTGTGGGTATTGTGTGTATAAGCGGCTCTGCTACCTGTGGCATTTGTGTGTATAAGCGGCTCTGCTACCTGTGGGTATTGTGTGTATAAGCGCCTCTGCTACCTGTGGGCACTGTGTGTATAAGCCCCTCTGCTACCTGTGGGCACTGTGTGTATAAGCGCCTCTGCCCCCTGTGGGTATTGTGTGTATAAGCGGCTCTGCTACCTGTGGGCACTGTGTGTATAAGCGCCTCTGCCCCCTGTGGGTATTGTGTGTATAAGCGGTTCTGCTACCTGTGGGTATTGTGTGTATAAGCGGTTCTGCTACCTGTGGGTATGCTGTGTATAAGCGGCTCTGCTATCTGTGGGCACTGTGTGTATAAGCGCCTCTGCCCCCTGTGGGTATTGTGTGTATAAGCGGTTCTGCTACCTGTGGGTATTGTGTGTATAAGCGGTTCTGCTACCTGTGGGTATTGTGTGTATAAGCGGCTCTGCTATCTGTGGGCACTGTGTGTATAAGCGCCTCTGCCCCCTGTGGGCACTGTGTGTATAAGCGCCTCTGCCTCTGTGGGTATTGTGTGTATAAGCGGTTCTGCTACCTGTGGGTAATGTGTGTATAAGCGGCTCTGCTACCTGTGGGTATTGTGTGTATAAGCGGTTCTGCTACCTGTGGGTATTGTGTGTATAAGCGGCTCTGCTACCTGTGGGCATTGTGTGTATAAGCGGCTCTGCTACCTGTGGCCACTGTGTGTATAAGCGCCTCTGCTACCTGTGGGTATTGTGTGTATAAGCGGCTCTGCTACCTGTGGGCACTATGTGTATAAGTGGCTCTGCTACCTGTGGGTATTGTGTGTATAAGCGGCTCTGCTACCTGTGGGTATTGTGTGTGTATAAGCGCCTCTGCTACCTGTGGGCACTGTCTGTATAAGCGCCTCTGCCCCCTGTGGGTATTGTGTGTATAAGCGGCTCTGCTACCTGTGGGCACTGTGTGTATAAGCGCCTCTGCCCCCTGTGGGTATTGTGTGTATAAGCGGTTCTGCTACCTGTGGGTATTGTGTGTATAAGCGGTTCTGCTACCTGTGGGTATGCTGTGTATAAGCGGCTCTGCTATCTGTGGGCACTGTGTGTATAAGCGCCTCTGCCCCCTGTGGGTATTGTGTGTATAAGCGGTTCTGCTACCTGTGGGTATTGTGTGTATAAGCGGTTCTGCTACCTGTGGGTATTGTGTGTATAAGCGGCTCTGCTATCTGTGGGCACTGTGTGTATAAGCACCTCTGCCCCCTGTGGGCACTGTGTGTATAAGCGCCTCTGCCTCTGTGGGTATTGTGTGTATAAGTGGTTCTGCTACCTGTGGGTAATGTGTGTATAAGCGGCTCTGCTACCTGTGGGTATTGTGTGTATAAGCGGTTCTGCTACCTGTGGGTATTGTGTGTATAAGCGGCTCTGCTGCCTGTGGGCATTGTGTGTATAAGCGGCTCTGCTACCTGTGGCCACTGTGTGTATAAGCGCCTCTGCTACCTGTGGGTATTGTGTGTATAAGCGGCTCTGCTACCTGTGGGCACTGTGTGTATAAGTGGCTCTGCTACCTGTGGGTATTGTGTGTATAAGCGGCTCTGCTACCTGTGGGTATTGTGTGTGTATAAGCACCTCTGCTACCTGTGGGCACTGTGTGTATAAGCCCCTCTGCTACCTGTGGGCACTGTGTGTATAAGCGCCTCTGCCCCCTGTGGGTATTGTGTGTATAAGCGGCTCTGCTACCTGTGGGCACTGTGTGTATAAGCGCCTCTGCCCCCTGTGGGTATTGTGTGTATAAGCGGTTCTGCTACATGTGGGTATTGTGTGTATAAGCGGTTCTGCTACCTGTGGGTATTGTGTGTATAAGCGGCTCTGCTATCTGTGGGCACTGTGTGTATAAGCGCCTCTGCCCCCTGTGGGTATTGTGTGTATAAGCGGTTCTGCTACCTGTGGGTATTGTGTGTATAAGCGGTTCTGCTACCTGTGGGTATTGTGTGTATAAGCGGCTCTGCTATCTGTGGGCACTGTGTGTATATAAGCGCCTCTGCCCCCTGTGGGTATTGTGTGTATAAGTGGCTCTGCTACCTGTGGCCACTGTGTGTATAAGCGGCTCTGCTACCTGTGGCCATTGTGTGTATAAGCGGCTCTGCTACCTGTGGCCACAGCACCTTCGTATCTTATCTACAGTGCATTGCTGTTACTCATCTGGTACTTCATAATGCAGACCCTAGCAATATATACTACACTCTACACTATGTTATTCATTGTGCCCTGCGGCCACTCTGCACGCCCTCACAAAGGCCTACGCCCCCTTGACAATCGCACGCCCTCCCCCCTTACAATATTTACCCACTGCCATTAAAAAAAAAACAGGTAATACTCCATATAATAACAATTATAGCACAGCTGAAGCCCGTGCAGGGGATAGTGGATCGTAGCCCCTTGCAACGGTATTTTCTCTCTAACACCTTCCCTCTCTTTATCCTCTCCCTACCACCCTGCCTTTCCCTATCCTTTACCCATCGCACAGCGTTTCTGTACATTCCCTTTCTCTCCCCCTACGCCTCTCTATCTTATCTCAACCGGAACCCATTTCTGTATGCCCTCTATACTGCCCTGCGTTTCTGATTCTGTTATCTACCGCCCTGCGTATGTTCAAAGGCGTGCAGAGGTTAACCGGGCGTAGCCCCTAACGACGGTGTGAAGAGCGCCCGTAGGGCGCGATGAATCACCTAGTATATATAGATTTTCCTAAACAATACAGAGGCTTGAATTTTGAATGAGAAAATAGTAAAAAATATTGCGTAACAAAAAAAATATGCATTTTTATTCTTTTTCTCACACAAACAAAAAAAGTCTCATCCATCAGTGGAATAAACAGAAAATATCTTCCCGTGTAAATATTGTCACCTGGACTAAAGGAAAGTTATGTCCTGTTCTCCGCAGTATGGCCGCATACCTAGGCCAGGAGTTATAGAGCAGATGCGTTTAGCCTTGGTGAGATCATATGGTTTATTTGACATCTGAACTATTCATCAGGGACCCTGGTGTGGAATGTATAGGGATGTAATATTTCTCTTGCTCTGCTGTCATTGTAAATGGGCTTAAATTCTCCATTTGTTAACCCTGTGGCTAACAATTTTGGTTAGGAAACAACTGTTGTAAATGTCAATTTTTAAATATATTTTGGTTGTTTAACAGTAAGGCTTATGGCTACATTAACATACCGGAGGTGATTTGTGGGGGATCCGGTCTGAAGAACGACAGTGTCTAGGTCGACAATGTTTAGGTCGACCATTATAGGTCGACAGTCACTATGTCGACATGGATGGACGGTCGACAGGGTTTCTAGGTTGACATGTGCTAGGTCGACAGGTCTAAAGGTCGACATGAGTTTTTCACATTTTTTTTCTTTTTTCATACTTAACGATCCACGTGGACTACGATTGGAACGGTAAAGTGTGCTGAGCGAAGCGAAGGCACCATGCCCGAAGCATGGCGAGCGAAGCGAGCCATGCGAGGGGACGCGGTGCACTAATTTGGGATCCCGGTCACTTTACGAAGAAAACGAAAAAAAAAAAAAAATCCTCATGTCGACCTTTAGACCTGTCGACCTAGCACATGTCGACCTAGAAACCCTGTCGACCTTCCATCCATGTCGACCTAGTGACTGTCGACCTATAGTGGTCGACCTAAACATTGTCGACCTAGATACTGTCGATAAAACGAACCACACCCGATTTGTGGTGCTTACAGCTTTAGAGGCGTACAATGAAAAAATACAACATTTTGCTCAGCCCTTGGGGTACACGGGAGCGCACAGGATAGGAAATAATGACGCAGCCACAGAGCATCATCTGGGGACAAGCATAAATAACTCAGCCATAGTGCATGATTTTAGGTACAAAGAATATCAAGAACGTTGCTCTCAGGGGCGTATTTAGGTGGTCATTCCGAGTTGATCGCTAGCTTCATTTGTTTGCAGAGCAGCGATCAGGCTAAACAATGTCAGTTCTGCGCATGCGTATGCGGCGCAATGCGCATGCACGACGTACGGGCACAACAAACGATGCAGTTTTGCACAGGGTCTAGCGACGCATTTCAGTCGCACTGGTGGCCGCAGAGTGATTGACATGAAGTGGGCGTTTCTGGGTGGGAACTGACCGTTTTCAGGGAGTGTTCGGAAAAACGCAGGCGTGCCAGGGAAAACGCAGGCGTGGCTGGGCGGGTTTGTGACGTCAAATTCGGAACTGAATAGTCTGAAGTGATCGCAAGCGCTGAGTAGGTTTTGAGCTACTCTGAAACGACACAAATTTTTTTTGCAGGCGCTCTGCGATGCAACCATTCGCACTTCTGCTAAGCTACAATACACTCCCAGTGGGCGGCGGCATAGCGTCTGCTTGGCTGCTAAAAACTGCTAGCGAGCGATCAACTCGGAATGACCCCCTAAGAGAGGAGAGGGCCTTTGTGCAGCCTCCACCCGAGCTGCCTCCTCTAGAGCCAGCTGCAGTAGTACGGGGAGATGTACTAAGCCCTGGAGCGTGATAAAGTGGAGAGAGATAAAGTACCAGCCAATCAGCTCCTAACTGCCATGTTACACGCTGTGTTTTTAAAATGGCAGGTAGGAGCAGTGGCAAACGCAGGATTTCTAAAGGGGGGTGTTCAAAGGAAATCCACAATCTCCCACTCCGCGGAATATGGAATACAGTATTAATATTTAACACTACAGCTGGTCTATCGTATAGGCTGTATCAAACATATTTATATAATATAATAATAATAATAATAATAATAATAATAATAATAATAAACAAGTGGTCATCAAAAGGTTAAACATACTATAATAAATAAAGAAATACACAAACATAATACAGCCACCTGCACCTTCTAAGCACACATTCTCCCACCTCATGCTAAGGCTCCTGTCTCTTCTTCCTGGTAGCTACTCTCTGGTCCAGTGCACTGATTGAGGATTGCACACACAGCAAACTTGGTAGAAGATGCTGCTACCACTGGACATGTGCAGCAGTTTTGTTCTATCCCTTAAATTGCATGATGTGGCGGCAGCTCTAGTAATCGTATTATATACTATTGCTATTGTCATAATTTGAGCAACTTGCCAAGAGGAAGGGGGTTTCCAGGCAACCGGAAACCCCCCCCTGCGTTTGCCTCCGGGTAGGAGCTGATTGGTCGGCAGTTTATCTCTCTCCACTTTATCTCTCTCCAAGTCTTAGTACATTTGCCCCGTAAACTCTAGCGGTGTTCTAGAGTCTATTGTGCATGCGCAGGTCTCCAGGAAGACGGCACAGAAGCCATTTTCCTGGTGGTTTCCATACTGCGCATGTACAAAACATTGGTAATAGACCTGCCGTGCCAGTTTCCTGGTGATTATGCAGAGCTGCAAGTGCCGATGTGGGACTCCAAAGAGATAAGTATTGAAGAATATGGGTACAGGGTGTACAGTGTGGGCCCCCCTGGACCCAGGGGCCCTTGTGCACCTTGCATCCATTATAGATACAGAAATTGTTCCTCCATTCATCATGTACTATTGGTCGGCTGTATACCAGTCTTACTGACTTGTGCTTTCTGAGCTCTGTAACTTTGGCCATATGTCAATAAAGTTTGTTGAAAAAAAAAACCCTTCTCTGCAGCCTCTGCACAGGACAGGATCCCAGAGCCAGGGCTAGTCCAATCTCTGCTCTGCTGCCTGCACCGTCGAGGGGGGTAACAATTGCGCTAGCCGGCTCCTACTTCACAGTGGTAGCAGGAGTGACTTTTACACCACAGGAAGTGGCCCCTAGGGCACTACTATGGGATATATAATGAACTAGGGCACTACTACTGTACATAAAATTAACTAGTGCACTACTCTGTGGCTTAAAATGAACTAGGGCACTATTATGGGGCATAAAGTAAACTAGGCAAGGTCTTCTTAATGTATATAGGCACAATGGGCAGATGCCCAGGGCCCCACAATTCTAGGGGGCCTTCAAGCAGGGGCAGGCTGGTCTAAAGGGCATGTGCCTCCGAGCTTCTTGGGAGGCAGGTAGAGAGCGCTGCCTGACTGCTCTGATTGGGAATTGCACTCAATCAGAGCAGCCCGGCACACAGAATGGCTGTCTGCTTGCTGATTGGTGGATGGCTGGATCTATCCACCAATCAGAGTGCAGCATTCTGTACTTGCCTGCAGCCAGACAGCAAATGGCTGTCAGCTTGCTGATTGGAGGATAGCTGGAGCAATCCAGTAATCAGAGCGCAGCATTCCCTACCTGCCTCAAGCATGCAGCCAGACAGCAAATGGCAGTCAGTGGTGGTTGGAGCTATACAGCAATCAGAATTACTATATGGAAACATGTGCATTGCTTTGCAGAGGGCCTTCAGCGCTGTTAAGACGGCCCTGAAACTGGGGCACAACTATGTGGCATAAAGAAAGCTAGGGTCATAAATGAATTTGGGCACTACTTTGGGGCCTCAAATTAACTAGGTCACCACTGCGGGCATAAAATTAACTAGGGCACTACTATGGGGAATTATTTTGTTGGACATTATTATATGGGGTAATGTCTATGATGGAAGAAGATGATGATATGAGGATGAGACTTGAGGATGTTAATGCATTAGAATGAGGCAGCAGGAAGCACCTCTCTGGGCGGTACTAGGTGTGGCCACTCTCGTGGAACGCTGCTGGGAAAGGTTCTCTTGTTGTTATGGGACCCACAAAGTTCTAGTTACGCCGTGGTTTCCTGCATTCGGTATTGCGGATGTCAGACTCTTCTGTTACATGATGTTTTTAGTAGTTCAAAGCACATTTCTGGTTTAGAGAGCAAACCACTGCACCACAACATGACACTAAATCCTGCAAACAGCTTTAAAGTAACTCGATATTAATATACAGCCTGGTGATGGGGAGCCAAGTGCTTATTGTGTTACTGTATTGTCGTTTTCATTGTCTGTTTCCATTCTAAGTGATCCTGACACTTATTTTTGTTGCATTGTGCGTAATATTATTCTCCCATTCAGCATACCTCCCAACTGTCCCGATTTTCGCGGGACAGTCCCGTTTTTTGGGGACTGTCCCGCTGTCCCACCCGCGGGCCGCAGTGTCCCGCGGTGGGGGGGGCAGTTGGGAGGCTCCCGCACGCGCTGCTCTGCTTAGCAGAGCAGCGATGAATAGACGCTGTGCGCATGCGCACAGCGTCTATTCAGTGCAGACAGAGGGAGAGAGGGCATGCCAGCAGCTCACGGAGCGCTGGGCATGCCCCCTCAATGACGAAATCGGGGGCGTGACTCGCGATCGCGGGTCCTCCCGCGAGGCCACGCCCCCTTTCTAATAGGCCACGCCCCTTTTTCGGGAGCGCGCGCGGCTTCGCCGCGCGTGTGTCCCTCTTTACAAGCGGCTAAAGTTGGGAGTTATGCATTCAGACATTATATAATTGCATGCTGTTATTGCCACTATACGGCTTTGCTTGAATCACATTGTTTTCCCAAATGTTTAGCTGTTGTGCTGTACTTAACTGCTACCAAACCCTTCCCATCATGCATCTAGATTACTCCACACATCTCCAGATCTGTCACTCTGTGACTGTGTGGATAATGCTGGGCGTGACTAGAAGCTCTCATTGGGTTAGCAGCAGGTCTATCACACCCAGTCCACAGCTGATTGGGCAAGAAATGCCCTCCCACACAGGTTACATCCAATGGGAGGCTCTGCCCTTTGGCTGCTGTGTGTTCCCAGAGCAGGACTAACAATGGGGCTGATGGAGCTGCAGCTCCAGGCCCACACCCCAAAATAGGCCCACTGCATCTGCAGCAACATACCCTCCAACAATTTATTCGAACAGGGGGCGTGGCCATGGGTAAAGTTGTGTGGCCACGCCCCCTTTCCCTATACTTTCAATGGAAGTTTGGAGAGCCAAAAATCGGTACAGACCATAAAAAAGGTACTGTACATGCCAAAAAGGTACAGCTGGAGGGTATACCACTGCATCTGCAGCAAGTCTCTGCGCTGTAGGTAGGGGTAAAAAAAATATTTTACTGCAGCATCCTCTGTCCTGCTGCCAGTCCGCCTGCCCCCACCGGCATCAACAATCCCCACTCCCTAGCTACGGCGCAGGTGGAACAAAAGCTGCTGCGTCCACCGGCATAGATGTTTATGAAAGCGGCGCAGCAAAAGGCTTTCATAGCCCTCCCTGCGCCGCATACTCTCTGAGCCCCAGAGCCTCCTCTGCGCGTGATGTCACAGCCGCGCCCAGATCCCCGGAGGCCCTGACTAAGCTACACAGCAACTGGGCTGCCGGCCTGGAAGCCCCGAGATGGCTAATGTAACGGATAGAGTGGGTGATATCGCGGAGGGTAATGTCTGGACGCTGAATCAATGTAAAAGGTGACAGTGCTGTGCAGTGCAGTGGGTGTACAGTGTCACTGACACTGCACAGCACTCTCACCTTTTACATTGATTCAGCGAGTCAGTCAGTTCTGCCAGCCAGTCACTATTATTAGCGCCGGTGTCCCAACGCGCCGCATTACAGGGAAGTAGACGCACTAAATAAACTACAGCTCTCAGCAGCCCTTAGCGCCAAAGCATTCCGGCGCTAAGGGCTGCTGGGAGCTGTAGTTTATTGAGTGCATCTTCTTCCCTGTAATGCGGCGCGCTGGGACACCGGCGCTAACAATAGTGACTGGCTGCTTGGCTGCTGTGCGAGTCTCCGGAAAAGAGCCACTGCCAAAGGGAGGACAGCAGTTTAGCTGCTTCCAGGAGGAGAAGCAGGAGAAGCATTACCCGCCACTCCCCCACCTGCAATGGCTCCAGACTCCCACCCGCAGCACCCACCCCTCCCCCACCCACGTCACCACCGCACCAGCCCCTCCTCCACCTGTGGCATCCCTGCAACCGCCCTTCCCCCATCCACGGCACTCTCGGACCCCTTCCCCCATCCGCGTCTCCCCCACACCCGTCACTCCACCAACCACAGCACCTACTAGGTGATTCATCAGGCCCTCCGTGCGCTGTTCACAATGTTGCAAGGGTCTACGACCCCTTAACCATCGCACGCCCTTTGTCCGTGCAATATTTAACCACTCACACAATTATGATTGGAGGTAATACTCCATATAATACAAATAAGAATTAAGGAGGCGTAGCCCCTTACGACGGTGTGAAGAGCGCCCGTAGGGCGTGATGTATCACCTAGAGATCTTAATTTGTTTATTTTTTAAGACAGTTCATAGGGCCTAATTCAGACCTGATCGCTCCTCTGCAAATTTGCAGAGGTCTGCAATTGGATATTCACCGCCCAGACAGAGTGAAAATCCGCCCCGTGCATATGCCGTGTGAAAAGCTTTGCAAACGCCGGTCAGCTGCAAATCCGATCGCAACTCACTCACCATCTAATGATTTTTCCAGTATGTGCAGTCTGTGCGCAGCCCAGGACTTACTCTTACAGTGTGATACAAACAGGCTGATTGGGGCCGGTGCTGACGTCACACACCCTCCCTGAAAACGCTTGGGAACGCCTGCGTTTTTCCTGACACTCTTAGAAAACGGCCAGTTACCACCCACAAATGCCCACTTCCTGTCAATCAGCCTGTGATCAAAAAAGACACTGATTTCTTTCGCAGATTATCCTCGCGCATGTGCATTACGATCCGTACGCCTGCACAGTCGTTCCATAATCGGCCGCTGCGCGATTTCGCACAACAGCAATCAGGTCTGAATTAGGCCCTTAGATCCTACACATAACTTATTGGGTTCATGGTCATAACATTGTTTGACCAGCTCTGTAAATGGCTCAAAAGGCTTATGTTCATTACCTGTTTATAGGAGTCAGGTAGCAATTTACCAAGTCAGACTCTTGTGGATCCCGGCCGAATCAACAATTTGACATGAGAAAGTGACTGAGGTAGAGGCATTGCCTTAGGAAGAATATCAGGTCAACACAAGCTGACCCTGTTATCAGCCATCTCCCCTCCAGGTACATTGAGACACCCAGAGCCTGGCGCAGGGGCATCAATCCGGCACACATCCACCATATGCGGTACCTAAAACATTGCTAGTTTTCCTGTGCACCTCTGTGTGGTACAAGGAAACACTTGCTGCCATTCTGGAACGACACATCGCGACCACTGCGTTTAATTGAATTGCGCCGAGAGATTGTTATAGTCACTATCAGTCAGGTGAGGGAGCTGCAAGGAACAAGTGTACAGCAGGTTAGGGCCATTGCATGCGCTCCCTATTGTCGAAGTCAAAAATATTACATAAAATGAACATGCAAACTACACACATTATGAGTCGCTATACTTGCAAATACGCGCAGCGAGCACAGCAATATATGGTAACACACGCATTTACACGGACATGCCACAGAGATGGATTCGACACTTATTTCATACAGTACATAATTATAATATCAAGCGCCAGACATCATGATGATTTAAAATTATATAATGAAGTAATGTCATGTATGTGTATTATTTGAACGAAGCCAGATACACCTGTCATATTTGGTATTTAATCAACCAGATTAGTGTGTAGATTCATTTGATACTTGTTATTAAGTTGTAGGACATTGCAACAAATAGTTATGCTTAAATGTATGAAAGGTAAAATCACTTTTATTAGAACAATAGATATTCCAAACAGGTAGTGGACAGGAAACTCAGGCCAGCCCCATTGGATGTCTTCAAGGCTGAACCTGTGGAGCATATACAAATAGACTAGTGACTCATCATGAATGAGAAAGTCCCCTCCCCCAAAAACTAAATAACACATTGCTGATCACAAAGGAGGCAGTTGCTGTTTTGTCCCAGAGGATGATGGAGTTGCTGCCAGACCAGTTCCTGCATGATCTTACAGAGAAAGAGAGAGAGTGATATGGAGAGACGAATTTATATAACTTAAGGAGAATGGTATTGTATGCTGGCCTGTAACTGTATGTATTAACTGCTTACTGTATAAATTGTAATCATGTAATTATGTGTATACTGTACATTGTAATATATTGAATCCATATCCTTTTAATAACAAATATATACATCAATGAGCTTTGGAACTCAGATAATGTGTGGGTGTATTGTTTTCTCTTATGGGATGCAGTGTTTTGCTATGTATAGCGCACATTCATGGCACATGGTAATAAGAGGTGCAGGCGTTTACAATATATATTAGAGCGGGCATTTTAAATATTTTTAAGTAAACAATTTGGCATTTACAGATGGGGCTGGTCCGCGATATCATGGTCTTAATGATGCACTGTACATTATAAACGCAACGCTGTGGTCGATCAGCTTGTGGTGGACGCATCGTAAAGCTGAGAAAATCATATCCGTGAGTATTGTTGTGATATCAGTAAACCAATGATATGAAATTTCAAGGTACAATGCGTTTCTCATAATATTTAAAATGCTAAAATGTATTTTTATTGTTGCAAAACAAACTTCAAATAAGTCATATTGTGTTTGATTCAGATTGGATTGTTTATCTGTTAAGTAGGTTTAAAAGTACATTTAAAAGTTGCTGCATAGCCTTGATGTAGTTTTTTTTTTAACTCAGGCCTAAAATAACTTCTGGTGCTTGTATAATGTGTGATTTCTTTGTGACAAAGGAAGCCGCATGGTCTGTATTCCATTTTGGACTAACCACATGGCCTGTCCACCATTTTGTGTAAACCTCATGGATGTGGAAGGGGGAGGAGCAGTGGCCATTTTAGGAAGGTCATTTTCTAAATAGCTGATTTTCAGTCTGCTCAGAACAATCAGTTTCCTTTGTCACATCAAGTACCATTTATGAGTTACCAATGCATTTATTTAACCCATGCCATAGTCAATTACAAATAGTTTCAATTGGGCCTAGTGAGAGTAAATGGTGAGATAAATACTTGTCTTGGTGTAAGAAATTGCCCACAAAAAAGAAAAGAAAAAATAGTTTTTTCTCTTCTTCTTTCCCAGGATTTAGTTAACTCTCTGTTTGCTATAAGATAGGCATTGAAATGCAAATTAACCTGTGTAACTGCTTTTTTTTAGCAGTGAAAATCAAATAGCTTTGATATGCAAATTAGAAGCACTGAATGGGTAAATGAGTCACATAGAAGGCTAGTGAATGATACATATATATAATATTATTATAATTATGTGTATACTTATATCAGTGTATGTTCTGCAAGATAGCTATCCAATCTGAATCATATCATTTAAATTATAGATTATTGCATTCATTATAGATCTGGGTGAAATCGGATACATTTGTTGCTGTATAGGTAAATTTGAAATAACAGTATTTTAAGGAAGTAAGTGTAAAGACACAAATGCAGGTCTGCATAAAAGTTTATACAGAACAAGTTGTGTCTAGTGGGCAATAGTAATTAGTATTGTTCACATTTATAGAGCTGTGTGATTTGTTTTATTGCGGACGCAGGGTTTTGTACACGTGTCTCGGACAAAGTACAGGACTGCGCACGCAGCGTAAGAGAAACGCACGGTCGCGTGTTTACACAAAGTGCGTAAGAGTGCGGGCGCTAAGTACAAATTACACAATAGTGTCATTTAGTTCAAAGGTGGGACAGTAGCCAGGCTACAACAGCACAAAACTACCCGGTTTCTAAAGCAGATTAGTATAAAACTTTTGTTTAAACTGTATTGCCTCTGGGGGTAAAGCTGCCAATCTGAATGAATAAAAATTTTCTGTACAGAAAAACAAAGTGTATTTGAGTGAGCGAACGTAGGAGTGAGTGGATTCGAACCCCGGAATTCGGGATCCCGTCGTTCGGTACACCTAGTGAGTGGAGGCTTGGTGGCGTGAGGCGGCTGACTCACGTTAGTATAGGATTTGAAATATGTAAGTCGTGAGGAGACTTACACAGGAGCATGGTAGGGAATTGTGAATTGTGACCCATATAGTTTTTTGATACGCTCCGGCTGAGGTTTCGCAGCTTGTGATTCGATTCCAGTGGTCGTACGGCAGATAGGTAACAAGTACCTATATGCTGTGCGATTGGACCACGCGTTTGTGGGTGCGGTACATAGCGCAACTTGATACCCCTTTTACGAGCTTTTACGTAAAATCGCGGTATCATTAGCGCTGTGTAGAGCATACCCAAGCGTGATTTGTGTATAGAGAGTTTTTGCTGGTCTCTCTCAGGAAAATCTCCAAAGACAGATACTTTACTGGAAAGGGTAAGTTATTCCTAAAAACTTCCAGTAAATATAGGTCAATTAGGGGCCCTAGGTTGGATACATCGCCTTCGCTATCGACAGTGTATGGTAGTACTGGCCAACGTGGGAGAGAGTGGGTGGAAGCGCTCGGAGAACTTTCACCGTCGCCTTATATTGAGTATTTTGGTGTTTGTGGGAAAAGGCCCACAATTGTGGGAGCCAGTTGCTCAACTAAGGGACGTTTAGCCAGGGTTCAGGCTGAAGAGCCGCGGCCCAAGGGGTCAGCAAGGTTTATTATGTGTGGGAAATATGGTCCACACGCTGAAGTTTATTGTGACGAATGGGTACGTATGACTGACAAAGATAGGGTACCATTCCCTAAGGTGGGCAGCTTTGAACCAGAGGTATTGCAGAATGTAAGCAGTAAAATATGTCTGATAAAATCCAGAAAACAAAGGGTCAGACATACAAAGTGTTTAAACCTGTGGCAGCAAGAGGGGTTGGTGAGTTTAATCCTAAGGTATTGCAGGTGGTATGTCTAACCAAAGTCATATAAGACAAGAATGGAAATATAAGAACTGTTTGAACTTGTAGCAACAATAAACAAGTAGGAAGAAAAAAAGAGAATGCAAGTACACTGCCTTATGTAGATGTGGAAGCAGTTACGGCCAGCATACAAACTGTAGAAAATATTAAAAATATGAAAAATATGACTGTAACCTATATATGTACTAATGAATGTTGAAGTTTTATTTAGGAGGAGAAGGTGACCTGATTGTTTTCAGCCATTTCTCATGCACCCAGAGGAATATCCAACCGGTAAAAAAAGAGCAGTAGCCTGCGGGGGAAGTGGCTGAGACCAGTGGAACAGGTAAGTATGGTATCATTCGTGTACATATATAGTAAAACCCAAAAACAAAACAAAAAAATCAAGAAAGTAACGTCAGAAATGGAGAAAAACCTGTCCGCACATTAGTATTTGCCAGTAAGAAAGCGGACAGAGACAAGGTAACCCCAGGGTATTTCTTTCATTTACCATATAAGAAGTATTCATTCCTAGTAATGCCCCTAGCCAAGATGAGCTCGGAAATGTTTGTTGGACCATGTACAGACCCTTAATACGGGATGAGAGGGATTGAATGAATACTTCGCATGACCTAGAAGCTTGTTAAACTTTTTTTGTTGTTGTTGTCTTTTGCAGTAATAGAAAACTCTCTATCTGGATAAGATCACTGGTAAACACTAATTCGGCAAATGGGAGGTGGCTGTCTCTGTGCAAATGGACGGGCTCAATAAGGCATTGAGTGTCAGGATGCAGACTTCTTTGCAAAATTGGAAAGGGGTCTGTCAGCGTCCGGAGTCTTACCGGTACGCTGGGGCCGCGGGGCTGGCTTCCTTGGCGTTGTGCGGGCAGCGGCGGAGGTGGGCTGCTGCACCGGATCCGTGGGAAGCAGTAGCGAAGGTGAGGGGGTCCGCTCGTGGCGGCGGGACGCCGCTACAGCGGGTCGCTCTTGCTGAACCGTTGCTTGTAGACCAGGGGCAGTGAGCAATGTGGCTTTGCAAAAAAGTCTGCATTACTGGGCGCCATTATGTTGGAGACCAAGTTTTAAGCATAGTTCCTGTTTCCTGTTTCTTCCAGCCAATCCAGGGGAAGCTCTCCCTATAAAAGGGGGCTGGTTTAGGACAGGGATGCCAGTGCTTCAAGTTACAACCCTGTTGTAGGTGCTTTAGCCTGTGCTCCCAGGATTCCTGCTGTATCTTGGTTCCTCCTGATCCTGCTTGGTCGGCTCTCTGTTGCTGCTGCAGCCCTGCCGTTTCTTGCCTGCTACTGCCTGTGGAAGCGCTCCTGGAAACCCGGTCCAGTAAGACTCTTTGGGCACAGTCGGCCCCGGGTCTTCTGCCTCGTCTTTCAAGCCACACTCCACAGATCTCCTTCACCAGCCACGCCTTTGTACCACTGACCACAGCCTGCAGATTATTATCTTTAAGCCTCGTTTTCCAAACCACAGTCCACAGTCCTTGTTTCCAGCCACGTTTTCAACTACCATCCACAGTTCCACAGTTCATCATCTACAGTCTCGTCTTTCAAATCACAGTCCGCAGTTCTTCACCTCCAGCCACGTCTTTAACCATTTTGCTTCAGCCTCAGTTCCCTACCTCAGCTCTGTACATAATAAATACTTTCCATTGACTCTCAAACCCCGCCTACGTTCTTCATTGCTCCGTGTCCCATGCGAAGGAACTATATCCAGCCCCCTCATCTGGTTCATTCGCAGCCTGCTACCTCCTCGGGCAAATCTCAGCTGCCGGATCCTCAAACCCTGCAGACGTGACAGTAAGCACTGGCCCAATGGATTCGACGGGTGATCAGACCTCAGGAGGGGATTCAACTGCAGATATCTGGTCTCGCTTAAGTAAGCAGGAGGCCACACAATCTCAAATCGTGCAGTTCATGCAGAGTATGTCCGAACGTCTCGATTCTCTCTGTGTTGCCATGACGGCACCTCAAGTATCTACAGCTGCTCCCACATTGGCACCTCCGGTCCTGCTTCCTCCTGTACCAGTACCACTTCCACGTTTGCATTTGCCACCTCCCAGTAAATTTGATGGGAATCCAAAACAATGCCGCGGGTTTCTTAACCAGTGCGAAATCCAGTTCGAACTACAGTCGGCCAACTTCCCATTAGCACGAACCAAAGTAGCCTATATAATTTCTTTACTTACCGGGCAAGCGTTGGAATGGGCTTCACCTTTGTGGGAGAGGATGGATCCCATCTTATCTAACTATCCAGAATTCATGGCCACCTTTCGAAGAATCTTCGACGAAACCGGGCAGGACTTCTGCCGCCTCATTGAAGATCCTGCGCCTGCGTCAGGGCACGCGTACGGTCAGTCAGTACGTGATCCAGTTTCGCACCCTTTCCTCAGAACTGAACTGGAACGAGGAGGCTCTCATTGCAGCTTTCTGGAGCGGTCTCTCCGAAAAGATCAAAGATGACCTCGCAACTCAGGACGTACCTGATAAGTTGGATAAACTAATTTCTTTATGCAATAAGTTAGATCTGAGGTACAGAGAACGCTGTATGGAGAGGTTGCTGTCAGATCGCCCTAAGCCTAGAGTTGTTCTTCCACCAACACCATCATCACCAACTGTGGAAGAACCCATGCAGATTACTCGCTCCCACCTCTCCAATGAAGAACGTCAGAGACGGCGACAAGGGAACCTCTGCCTGTATTGTGGTGCATCTGATCACTTTGTTAAAACTTGCAGTCTACGTCCGGGAAACGCCCGCTCCTAGTTTGTGCTGGAGAGGTCAAGCTAGGAGAATTCTCAGAATTACATACCAAGAAAGAGTCTGTCCTGTTAACCCAATTGGAGCTCCCTTCTTCTTCTCTTCTCATCCCTGCACTACTCGACTCCGGAGCCGCCGAAAGCTTCATTATGTCTGCTCTGGTCAAACGATCTGGAATACAAACGGTTCCTTTGGATCGTACCATTTCTGTTACCGCAGTGGATGGAAGTTATATCCCAGAGGGTATTATATCCTTTCGTACTATTCCTCTCAAGATGAAGGTCGGAGTTCTCCATTCAGAAAAAATCTCTTTCCTTGTAATTCCTAAAGCCTCTCATGAACTAATCCTAGGGTTTCCATGGTTAATCAGACACAATCCCCACATAGATTGGCAAACTATGGATGTTCTCTCTTGGGGACAAGACTGCTTTCAGAACTGTTTACCTTCAGTTAGACCTCTCTGTTCTTCCAACCCTTCCAGCCTTCCTGTGGAGTACCAGTCTTTTCAAGATGTTTTCAGTAAGCATGGGGCGGACACCTTGCCTCCGCATCGTACTTGGGATTGTCCCATTGAGCTAGTACCCGGTAAGACTCCTCCCCGAGGTCGAATTTACCCTCTCTCACTTCCCGAGACACAGGCCATGTCGGAGTATATATGGGAGAACTTGGAGAAAGGGTTCATCAGGTCTTCTACATCTCCGGCCGGAGCAGGGTTTTTCTTCATCAAAAAGAAGGATGGGGGGTTGCGGCCCTGTATTGACTATAGAGGCCTCAATGACATAACAATTAAGAACAGATATCCGTTACCTCTGATTCCAGAACTGTTCGACCGTGTTAAAGGAGCCACTGTATTTACTAAGTTGGACTTACGGGGGGCCTACAATCTTATACGTATTCGCCCAGGGGACGAATGGAAGACGGAATTTAATACCCGCGACGGCCATTACGAATACCTGGTAATGCCTTTTGGCCTATGCAACGCCCCAGCCGTCTTTCAAGAGTTCGTTAACGAAATCTTCAGAGATCTCCTCTATGACTGCTTGGTAGTGTATCTGGATGACATCCTCATTTTTACTAGGGATCTGAAGACCCACCGGGAACAAGTCAAAGAAGTGTTAACTCGTTTACGAAGGAATCAGTTATTCTGTAAGTTAGAGAAGTGCACCTTTGAAGTACCCACGATTCCATTCCTCGGTTACATTCTTTCAGGGCAGAGGTTACAGATGGACCCCGCTAAAGTCCAGGCGATTCAGGATTGGGCACTTCCAGCTACCCTTAACGGAATTCAAAGTTTCCTGGGGTTTGCTAACTTCTACCGAAGATTCATTCAAAATTATTCTTCTGTCATAGCTCCTATAACCGCATTAACTAGGAAGGGAGCTGATCCTGCCAAGTGGTCTCCGGAGGCTTTGGAAGCTTTTTCATCTTTAAAGGAGGCCTTCACGACTGCTTCAGTTCTTCGACAACCCGATCTCAGCCGTCCGTTCTTGGTGGAGGTTGATGCCTCTACTGTAGGAGTAGGAGCAGTATTATCCCAGCTTTTCGAGAACAAGAAGGTCCATCCTTGTGCATTCTTCTCGCGAAGATTCTCCCCCGCTGAACAGAATTACGCTATTGGGGAACAGGAATTACTGGCAATTAAGTTGGCCTTTGAGGAGTGGAGGTATTTGTTGGAGGGAGCTCAGCATCCAATTTCGGTGACCACGGATCACAAGAACCTCCTGTATCTACAGTCAGCCCGATGTCTGAACCCACGCCAAGCAAGATGGGCACTCTTCTTTACCCGTTTTAATTTTAAACTCAGTTACAGACCAGGTTCCCTCAACAAAAAGGCAGATGCATTATCTCGCTCCCTAAGTTCAGAAGAACCCTCTGACCGTTCAAAAGAGCAATTTATCCTGGAATCCACCTCTTTTTCTGCAACTAATACCTCTCCACTTCCTCCTCCAGGGAAGATCTTCGTTGCACCAAATCTTCGCAAAAAACTTCTTACATGGGCTCACTCCTCCTCCTTCATGGGCCATGCGGGCGGTCATAAGACACTTAAATTCATTCAACGCTCCTACTGGTGGCCTCATCTCAGGACTGACGTTCAGGAATTCGTAGCTGCCTGTCCAAAATGTGCCCAGCATAAAAGTCCCAAAGGTCCGCCAGCCGGGTTACTCCATCCTTTGCCGGTACCACTAAGACCATGGACGCATATTTCTATGAACTTTATTACAGATTTACCTATGTCTGGTGGGCGGAACACCGTATGGGTCATAGTTGACCGATTCTCTAAAATGGCACACTTTGTTCCTCTGGCTAATCTTCCATCTGCATCCCAGTTGGCAAAATTGTTTATAGCAGAGATCTTTCGACTCCATGGTCTACCCCAGGAGATCGTGTCTGATAGAGGTCCTCAATTTGTGGCCAGGTTTTGGAGATCCCTATGTTCTGCTCTTGGTGTGAATATAAACTTCTCCTCAGGATATCATCCTCAAACGGATGGTCAAACAGAGAGAGTGAACCAGGATCTGGAGACTTTTCTGCGTTTATTCATGTCCTCCTCACAGGACGACTGGCTGGACTTCCTCCCGTTCGCAGAATTTGTCCATAACAATCTTTATCACACTGCCACAAAATTTTCTCCATTCTTCATTAATTATGGTTACCATCCAAGAGTTCCTGACTTCCAACTTCTGCCTACGCTCGAGGTTCTGGCCGCAGAGTCAACACTTCGTCAATTTACTGAAGCCTGGAAACAAGTTCACAAGACTTTGCTGAAGACATCCAAGAGATATAAGACCTATGCAGATCTGAAACGAAAAGCTGTACCAAGCCTTAAGGTAGGAGATCGGGTTTGGGTTTCCACACGTAACCTAAGATTAAAGGTTCCTACAAAAAAGTTTGCTCCCAGATTTATTGGGCCTTACCCAATCGAAAGAGTGTTGAATCCTGTGGCTTACAAAGTGAATTTACCTCCGCAGTAAAGAATTCCTAATGCATTTCATATTTCTCTCTTAAAACCACTGGTACTTAATCGGTTCAGAGCCGCTCTGCCTAAATCACCCAAGATCCAATCAGCACATGGAGATGAATTTGAGATTCACAAGATCCTCGATTCTCGCAGACGTTATGGTCGCATCCAGTACCTTGTCGATTGGAAAGGGTATGGGCCAGAGGAGAGATCTTGGGTAGATGCAGAGGATGTCCATGCTCCAAGACTTCTTCGGACATTTCATGCCAAGTTTCCAACTAAACCACATAGGTGTCCGGAGTCCACCCGCAAAAGGGGGGGTACTGTCAGCGTCCGGAGTCTTACCGGTACGCTGGGGCCGCGGGGCTGGCTTCCTTGGCGTTGTGCGGGCAGCGGCGGAGGTGGGCTGCTGCGCCGGATCTGTGGGCAGCAGTAGCGGAGGTGAGGGGGTCCGCTCGTGGCGGCGGGACGCCGCTACAGCGGGTCGCTCTTGCTGAACCGTTGCTTGGAGACCAGGGGCAGTGAGCAATGTGGCTTTGCAAAAAGGTCTGCATTACTGGGCGCCGCCATGTTAGAGACCAAGTTTTAAGCATAGTTCCTGTTTCCTGTTTATTCCAGCCAATCCAGGGGAAGCTCTCCCTATAAAAGGGGGCTGGTTTAGGACAGGGATGCCAGTGCTTCAAGTTACAACCCTGTTGTAGGTGCTTTAGCCTGTGCTCCCAGGATTCCTGCTGTATCTTGGTTCCTCCTGATCCTGCTTGGTCGGCTCTCTGTTGCTGCTGCAGCCCTGCCGTTTCTTGCCTGCTACTGCCTGTGGAAGCGCTCCTGGAAAACCCGGTCCAGTAAGACTCTTTGGGCACAGTCGGCCCCGGGTCTTCTGCCTCGTCTTTCAAGCCACACTCCACAGATCTCCTTCACCAGCCACGCCTTTGTACCACTGACCACAGCCTGCAGATTATTATCTTCAAGCCTCGTTTTCCAAACCACAGTCCACAGTCCTTGTTTCCAGCCACGTTTTCAACTACCATCCACAGTTCCACAGTTCATCATCTAAAGTCTCGTCTTTCAAATCACAGTCCGCAGTTCTTCACCTCCAGCCACGTCTTTAACCATTGTGCTTCAGCCTCAGTTCCCTACCTCAGCTCTGTACATAATAAATACTTTCCATTGACTCTCAAACCCCGCCTACATTCTTCATTGCTCCGTGTCCCATGCGAAGGAACTATATCCAGCCCCCTCATCTGGTTCATTCACAGCCTGCTACCTCCTCGGGCAAATCTCAGCTGCCGGATCCTCAAACCCTGCAGACGTGACAGGGTCACAGTAGCTAATCTTAGAGAGTGTGCTATTGAACATAACAAGAATAGTGCTAGGCGCAGAGAACAACAGGTGGAGAGGTTGAGGATGGTAAGTATACTGGCACATACAGCAAAGACCCATCAGGCCAAACCCCAGATCCCTAATGGTCAATAATATGTTACACTTGTAGGAAGGAAGGGCATTTTGCCAGAGATTGTAGGAGTAGTAGGACACATAGTCAATATAGACCCCCTAGACAGAAAACACAAGCCACATTATTAAACACATAGACGGGACCAAGGGACATATAGTAAGGAATCATAAGCCATATAGAAAACACTGATTCGGCTAATGGGAAGAACAAAATAAATGCAATATTAACCTTTGACAAAACTTGCTGGGGTTAAGATGGGGCCTCTAAACTTTTGCTTCTTTTTCCTAGCAGAAATGGCCCCTGATTAACTTAATTTTGTTAGATATGATATACATATACTGTGCTCCCGCTCAGGAAGTACAAAGTGTGTTAGACACCCACGAAGACTAATGTCGCATTCTACTGTTCTAGATGCATGTCCATCACAGGTAGAGGAAATTATCTCACAGATACCGGGTTCCCTATGAACTTAGGAAGGACAGGACACTGGATTGATGGCTGGGATAGTCCCAATAGCGATACGATAAACACAGATTTTTTTTAAGGGGAATATACCAAGTAGAGAATCACTTCCCCGTAGTGCCCAATCCAGTTGTCAAATTTTTATAAAATCTTCACCTCTACAAACTCATCTGTCACCAACCTCTATTCTGTTTCTCTACAGTTTCCTCTTCATCTTTTGCGTTCACACAGGGTGGTACAATACATGGACCCAATTACAGTTCAAACTCCACATGCCTAGGTCCTTCAGAGTTCTGCCCAAACCCAGTATATCTCAACAGCACGATAATACAGGTATTACTGCAGTGTGCCTTGTCATGCACAAAGGGTGGAGAATGGGAATACTGGTGAAGGGAAATTTTGTATAGACACTGATATGCCTGCTGGTGAATGGCAAACCTGATATTTTCTTTTTCATTTTCTTCTTCTTTCTCTCCTCTAAAGATGTGTTTTTTTTTTTGAGTTATGCTCATGGTACTCTACATTGCAAACACACGATAGTAAATTAAAATGAAACATTTGTGTTCCCTACAGGAAAGGGCAGTCTGGAGAACAAAGGGGTATGGCCAGGAGTCCTCAGGACTGCGGACAGGTGGACACGGTAAGCCAGTAGCCCCCAGAGCATACCTTCCAAGTCTAGCTGAGGTGGCACACGGTCTGACTCATCTAGGCAAAGAGGGTATGTGCAGGCTGATGAGAGCCTACTGGTGTGCGCCAGGATTCTATTCTCATGCAGGTAAGAGAGCAATGACCTGTCTTGCTTGCTTGAGGAAGAATATTGGTAAAGCAATACCAACAGAGCCATCCCATATCCCTCCTGCAGACGGATCTTTTCAGGAAATACAAATCGACTTCGTACAGTTAACACCCTTTAGGAATTATTGTTATGTATTGGTGTGCACTGATGTTTTCTCAAACTGGGTAGAGGCATTTCCTGCCGCCACGGATGCTGCTGTGTTTACCGCAAAGAAAAATTGCGCAGAAATTTGTGTGTAGATAATGGTACCCCTAGAAGTAGGAGCAAAGCTTGAAATTGTACTATTGTGATCATAGATACTGCCACTAGTATTATGTAGCATCAGAACCACTCCCAGATCAATCACTTGACGAATCACCCTCTTCGAAATTTGTTTTTGTTTTTGGTATTTGTGTCTTTTTGGGTTGTTTTTGGAAGACAACCTAATGTCATGATTGATCCGCACAATGATCAGAAATACACCAATGAGGTGACAGTACAGTACCTTATTGAAATGATCCAGCATTTGAGAACTTGACAAAAGAACTTGAAACTGTTGATTGCTGGTATGCCAAATGCTGTCTTGATTGTGAACCAAGAGACTGTGTGATTGTTCTTACGCTCAGGTTGCCTAATAGACAGGTGGGAAGGACCCTACCAAGTTTTGTTGACAGCACTATCCCAGTGAAAGTAGCCGAGAGAGAGACTTGGGTCCACGATTCCCATTGCAGGAAAGTCGGTAGTCCGGAAGGAACTCGTAAATGGAGTGAGATCGCAAAAGTATCACCAGAGACTCTGTTCCGTGAAGACTGAGAGGCGGCACTGTTGAACACTACCTGTGCGTACTAAAGGATTGCAGAAAGACCAGTCATTGTAATTGATTTGTTATGAACAAGAGTTGTTTTGTTCTATTTCTCTTTTTTCTCTTTCCCGCTGACAAACATTTTTTTTCAGGATATTCTATTTTTGCAAGGTTTTTTTTATGAGGAGTCGAGTGTGGGACTGGAACTGGTTCTGGAGGAAGGAGTGATTTCCTTATAGGATCCCAGGATTAGCCGATCAGTTTGTTAAAGTCAGAGAAAAATCAAAGGTCTAGTAGTTATGGAGTCAGGGCCGGCTCAGGGTCTTTGAGCGCCCCGGGTGGCCATAGGGGGCGTGGCTTCATACAGGGGGCGTGGTGAGTTACACCCCCTGTACAGTAGTAGCGCTGTTGAAACGATGTGCGGTGCGCGATGACGTCATCGCGCACCGCACAGCAAAGGTCCCCTCACAGCTGATAGCCCACGAAGGTAAACTAGACGCGTAGCGTCTAGTTTCCCTTCACAGCAGGACAGCGGGCAGCAGGGACAGCGGGCAGTGGCAGCAGGGGGCACAGCAGCAGCGGATTTTGCCATAGAGCGGCGCCCTCCGGAAGGCGGCGCCCCGGGCAAAAGTCCTGCTTGCCCGTGGCAAGATCCGCTACTGTATGGAGTTCAGAGGTAATCAGGAACAATCAGACAATGGCTATTCACACACTGCAGATAAAGAGCTCATTAATATATGTGGAAGAAAGGTTTATGAGTGGCTCTCCCCGAACTCCGAAGGTTTATGTTAATTAGAAAGGACACTACTTATAACCCTTGTTCAATTATTAAACAGACCTAGCATACGTTCCAGAAATGAAAACAATGTTCAGAAAATGATAGGAATATGTAGATCATGAAAATTTTATATGTCACTTTCACGATTTGTTTGTGTCTTCTTCATCTACCCAGTAGAACCTCAATCGAATCCAAACATCAGTGTACAAAGACGTAGGTACATGTATGTGTGAAATGTTCGTTGCAAATCAGACATTATAGGCCAAAGCACTGTCCCAGCATACTCTATAGGTTGAATGTTGTCCCACACCCAACCAGTGGTCCTGTGACCGCCGAGTGCATATAGAGGATGTCTCATCCTCCTCCTTGTCTTCCCCAAATATAGTCAAGTGTCTGATTTGCGAAATGAATACATACTTGTGTCTAGGTCACCGATTATTGTATGAAATATTTTTTTTTTTCTTATGTTAATAATTGATGGCAGTTATTGTTTACTGCCAAAGGGTGGACTGTCGAAGTCAAAAATATTACATAAAAAGAACATACAAACTACACACATTATGAGTCGCTATACTTGCAAATACGCGCAGCAAGCACAGCAATATATGGTAACACACGCATTTACACGGACATGCCACAGAGATGGATTCGACACTTATTTCATACAGTACATAATTATAATATCAAGCGCCAGACATCATGATGATTTAAAATGATATAATGAAGTAATGTCATGTATGTGTATTATTTGAACGAAGCCAGATACACCAGTCATATTTGGTATTTAATCAACCAGGTTAGTGTGTAGATTCATTTGATACTTGTTATTAAGTTGTAGGCCATTGCAACAAATAGTTATGATTAAATGTATGAAAGGTAAAATCACTTTTATTAGAACAATAGATATTCCAAACAGGTAGTGGACAGGAAACTCAGGTCAGCCCCTTTGGATGTCTTCAAGGCCGAACCTGTGGAGCATATACAAATAGACTAGTGACTCATCATAAATGAGAAAGTCCACCTCCCCCAAAAACTAGATAACACATTGCTGATCACAAAGGAGGCAGTTGCTGTTTTGTCCCAGAGGATGATGGAGTTGCTGCCAGACCAGTTCCTGCATGATTTTACAGAGAGAGAGAGAGTGATATGGAGAGACGAATTTATATAACTTAAGGAGAATGGTATTGTATGCTGGCCTGTAACTGTAACTGTATGTATTAACTGCTTACTGTATAAATTGTAATCATGTAATTATGTGTATACTGTACATTGTAATATATTGAATCCATATTCTTTTAATAACAAATATATACATCAATGAGCTTTGGAACTCAGATAATGTGTGGGTGTATTGTTTTCTCTTATGGGATGCAGTGTTTTGCTATGTATAGCGCACATTCATGGCACATGGTAATAAGAGGTGCAGGCGTTTACAATATATATTAGAGCGGGCATTTTAAATATTTTTAAGGAAACAATTTGGCATTTACACTATGCGGCTAGATTTAGGGAATTTAGCAAACATGTGATGTAGCGGACAAACGCATCTTTGCGTATTTCTGAGTGAATCTGAGTCGGGCGGATCACATGTCATTCAGTCTGTGAAATGGGCATTTCACGGTGACAAATGGCCAGCAGCTGGGCATATGCATGGAAGAGAACCATCTTGTGGGGATATAGTGGGCGTGTAGCCAGAGTTGTATCCTATTCTGAGTCCTGCGCTTGCAGAGGGGAGGCCTATTTCAGACGGATTCTCTTGCACCCAGAATAGGGTGGGTGTAAGGGGCCATACTAGTGGTTATGGCTGCGTCAGAGAATGGAAAACATTTGGGTGGTGCAATGCGCAGGCAGGGCCGGATTAAGCCTTTGGGGGGGCATGGGGCACCAAGGACAGGGGGGCCCAGGTGGAAGCGGGGGGGGGGGGGGGGGGGAGATAACATGCCAGGAGGGATAAAATGCTCTCTACCTGGACTTCCCTTTTAATATATGATTGGCATCACATGTTGAACTATTTCATTGATAAATAAGGTATTTCAACAAAAATTATTACAATTATAAGAAGAGGGTAGTTCAGGTAGAGAGCGTTTTGTCCCTCTTGGAATGAGTCATGTTGGGATGTATGGATTGTGGATATTAAATATAAACCAATGGTTTATATTAGATTTAAACTACTAGTTTAATAAGGCCTGGGTACTGTTTATATCTCCACCTAATAGAGAAACTATTATTTTATAATGTTTTCCTGCAGTGAAACAAAGACAATTTAAGCTTAAAATACACATAGAAAAAATGTTTCTATAATTTATCTTGCAATAATGCAATAGCAGCAGCCTCTGTACTATTAACACACTGGGACAAGACTCAGGAGGATGCTCTGTGTGTGTCTCTCTCTAGACCCAAATGCTCTCATTAGATAACAGGTTACACAGGACCCTGACACCCAGGCGGGAGGAGAAGCTGGAATCCCTGGGTAACTTACAGCTCTCTCCCCTCTGCTATCTCTCCTCTGGTCAGGAAGCTCTGTCGATATCTCTTGAAACCTGATACTACTGTGTCTATGCCTGCAAAGCATACTGTCCTGCTCACATTCTGGCAGCCTGGTTCTGCTGCTGCACAAGAGGGAGAGCTAGTAATGTCACTATGCTCTGGCTGGGGGGCCCCTTGACAGAGGGGGGCCCGGGGTACAGTATGCCCTGCATCCCCCCCTTAATCTGGCTATGTGCACAGGCATGTAGTGGCACTAGCATTCCATCGGCAGAATATCCGCATTCTGATTATGGCTGCATATTGAGCTGCATGCGGCGAGTAATCAGGCCCTAATGCCCTTATTTATCAATGAGTGATAAATTTCACTCAGCCAATCCGCTCCTAACTGTCATTTTTCAAACCCAGTGACATGGAAGTTAGGAGCTGATTGGCTGGTGCAATTTATCATTCACTGTGAAATGTATCATTCATTGATAAATAAGGGCATTCATTTGAAGGGGAAAAAAATTGGTTCCTTTGGGGGTGATGGGGAATGTCCCATAAATAAAAAGTGAGGAGGGGGCTTGTTAATTGGGATAAAGAACCCTTTTTAATTATGCTTAAATTGAAATAGATCCAAAAATATTTTTTCCTTGATTGGCTTTTAAGTTTTCTTCCTACGTACGTAACATACAGTATGTATTGTAGGAGCCTGCACATACATGCTGAATATGAGACCTATACACGTGATCACTAACCAGACAGAGCTTGTACACAGCGATTTCTTATGCTGCCTCTGCAAGACTCTCCTCCAAGCCCTGGGAGCATTAAATAGTAGACATGTGTCAGTGCTGGGGACCCTCCCAGTGTAGCAATGAGCGCACTCACAAAGAAGGGGCCTGTTCTGCGTTTGCCTGGGGGACCGGATGCATTTCTAGACTACTGAATGGAAGGAACGTTGAGTAAAGAGATTCAATGTCTTTTCTGAATGTCAGTTATATATTTGACATCTATGTTGCGTAAAACGAGATTTATGGTAAGAACTTACCGTTGTTAAATCTCTTTCTGTGAGGTACACTGGGTTCCACAGGGAATGGCATTGGGGTGTAGAGTAGGATCTTGATCCGAGGCACCAACAAGCTCAAAGCTTTGACCTTCTTCCCAGAATGCCTAGCGCCGCCTCCTCTATTACCCCGCCTCAGTTTTTGTTAACCAGTCCAATGCAGTAGCAGGCAAAAGAGACGACAACTGTTAGTAGCCACATACACCACATTCTCATGACAGGAGAAAGTGTCAGCAGCTAATGCCATACCAACCCAAGGAAGCTAAGTGCGTCAGGGTGGGCGCCCTGTGGAGCCCAGTGTACCTCGCAGAAAGAGATTTAACAACGGTAAGTTCTTACCATAAATCTTGTTTTCTGCTGCGGGGTACACTGGGCTTCACAGGGAATGACATTGGGGATGTCCTAAAGCAGTTCTTTATGGGAGGGGACACACTGTAGCGGGCACAAGAATCCGGCGTCCAAAGGAAGCATCCTGGGAGGCGGAAGTATCGAAGGCATAGAACCTTATGAATGTGTTCACTGAGGACAACGTAGCCGCCTTGCACAATCGTTCAAGGGTCGCACCACGGCGGGCCGCCCAAGAAGGTCCAACAGACCGAGTAGAATGGGCCTTTATAGTAGCAGGAGCTGGAAGGCCAGCCTGTACATAAGCATGTGCAATCACCATTCTAATCCCTCTGGACAGGGTCTGCTTGTGAGCAGGCCAGCCACGTTTGTGAAAACCAAACAGAACAAAGAGAGAATCCGACTTCCTGATGGAGGCAGTTTTCTTCAGGTAGATACGGAGAGCCCGTACCACATCCAAAGACCGCTCTTTGGAAGACAGTTCAGGAGATGCAAAGACCGGAACCACAATCTCCTGATTAAGGTGGAAAGGAGACACCACCTTAGGTAAATACCCGGGACGTGTTCTAAGAACCGCCCGATCACGGTGAAAAATCAGATATGGTGACCTACAAGACAAGGCACCCAGATCCGACACCCTTCTAGCAGAGGCAATAGCCAACAGAAACAACACCTTGAGAGAAAGCCACTTAAGGTCTGCAGATTCAAGAGTCTCAAACGGAGACCCTTGCAACGCCTCCAAAACCACCGACAAGTCCCAAGGGGCCACAGGCGGGATATAGGGAGGCTGAATCCGCAACACACCCTGAGTGAACGTATGTACATCAGGTAAAGTCGCAATTTTTCTCTGGAACCAAACCGACAAGGCAGAAATATGAACCTTGATAGAGGCCAGACGAAGGCCCAAGTCCAGGCCCTGTTGTAGAACGGCCAAAAGTTTGGCCGTACTAAACTTGTAAGCGTCATGATTGTTAGATGTGCACCAAGCAAAGTAAGAATTCCAGACTCTATGGTAAATCCGAGCGGAAGCCGGTTTCCGGGCCTTCAACATGGTTTGAATGACCGCCTCAGAAAATCCTTTGGCCCTCAAGACGGAAGCTTCAAGAGCCACGCCGTCAAAGCCAACCGGGCTAAATCCTGATATACACAGTGGCCCTGAATGAGGAGATCTGGGCGCTGTAGAAGTAGAAGAGGACGCTCTATCGCGAGACCCTGAAGGTCTGAGAACCAATGCCGTCTGGGCCACGCGGGAGCGATCAGAAGTAGGATTCCTCCTTCTTGCTTGAACTTCCTTATTACTTTGGGTAGAAGTGACACCGGAGGGAACACGTATGGCAGCCGAAAGTTCCATGGAATTGCCAGTGCGTCCACGAACGCTGCTTGAGGATCCCTTGTACTTGCTCCGAAGACCGGAACCTTGTGATTGTGTCGAGACGCCATCAAGTCCACATCTGGAAGACCCCACTTGTCCACGAGGAGTTGAAACACTTCTGGATGGAGGCTCCACTCTCCGGCGTGTACGTCCTGACGACTGAGAAAGTCCGCTTCCCAGCTTAGGATCCCCGGAATGAACACTGCCGATATGGCTGGCAGATGGCGTTCCGCCCACTGAAGAATCCGTGATACTTCCCTCATTGCCATGCGGCTTCAAGTACCGCCTTGATGATTGATGTACGCCACCGTGGTGGCGTTGTCCGACTGTTCTTGAACAGGTCTGTTCTGTATTAAAAGCTGGGCCAAGTTCAGAGCATTGAACACCACCCGAAGTTCCAGAATGTTTATCGGGAGGAGAGACTCCTCCTTGGTCCACCGACCCTGAAGGGAGTGTTGCTCCAACACCGCGCCCCAACCTCTCAGACTGGCATCTGTCGTCAGAAGGACCCAGTTGGAGATCCAGAAGGGACGACCCCTGCTCAATCGTTGGTCCTGAAACCATCAGCTCAATGACAGACGGACCTCCGAAGACAAGGAGATCATTTGAGACCTGATCCGGTGAGACAGGCCATCCCACTTGGCAAGAATCAGCTTCTGTAGAGGGAGGGAATGGAATTGAGCGTACTCCACCATGTCAAAAGCCAACACCATGAGACCTAGCACTTGCATTGCCGAATGTATCAACACTTGCGGACGAGATAGAAAGCATCGAATCCTGTCCTGAAGCTTCAGGACTTTCTCCTGAGACAAGAAGAACTGCTGGTTGTGAGTGTCCAACAACGCCCCCAGGTGCACCATGCTCTGAGCAGGGTCCAGGGAAGATGTCTTCCAGTTGATGAGCAACCCGTGGGCTTGCAGAAACTGGATAGTCAGATCCAGATGGCATAGGAGAATTTCTGGGGAATTTGCCAGGATCAACAAGTCGTCCAGGTACGGTAGGATCCTAACCCCTTAACGGTGGAGTACAGCCGTGATTACCGCCATGACCTTGGTGAAAACTCGCGGAGCCGTGGTCAAACCAAAAGGTAATGCCCAAAATTGGTAATGGAGGTTGCCACCTGCAAACTTCAGGTACTGCTGATGCGACACTGCAATGGGAATATGCAGGTAAGCATCCTGTATGTCCAGGGAGACCATATAATCTCCAGGTTCCAATGCCAGAATAATACAGCGAAGATGCAGGTCCAATATGTGAGCATGTAGCAATGTCCAGATGGAAAAATGCCCTAGGGGTGTCCACAGTCTGTGCAGAAATTAATGGGAGCAGAGGCGTAACTAGGGTTTTTGGAGCCCAGGGCAAGATGTAAAATGGCGCTCCCCCCCCACAAAGAAAAAAAACATAGCAAAAGAAGCATGTGCGGCGCGCGGTGAAAAAATGGGCGTGGCCACGCTCCAGAAGCGGCGTGGCCACGCTCCAGAAGCGGTGTGGCCACTGCAAATGGCCCACAGTGCCAGTTACATTGCCCCACAGTGCCAGATACAATGCCCCACAGTGCCAGATACAATGCCCCACAGTGCCAGTTACATTGCCCCCCAGTGCAAGATACAATGCCCCACAGTGCCGGATACATGCCCCACAGTGCCAGTTACATTGCCCCACAGTGCCAGATACATTGCCCCACAGTGCCGGATACATGCCCCACAGTGCCAGTTACATTGTCCCACAGTGCCAGATACAATGCCCCACAGTGCCAGTTACATTGCCCCACAGTGCCGGATACATGCCCCACAGTGCCAGTTACATTGCCCCACAGTGCCAGATACAATGCCCCACAGTGCCAGATACATGCCCCACAGTGCCAGTTACATTGTCCCACAGTGCCAGATACAATGCCACACTGTGCCAGTTACATACCTCACTATGCCAGATACATGCCCCACACTGTGCCTGATACATGCCCCACTGTGCCAGTTACATGCCCCACTGTGCCAGTTACATGCCCCACTGTGCCAGTTACATGCCCCACTGTGCTCTCTCCCCCTCCCCTCCACCCCCCCGGTCACTTACCGAGTCACCGGCGCGGCGGCGCCGCTTGTTCTATGTGAGGAGAGCGCCTCTCCTTCCCCTCATCGCTCCAGGACAGGTCTCCGGCGGCTGTGTGGCGCCGGTTCGCTAGCCAATCATAGCTCGCGGACCGGCAGCCAATCAGGAGCCGGTCCGCAAGCTCTGATTGGCTAACGCCGCCGGAGGCCGGACACAGCAGCGCTGCTAGGGCTTTCAGCGGCGGTGAGGGGAGGGAGAGACGGTGCGCTCTCCTCCCCTCACATTTCGGCTTTCGGCGTGACGGGGGCGAGTGGGGCATGATACCCTGGCCGCCGGCGGCCCCCCCCTCTCCTGGGCCTGCCAAGGAGCCCAGGGCAAGTGCCCCACTTGCCCTACCCTAGATACGCCTCTGAATGGGAGCTTTCTGTTGGAGAGAGAATAATGTCCATTTGGGTGTCCTTCAGATGCTGATGTGGAGTCCGCAATAAAAGTAAACAGGATATTTCTTAGCTCAACGCGTTTCCCTGGGTTGTTGTACCCCAGCTTCCTGAAGGACACCCAAATGGACATTATGAAGTATTCATTTTTTTCTTAAAAAGCTTCTTCTCAGGGCTGCTGGAGCAGCCCCCCTGTTGTATGCCTGCTTACTGCATGGCACCAACTACAAAACTGAGCTCCTGTGCACGGAGGCGGGGTTATAGAGGAGGCGGCGCTAGGCATTCTGGGAAGAAGGTCAAAGCTTTGAGCCTGTTGGTGCCTCAGATCAAGATCCTACTCTACACCCCAATGTCATTCCCTGTGGAGCCCAATGTCATTCCCTGTGGAGCCCAGTGTACCCCGCAGCAGAATTTTTTTATTTTGTTAACGTGAGATGCTCATGTTTGCGCTCATATTTATCAGTTTAATACAAAGACACATCATGGATATCCATGGGCTGTCACATGAAGTAAGATCTAAGGGAACCTGATTCAGATGTGGTTGATGGTGCAAGCACTGCCGCTTACATGGAAGCAGCAGCAATGTCTTAGTATACTAATGCAGCAGGGGGCGACTGATGGTGATGCTGCAGGAGGCGTCTGATGGTGATGCAGAAGGAGGCGTCTCATGGTGATGCAGCAGGAGGCATCTGATGGTGATGCAGCATGAGGCATCTGATGGTGATGCAGAAGGAGGCGTCTGATGGTGATGCAGCAGGAGGCATCTGATGGTGATGCAGCATGAGGCGTCTGATGGTGATGCAGCAGGAGGCGTCTGATGGTGATGCAGCAGGAGGCGTCTGATGGTAATGCAGCAGGAGGCGTCTGATGGTAATGCAGCAGGAGGCGTCTGATGGTAATGCAGCAGGAGGCATCTGATGGTGATGCAGCAGGAAGCGTCTGATGGTGATGCAGCATGAAGCGTCTGATGGTGATGCAGCAGGAGGCGTCTGATGGTGATGCAGCAGGAGGCGTCTGATGGTGATGCAGCAGGAGGCGTCTGATGGTGATGCAGCAGAAGGCGTCTGATGGTGATGCAGCAGGAGGCGTCTGATGGTGATGCAGCAGGAGGCGTCTGATGGTGATGCAGCAGGAGGCGTCTGATGGTAATGCAGCAGAAGGCGTCTGATGGTGATGCAGCAGGAGGCGTCTAATGGTGATGCAGCAGGAGGCGTCTGATGGTGATGCAGCAGGAAGTCTCTGATGGTGATGCAGCAGAAAGCGTCTGATGGTAATGCAGCAGGAGGCATCTGATGGTAATGCAGCAGGAAGCGTCTGATGGTAATGCAGCAGGATGCGTCTGATGGTAATGCAGCAGGAAGCATCTGATGGTGATGCAGCAGGAGGCGTCTGATGGTGATGCAGCAGGATGCGTCTGATGGTGATGCAGCAGGAGGCGTCTGATGGTGATGCAGCAGGAGGTGTCTGATGGTGATGCAGCAGGAGGCGTCTGATGGTGATGCAGCAGGAGGCGTCTGATGGTGATACAGCAGGAGGCGTCTGATGGTGATGCAGCAGGAGGCGTCTGATGGTGATGCAGCAGGAGGCGTCTGATGGTGAGGCAGCAGGAGGCGTCTGATGCTGATGCAGCAGGAGGCGTCTCATGGTAATGCAGCAGGAGGCATCTGATGGTAATGCAGCAGGAGGCGTCTGATGGTGATGCAGCAGGAGGCGTCTGATGGTGAGGCAGCAGGAGGCGTCTGATGCTGATGCAGCAGGAGGCGTCTGATGGTAATGCAGCAGGAGGCATCTGATGGTAATGCAGCAGGAGGCGTCTGATGGTGATGCAGCAGGAGGTGTCTGATGCTGATGCAGCAGGAGGTGTCTGATGGTGATGCAGAAGGAGGCGTCTGATGGAGATGCAGCAGCAGGCGTCTGATGGTGAGGCAGCAGGAGGCGTCTGATGCTGATGCAGCAGGAGGCGTCTGATGGTAATGCAGCAGGAGGCATCTGATGGTGATGCAGCAGGAGGCGTCTGTTGGTGATGCAGCAGGAGGCGTCTGATGGTGATGCAGCAGAAGGCGTCTGATGGTGATGCAGCAGGAGGCGTCTGATGGTGATGCAGCAGGAGGCGTCTGAGGGTGATGCAGCAGGAGGCGTCTGATGGTGATGCAGCAGAAGGCGTCTGATGGTGATGCAGCAGGAGGCTTCTGATGGTGATGCAGCAGGAGGCGTCTGATGGTGATGCAGCAGGAAGTCTCTGATGGTGATGCAGCAGAAAGCGTCTGATGGTAATGCAGCAGGAGGCATCTGATGGTAATGCAGCAGGAAGCATCTGATGGTAATGCAGCAGGAAGCATCTGATGGTAATGCAGCAGGAAGCGTCTGATGGTGATGCAGCAGGAAGCATCTGATGGTGATGCAGCAGGAGGCGTCTGATGGTGATGCAGCAGGATGCGTCTGATGGTGATGCAGCAGGAGGCGTCTGATGCTGATGCAGCAGGAGGCGTCTGATGCTGATGCAGCAGGAGGCGTCTGATGGTGATGCAGAAGGAGGCGTCTGATGGTGATGCAGCAGGAGGCGTCTGATGGTGATGCAGCAGGAGGCGTCTGATGCTGATGCAGCAGGAGGTGTCTGATGGTGATGCAGCAGGAGGTGTCTGATGGTGATGCAGAAGGAGGCGTCTGATGGTGATGCAGCAGGAGGCGTCTGATGATGATGCAGCAGGAGGCGTCTGATGCTGATGCAGCAGGAGGTGTCTGATGGTGATGCAACAGGAGGCGTCTGATGCTGATGCAGCAGGAGGCGTCTGATGGTAATGCAGCAGGAGGCATCTGATGGTAATGCAGCAGGAGGCATCTGATGGTAATGCAGCAGGAGGCGTCTGATGGTGATGCAGCAGGAGGCGTCTGATGCTGATGCAGCAGGAGGTGTCTGATGGTGATGCAGAAGGAGGCGTCTGATGGTGATGCAGCAGGAGGCGTCTGATGGTAATGCAGCAGGAGGCGTCTGATGCTGATGCAGCAGGAGGTGTCTGATGGTGATGCAGCAGGAGGCGTCTGATGGTGATGCAGCAGGAGGCGTCTGATGGTAATGCAGCAGGAGGCGTCTGATGCTGATGCAGCAGGAGGCGTCTGATGGTGATGCAGCAGAAGGCGTCTGATGGTGATGCAGCAGGAGGCGTCTGATGGTGATGCAGCAGGAGGCGTCTGATGGTGATGCAGCAGGAGGCGTCTGATGGTAATGCAGCAGAAGGCGTCTGATGGTGATGCAGCAGGAGGCGTCTAATGGTGATGCAGCAGGAGGCGTCTGATGGTGATGCAGCAGGAAGTCTCTGATGGTGATGCAGCAGAAAGCGTCTGATGGTAATGCAGCAGGAGGCATCTGATGGTAATGCAGCAGGAAGCGTCTGATGGTAATGCAGCAGGATGCGTCTGATGGTAATGCAGCAGGAAGCATCTGATGGTGATGCAGCAGGAGGCGTCTGATGGTGATGCAGCAGGATGCGTCTGATGGTGATGCAGCAGGAGGCGTCTGATGGTGATGCAGCAGGAGGTGTCTGATGGTGATGCAGCAGGAGGCGTCTGATGGTGATGCAGCAGGAGGCGTCTGATGGTGATGCAGCAGGAGGCGTCTGATGGTGATGCAGCAGGAGGCGTCTGATGGTGATGCAGCAGGAGGCGTCTGATGGTGAGGCAGCAGGAGGCGTCTGATGCTGATGCAGCAGGAGGCGTCTCATGGTAATGCAGCAGGAGGCATCTGATGGTAATGCAGCAGGAGGCGTCTGATGGTGATGCAGCAGGAGGCGTCTGATGGTGAGGCAGCAGGAGGCGTCTGATGCTGATGCAGCAGGAGGCGTCTGATGGTAATGCAGCAGGAGGCATCTGATGGTAATGCAGCAGGAGGCGTCTGATGGTGATGCAGCAGGAGGTGTCTGATGCTGATGCAGCAGGAGGTGTCTGATGGTGATGCAGAAGGAGGCGTCTGATGGAGATGCAGCAGCAGGCGTCTGATGGTGAGGCAGCAGGAGGCGTCTGATGCTGATGCAGCAGGAGGCGTCTGATGGTAATGCAGCAGGAGGCATCTGATGGTGATGCAGCAGGAGGCGTCTGTTGGTGATGCAGCAGGAGGCGTCTGATGGTGATGCAGCAGAAGGCGTCTGATGGTGATGCAGCAGGAGGCGTCTGATGGTGATGCAGCAGGAGGCGTCTGAGGGTGATGCAGCAGGAGGCGTCTGATGGTGATGCAGCAGAAGGCGTCTGATGGTGATGCAGCAGGAGGCTTCTGATGGTGATGCAGCAGGAGGCGTCTGATGGTGATGCAGCAGGAAGTCTCTGATGGTGATGCAGCAGAAAGCGTCTGATGGTAATGCAGCAGGAGGCATCTGATGGTAATGCAGCAGGAAGCATCTGATGGTAATGCAGCAGGAAGCATCTGATGGTAATGCAGCAGGAAGCGTCTGATGGTGATGCAGCAGGAAGCATCTGATGGTGATGCAGCAGGAGGCGTCTGATGGTGATGCAGCAGGATGCGTCTGATGGTGATGCAGCAGGAGGCGTCTGATGCTGATGCAGCAGGAGGCGTCTGATGCTGATGCAGCAGGAGGCGTCTGATGGTGATGCAGAAGGAGGCGTCTGATGGTGATGCAGCAGGAGGCGTCTGATGGTGATGCAGCAGGAGGCGTCTGATGCTGATGCAGCAGGAGGTGTCTGATGGTGATGCAGCAGGAGGTGTCTGATGGTGATGCAGAAGGAGGCGTCTGATGGTGATGCAGCAGGAGGCGTCTGATGATGATGCAGCAGGAGGCGTCTGATGCTGATGCAGCAGGAGGTGTCTGATGGTGATGCAACAGGAGGCGTCTGATGCTGATGCAGCAGGAGGCGTCTGATGGTAATGCAGCAGGAGGCATCTGATGGTAATGCAGCAGGAGGCATCTGATGGTAATGCAGCAGGAGGCGTCTGATGGTGATGCAGCAGGAGGCGTCTGATGCTGATGCAGCAGGAGGTGTCTGATGGTGATGCAGAAGGAGGCGTCTGATGGTGATGCAGCAGGAGGCGTCTGATGGTAATGCAGCAGGAGGCGTCTGATGCTGATGCAGCAGGAGGTGTCTGATGGTGATGCAGCAGGAGGCGTCTGATGGTGATGCAGCAGGAGGCGTCTGATGGTAATGCAGCAGGAGGCGTCTGATGCTGATGCAGCAGGAGGTGTCTGATGGTGATGCAGCAGGAGGCGTCTGAGGGTGATGCAGCAGGAGGCGTCTGATGGTGATGCAGAAGGAGGCGTCTGAGGGTGATGCAGCAGGAGGCGTCTGATGGTAATGCAGCAGGAGGCGTCTGATGGTGATGCAGCAGGAGGCGTCTGAGGGTGATGCAGCAGGAGGCGTCTGATGGTAATGCAGCAGGAGGCGTCTGATGGTGATGCAGCAGGAGGCGTCTGATGGTGATGCAGCAGGAGGCGTCTGATGGTGATGCAGCAGGAGGCGTCTGATGGTGATGCAGCAGGAGGCGTCTGATGGTAATGCAGCAGGAGGCGTCTGATGGTAATGCAGCAGTAGGTGTCTGATTAAAGTTCACACTTCCTGCTGGCATTAGTGATCCATGCTGCATCCTAGGACAAAGCATCGGATAACCTGCAACACCATCAGCCGGCTACATGACCCATGACTGGCGCGACTCCAACAAAAATGTCAGGAAATCTGTATCTTCCGATAGAGATCCTGGCGTCGTCACTCCCCCAAAACGGAGGAGAACTGTCACAGATCTGTACTTGACATGCGCCACACAGGTCACTGTCTGACGCATGCGCAAAGTACCAAACATCGTTGGAAAATGGGAGGGAGGATTTCCAGGTGCCGCAGTTTCAGGATTTTCAAGGTCGCCACTACGGTTTTTATGTAAAAGGAAATCAAGCTTGATCCAGTGGGCACTTATGGGAGTAATAGATGGAAGTCAGTGAAGAGGCGAAGCTCTTCTGGCCAGAAGCAGCATTTAATTAATGAAACATATTTTGCATCTTCGAGACAGGATCAGTCTGAGACCAATACTTTACCCAGCAAAACGTAACTGTCCAGCCGGAAGAGGGCAGTTGGGAGCAGGGGCGTAGCCAGAACCTTGGGGGCCCCATAGCAACATTTTAAAGGGGCCCCTGTCCTAATGCTTCTAGAGATACACCTCTTCGCAGCAGTTGTTTATTGTGTGCCCTAGTTGATTTTCTGAGGCACATTAGTACCTTAGTTAATGGTATGTCACATCACATTGTAGGGCATTATGCCAGTACACATTTCTATTACACAGTACCCCAAATTCACATTATGACATACAGTGTCCACAGTTCATAGTATGCCACATTATAATACACTTCAGTTCATTTAATATTACATTACAATTATCAGGGGCATAACTAGATATATTGTAGGCCCCAAGGCAAAAGTTGTAAGGGCTCTTATGTACGTATATACCAATGGTGAAAAACGTAAGTAACACATGTAACTGTGACAGGGAAGGTGGCCCCTCTCAGCTCTGGGCCCCATAGCAGCGGCACTCCCTGCACCTATGGTAGCTACGCCCTTATATATAACACATGTAACTGTGACAGGGAAGGTGGCCCCTCTCAGCTCTGGGCCCCATAGCAGCGGCACTCCCTGCACCTATGGTAGCTACGCCCTTATATATAACACATGTAACTGTGACAGGGAAGGTGGCCCTCTCAGCTCTGGGCCCCATAGCAGCGGCACTCCCTGCACCTATGGTAGCTACGCCCTTATATATAACACATGTAACTGTGACAGGGAAGGTGGCCCCTCTCAGCTCTGGGCCCCTGTAGTCCAGACAGGTGTGTTGGCGGAGACTCTGCAGAAGTGAGCTGTGTGTGCAAAGAGCAGGTTGTGAGGAGGTGAGCTCTAGCTGCATAGAGTTTTACATAGGGAGTTTCCTTGCTGGCTTCCCCGGGTGGGATGGATCTCCCCGGGTGAGAGAGCTCCCTGAATATGGACTGCATCCAGAGCACTGAAAGTGCTACGACAGTACACTCTCGAGCCATAGCAATAGGCAGCCAGCCAGTGGCAGAAGTGGCCAGTTGTTCCATTAATGCGGACTCCCCCAAACAGCAGGAGGGAGCTCCTATGAGTGAAGGTGTAACTCAAGGTGGAGCGGCAGCAGCTGTTGCCAGCCTGACTGTTAGTGAAGCGGGGGGGGGGGGTCCCGGCCTTTGGACGCTGGGGAGAATGTGCCGGCATCCCCGGGAGATACAGAGGATGAGGAGGAGATGGAGACGTATGAAAATTACACTATTAAAGAACTGCAGCGTGAAAGCCTGTCTCTGAACAATAAAATTGCAAGTAAAAAGAAGAAACGGAACTCATGCTATAAATGGGAGCGGCCAATTTTGAAAGAAGAGCTTCTTGTGCTAACATCTGGGTTAAAGCTCAACTGGCAGTGAAGCGGTTACAGGAGAAAAGCAAAGCAAAAAGTGACTTACCTGTTGTTTCCTGTGAGTCTGTGGTTAAAGATAATCAAGAAATGGAGGTCTGTCAGTCGGACAGACAAAGTTCTGTTGCGGAGGTACCGGTGGCTGCGGAGATTGGGGCTGGGGAGGTGTCTCCCCAAAATTCAGCAGTGATCCAGGCAGGAAAGGGTGCACAGGATACTGAGGTGGCAGGTGCAGCAGTAATTGCTGCTGAACTTGCTGGGCTGACGCCCCTGCGGTGTGAACCTTCTACTGCTGGTGCAGCAGCTGAAAGTGAAGGTCTGGAAGTGGAGCGTTCTGACTTCCAGCTAAGGATGGATATTATTGGCGCGGAAATCTTGTTGGCGGCAAGGGCGGAAAAGAGCACTGAGGCAGGCACCTCTGGGGCGGCTTTGGGTGCAGGTAGGTGTTTGGAACTGAATGGCAAACCAGGGGTTAATGGCCAAGAAGTGCAGTCTCTTTCTTCCATAGGTACAGAACAGCAGCACCAGCAAACAGCACAAGGAATGCCAATTTTGCATAAAAATAAACTGTTATCTGGTGAACAGCAGATCATTGAGACTGTATATGGACAGATGCTGGTGCCGGAAAGAGCTCAAGTGGCAGCTCAGTTATTGCATAAGGAGCAAGTAAGATTGAATCAGGTGTCTGTAATGCAATATCTGTGCCATTGGATGATATCAATAAGCAGCCAGTCCCAGGTACTATTTCCTATGCTAACATGGTTAATGCTAAGCCAGGTATAAGCGCTAATATTTTCCAAACAAATGTGGGGAAGAGGAGAAATTTAATTCAATTTAAATGGCTGGGAAAAGGTGAATCACCTTCCAAAGAAGTTTTCCTGCAAATGATCTTTAGTTTGGGGTTCCATGCAACTGACCTATACGCCTGTATCCATCCAGTAAAAACTGCAGATTTCTATCTGAGTTTTATTTCATATCAGGGGCTTCAAGCTTTTTGGATAAAATGGCAGGCGTATAGGTCATCTAAGCCATATGATGCATATAAGGCAGTGCTGGTTACAAAACAGGATAAGGTGAAGGTGAATATTTTGGTGAGGAATGAATCCATTCCTGTGCAAGATATTAAATACTGGCTAACAAGGTTTTGTGATGTGGAATCAGATTTGATAAAGGTTGGCTTTACCATGGGAGTGTGGGGAGGAGCGTGGGCTGCAATGGTCAAATTAAGGAATACAGACAGGGTATTTGCACATATTCCTTCTGCTGCCTATATTGGAAGAGATCGTATACAATGTTTCCGTTGTGGGGACTTCCGCCACTTAAGTAGCGATTGTACTGTGACTAAATGTACTTTATGTTGTAAACTGGGACATACTTCTAAGGATTGTAATAATGTTACGTGTAATCTGTGCGGGGAGGAGGGTCACCCCTACAGCAGATGACCCTTGGCAGAACACAATATGGAGGAGGATGTGCCAACTGGGGGAAAGAAAGATGGTCAGAATCAGGCATTTCATTGGGTAGCAGGTAAGGAAGCAGCAGGTCAGGAGGGAAATCATAAGACTGTGAATAAGGAAGTAACATCTGTTGTGGTAGTGGAAAATCCTACAGTAGTGGATAAAAATGATTCCTTTCAAGAAGTAAAGAAAAGTAGTAAGAAAAAGAGAAAGGGGGAGGAAGCACAAGTGAGTTTAAGTAACCGGTTTGACGTTTTAACTTCAGATGAAGAGAATGAAGGGTAAATTGTTAGAAATGGTGGAGAGCCCATTTTAGTTCCCAAGGTGAACAGATGCAGAGCAAGGAAAGTGGTAGTAAGCCCTAAGGTAGGGGTGGTGCAGGGCAAAAAGAGTAAGGAAAAGAAACGGAATATTAGAAAGAGACAGGCAGCAGAAATAGAATCTGATGTGGAAATCCAGGACAGTCTGGAATGGGACCCAGTTGGCACAGAGCTGGTTAAAGAAAGTGTGGAAAGTATGGGGGAAGAAAGTGACCTAAGTGATGTGGAATATAGTGGTGGTGGGAAAAATTTAGAATCATCTGGGTCAGTAATAGGTCCAGTGCCTTGAAATTAAGTCTGCTTGTGAACCACCAGACCCAGGACCCCCTCCTAGTGAGGACTCTAGGAAAATGGTGGTTAAGAAGGGTAGAGTCACTTCCAAGAAGGTGACTAGTCAGAATGCTGGATCCTCTAGGAGGGTCTCAACAAGGTTTGTAAAGGAAAAGTGAGCAGGGTCCTGCTTCTATAACCCAAAGAAACATGGATCCCCAACCCATACGATGTGCCACCATTAATGTGGCTTCCGTAGTTTCTGAGCGAGCTCGTTATATGGCCTTTGATTTTTTCAATACAGTTGAGATTGATTTTTTGTTTTTGCAAGAGACCAGAATTAGTAGGTTGGACATCCTCCACAAGGCGAAAAGGGAGTGGAGGCGTGGGCCTTCCTACTGGTCTCTTGCGGCCGAGCCATACAGTGGGGTGGCGGTGCTTTTTACTGGTATGGTAACCGTGCACAGGGTTATAGAACTACAGGCAGGTGGATGTATGATTTTAGATGTCTGCCTAAGGGGACATGACCTGAGGCTCATTAATATCTATGGGCCACAGTCAAAGTGGGACAGGAAATGTCTCTTCAGGGAGATAAAACAGTTTCTTTTTACGGCTCAGCAGATTGTCTTTGGTGGTGATTTCAACACCATTATTAGGCCAAAAGACAGGGGAGGTTCAAAGACAGCCCTGGGCTATGACTCTAATTTTTTAGTTAGTATGATTAGACAGGCAGGTTTGGTGGATGTGCACGTTCGCCACTCTCCAGACCTCACAGGTTACACCTTCTTTAGTGGTAGTGGTAGTCATAGATCTAGGATAGATAGGTTTTTTGTTAAAGAGACCTCAAAAACTTTGCCTCCAGAGGTAAAGCCAGTAGAGTTCTCTGATCACGTTTTTCTCTCTGTCATTTTGAATGCTTCAGAAGCTGCTCAGAAGGGGCGGGGCCTATGGCAACTGAATTCTGAGCTCCTAAAGGAGGAAAAGATTAAACAATCCCTTAGAGACTTCCTTCAATCTCAGGAAACACTTTTGGAGGCCGGATGGAGTAGATCTGAGTGGTGGGAAGAAATTAAAAAGAGAGTTCGGATATTCTTCAAGAGGTTGGTAGCAAAAAAGAACTTGATAAAGCAAAATATCTACCAGAGTTTGAGAAGGAAATTAGATTTCTTGATTTCTGAGTGTGGAGATAGTGGGGAAATCTCCCGAGTGAAGGCTCAGATGAAGGAATATCAGTATAACCGGCTGGATTCTTTGATTTTGGAAAGGGATTTTGGCAAATACCACTCGCCTGATCCTTACCAGGATTGTGGAAGATCAGTTGAGATGAAGGAGGTGAGGGGTCTTTATGAGGGGTCTTTATGACAAACAGGGTGTTCTTCGTGAGGATAAGGAAGGCATCTTGGGAGTCATTAGATCTTATTACTCCGATCTTTTGTCTGAGCAGCCACTTATCAGAGAAAGGATGGAAACATTTCTAAGGGAGACGCCTGGACTTTCTAATCCAGATGCCTCGACTGAAACCTTGGGTAGGAATGTGACGGTGTCACTGGCCTAGACTGAGGGTGTTGTGAACTCGGAGATTCTTCCGATGGTTGGGAAGAGGAACCACAACTGAGCTGGAAAAGGGAAGGCCTGATATAAGACTTCCTCATACAGGACGCTGACAGTGGAGTTTGATGAAATATTAAAGAGCTTTATTGCAAAGGAAAACAACTTAAAGTCAAATGCCAAAAAGGAATAAATGAGGAAATGTCCAGACCCACTGAAGGGTTTAGTGAGCAGTATTGGGGATGCTAGTAATTGAAGAAACTGTGGGTGATGTTTGAAAGTCACTGATAACTTATGGAGCTTATGAATGATGATTAATAGCACTGATGGTTGAAGAACTTGTGAGTGGGGACAGAGACGCTGATGATGTGAGAAACTGAAGTGCAGGGGTTTTTGATGCTGTGGATTTGTAGTACTTGAGAACGGAGACTGAGACGCTGATGATGTGAGGAATTGAAGTGCAGGGGTTTTAGACGCTGTGGATTTGTAGAGCTTGAGAACGGAGACTGAGACGCTGATGACGTGAGAAACTGAAGTGCAGGGGTTTTAGACGCTGTGGATTTGTAAAACTTGAGAACGGAGACTGAGACGCTGATGATGTGAGGAATTGAAGTGCAGGGGTTTTAGACGCTGTGGATTTGTAGAGCTTGAGAACGGAGACTGAGACGCTGTTGGATTTGTGGAACTTGAGAACGGAGACTTGAGACGCTGATTACTAGGAACACGGATGACTGGTACGCAGAGAGATTACCGGCCGCTGAATACACTGGAACCGGTGTAGCGAACTGGCAGCTGGAAATGCCGGAGACACTGGAGTACGACTGCAGAGATCCTTGCCGGGAACAAGAGCACTGGCATCTACGTCAGGGAAAGACGATACTCAGGCACTGAAGCTCTGTCCGGCGTCTGACTTTGAATCTCCCGCCAGCACTGGATTGGCGGAGCAGTCTGATGACGTCACCTGCCCCCCATCCACGTGATGCCGGGTGTCATGGCTGCGCCCATGCCCCGGAGAACCGCCGGTAGCCGCGCCAACCAGACGCCGGAGCCCATGGCCCACCGAAGGCAGAGGCCGCAACACCGACCAGCAGACACGCAGGGGTAAGCGCGGCGAACGCCGCCTCTGGTGTGTGACAGACGGCAGAGGAAGTTAAGATTGCAATTGATAAGTTAAATTGTAAGAAATCCCCAGGCCCAGATGGTTTAACATCTGAGTTTTATAAAGTATTTGCAGACCTCTTAATTCCTCACCTAGTAGAAGTATATAATGAGTGCCTGGGTGAGGGAACCCTCCCTCCTTCTATGAGGATATCTGCCCTCATATTACTGTCCAAGGGGAAAGATCCATCTCGTATTGAGAACTGGCGCCCCATTGCCCTTCTCAATACAGATAGGAAGATTTTGTCAAAGGTACTTTTCAACAGGTTGTCAGAATTTTCAGAACAACTGCTTTCCCCATCTCAGCATTGTACGGTGAAGGGCCGAAGCACATTTAGTGCTGTCCTTGGTGTCCGGGAAGCCATAGAGCAGTGTCGTGTTGAGAAATGGGGAAAATACTTGCTGGCATTGGATCAGTCTAAGGCTTTGACCGAGTAAATCATGAGTACCTATGGGCTCTACTTGAAAGGTATGGTTTTCCAGTCAGGGTGGTGAATTGGCTCAGAATAATATACAGTCAGGCTGAGAGCTTCCCGCTTGTTAATGGTTGGGTGGGTCCTACTTTTAAGGTGAGCTCTGGAGTTCGTCAGGGTTGTCCCCTGAGCCCCCTCCTGTATGTATTCGCGATTGACCCCTTCATAAGAAGGGTAGAGAACGGTATGGTGGGAGGGGTGCAGCTGAGCCCAGAGTTCCCTTTTAAGGTGGTGGCTTACGCAGATGATGTCACAGTGGTTCTGTCATCAGTGGCAGAGGCACATGACGTTGAAGTGCTCATCTGTGAATACTCTGTAGCCTCGTGCTCTAGGGTAAACCAAGAGAAGTGTGAAGCTTTCTGGATGGGGGAAGAAGGGAAAGAATTTTCCTTTCCGGACAGCCTCCCCTGGGCCAGTCCTCAGATAAAGATTCTAGGTATTTGTTTTGACCATGGTGATTATGCCACTCTAAATTGGGTGAGGTGTCTGGAGAATGCTGCCAAGAAAGTGGAGTGCTGGAAGAGATGTAAATTCTCTTTCAGGGAAAGGGTGGACTTGTGCAAAACTTACCTGATCCCATTATTTTTATATGTCAGCTATGAGTGCTTTTTGCCTCAGTCTTTATGGGTCAGATTGAACTTTCCTTTTATTTTGGGGAAACAGGATGAATCTAATCAAGAGAGGTATTACTTACAAGTCGAGGAAAGACGGAGGGGCTGGCATGATCAACCCTGTAGTCTTTTTTGTTACAACCTTTTTAAAACTTAACCTTGGGAGTTTATTGTTAGAAACTCCTCCTCGATGGGTAGGTGGTTTTGAGGTCTGGGTGTCCCCCTTCCTCAAACTTTGGTTAGGTGGTGGCCAAGTGAAGAATCCTCAAATTCGGAAAGGGTATCTTCCGATCTACGTTGTCCAGAGCTTGAAGGTGACAAAGAGTTGGGGTCTGGAAGTGGGTGAAGTCAAAAGCCTTTCCAGGAAGGAGTTGGGGGAGAGGATTTTGCAAACCCATTTTCATGTTCCGCTGTCACTAAGGGATTGCCCAAGTGATGTCGCTTCTGCTGGATTAGCTCTCATAAATTCAGAGATGATACCGTTGAAGTTTAGAGACATTGCTTGGCTTTCTTTTCATGAGAAGCTTTATGTAAAGGGGAACATGATGTGGAGAAATGCCAATGATCGTGGTTGTCCACGGGAGGAATGTCTAGGGGAGGTGGAGACAATGGACCATTTCTTGATCAAGTGCCCCTTTAATGTAACAGTTTACAAGAGAGTTTCGGGAGCTTTGGGTATCCCGTGTCTTTCGGGGCTTAGTTACCCAGAATGGGCTTATGGAGCATTTAAAAGATATGGTGTATTTAATTTGACACCAATTTATTTAGTCAGTTTAGCAGTTAGATATCACACTTGGATTGCACGGTGTCAGGTTTCCCTAAGAAATAAAATCCTTCCTTGTGAAGTGGTGGTGGATTTAATTCTGCAGGAGGTGGAGCGGATGATGGTTCTAGACAGGGAAAGGGTGGATGCTGTCAGGTGGTCCAATTGGTGGGGCCACCTGAAACCCCCTTGAGTTGGTGGCCGAAATCCTTTTTCAAAGTCTAGCTGGTACTTTTTCTATCCTTCCACATCCAGTAGATTTTTGTGATTATGATTATTTTAAGGAACAGGTTTGCATAGGTCTAAAAAGCTTTGCTCAGTTTTCCTTTACAAAATGTGTAAATAGGATAAAAATATGAAGTTGTGGGTTGTTGTTGTTGTTGTTTTTTTGTGTACATATTTCTTTACTTTGATGATATGTCTTGGTATATTGCAGATTGCATTTAGTTTATGTTGTATAATGTATCATGATGTGATATATTATTTATATATATTTATTTATTAATTTATTTAATTTATTTATTGTATTATATTGTTAATATTGTAATATAAGTTGAATAAATGGGAGCATTCCCTCTCAGCTCTGGACCCATAGCAGCTGCACTCCCTGCACCTATGGTAGCTACACCCTTGTATATAACACATGTAACTTTGACAAGGAAGGTGGCCCTCTCAGCTCTGGGCTCCATAGCAGCTGCACTCCCTGCAAGTATGGTAGCTACGCCCTTATATATAACACATGTAACTGTGACAGGGAAGGTGGCCCCTCTCAGCTCTGGGCCCCATAGCAGCTGCACTCCCTGCACCTATGGTTGCTACGCCCTTATATATAACACATGTAACTGTGACAGGGAAGGTGGCCCCTCTCAGCTCTGGGCCCCATAGCAGCTGCACTGTCTGCACCTATGGTGGCTACGCCCTTGGTTGGGAGTTATGCATTATGGCTCTGGTGTCTTGCAGTGGAGATTGATGGGGGGATTGCTACTTTTCATAGCAGCTACATACATGTGGAGGATAGGAGACAGTCCCCACACCAGTCATACTGGTGGCATCATTGACACTCTACACAAACTCATGCCCACGTGGATCTGCTCTGTGTGTGCTGCTATGCAGGCTGCACTGTGGACCCATCGGCCACCTGACACCAAAGTGACTTAATAGCAGAGGAGGAAGGAGCTAATCAAGGCCAGCACAGGCAGACCTAGGGGGCAAATGCACCTGAGCTGAATCTGTCTCTGGCAGCGGGGCCAATATGCAAGTGTTCATTTTGGCCTACATCTTGTGTACTAGTGTGGACTGTGCAAGCTCTGAGATGCCACGTTCAGTGCCCGTGGACAGTGCCACTCCGTCCGGTGGTTCTGAACACTCCGCCGGCAGTGCACCACCGACACTTACACCAGCCTGTGGCAGGCACAGCGTATGAGATTCATCTAAATAAGGCTGCAGATCTGTATTTGGAATACAGCCACATTCCCTGACATGCCCGTGACACTCCCATAACACGCCAATGAGACGACCTTTTTATTGAATTCAGGCTACCTCCCAAGTCACAGCGGTCTCTGCGCACACTCAGTGTAACAAATGTGCCGCATGGTAGTAACTGATTGCTCAACTGCTCAAACATTGGCATGACATCCACCTCTGAAGCAGGCCCTCTGTATACTGCATATTTCTGTCCCCCTTTCCTGATGTACAGGTGGGGGCATTAGAACATCATGGAATCACTATTCTGCTACATTCAGGCAGGAGGATATAAGTACTGGAAGACATATTAGAGTTGCATAGTAAATTGACAGACTTGCTTGGCCAACGTGCTCGTTTCTGACACGATAATAGTTGTGGTACGTCTGTGACGGAAGAACAGGGTTTGGAGTTGTGAACGTTCCCTGCTGCTTGTGTAGTACACACAGGGAAAGCATCCTCAGCTTGTTGGTGCTAATCTGGGGTAGGTGGTTCAGCAGCACTTATTGGTATTGTTAGATGACTGTGCTCTATTATCACCATTGTCATATAAAGTCATAATGATAGTGCGCTGAGCCTTTCTATTATGAAAAGACTGTTGTGTTATGAAGTTGCTACGGAGACGATAAACGCTATCATTTTCATGTCATGTTTTCATGATTCATTGCAGAGACACTTACTTAGAGGTGTGGAGCCATCTGTTGGCAAGTGAGGCACAGTATTAGTGGATGCTCCAAGAAATGGCTCAATATTATTATTTTCTTTTTATACTGCCAGCTGTTTTCTCATTGCTACGCACGGTTATGAGCGAAACCTGGCTCAGTAACAGCACAGTATTCACTCCGGTGCATCGGATAATGGGGTCATGAAATTGCTGGATTGTGTAATAGGACCATGACATACTGTAGCTGGATTGTGTAATAGGACCATGACATACTGTAGCTGGATTGTGTAATAGGACCATGACATACTGTAGCTGGATTGTGAAGGAGTAAAATGATTTGCTCACATGAGAAAAACTAGATATTTAACTGCGTTTTTTATTAGGCAATAAAATCAATTATTTTAGATTAGAGATGAGCAGTATCCATCTGCTTCAGTGCTGACGATGCACCTGTCCAGTGTCCATCCGCTCCAGTGCTGACGATGCACCTGTCCAGTGTCCATCCGCTCCAGTGCTGCTGACGCACCTGTCCAGTGTCCATCTGCTCCAGTGCTGACGATGCATCTGTCCAGTGTCCATCCGCTCCAGTGCTGACGATGCATCTGTCCAGTGTCCATCCGCTCCACTACTGACGATGCACCTGTCCAGTGTCCATCCGCTCCAGTGCTGACGATGCACCTGTCCAGTGTCCATCCGCTCAAGTGCTGCTGATGCACCTGTCCAGTGTCCATCTGCTTCAGTGCTGCTGACGATGCACCTGTCCAGTGTCCATCTGCTCCAGTGCTGCTGACGCACCTGTCCAGTGTCCATCTGCTCCAGTGCTGACGATGCACCTGTCCAGTGTCCATCCGCTCCAGTGCTGACAATGCATCTGTCCAGTGTCCATCCGCTCCAGTGCTGACGATGCACCTGTCCAGTGTCCATCCGCTCCAGTGCTGATGATGCACCTGTCCAGTGTCCATCCGCTCCAGTGCTGCTGACGCACCTGTCCAGTGTCCATCTGCTCCAGTGCTGACGATGCATCTGTCCAGTGTCCATCCGCTCCAGTGCTGCTGACGCACCTGTCCAGTGTCCATCTGCTTCAGTGCTGCTGACGATGCACCTGTCCAGTGTCCATCCGCTCCAGTGCTGACAATGCATCTGTCCAGTGTCCATCCGCTCCAGTGCTGACGATGCACCTGTCCAGTGTCCATCCGCTCCAGTGCTGACGATGCACCTGTCCAGTGTCCATCCGCTCCAGTGCTGCTGACGCACCTGTCCAGTGTCCATCTGCTCCAGTGCTGACGATGCACCTGTCCAGTGTCCATCCGCTCCAGTGCTGACAATGCATCTGTCCAGTGTCCATCCGCTCCAGTGCTGACGATGCACCTGTCCAGTGTCCATCCGCTCCAGTGCTGACGATGCACCTGTCCAGTGTCCATCCGCTCCAGTGCTGCTGACGCACCTGTCCAGTGTCCATCTGCTCCAGTGCTGACGATGCATCTGTCCAGTGTCCATCCGCTCCAGTGCTGCTGACGCACCTGTCCAGTGTCCATCTGCTTCAGTGCTGCTGACGATGCACCTGTCCAGTGTCCATCTGCTTCAGTGCTGCTGACGATGCACCTGTCCAGTGTCCATCCGCTCCAGTGCTGACAATGCATCTGTCCAGTGTCCATCCGCTCCAGTGCTGACGATGCACCTGTCCAGTGTCCATCCGCTCCAGTGCTGATGATGCACCTGTCCAGTGTCCATCCGCTCCAGTGCTGCTGACGCACCTGTCCAGTGTCCATCCGCTCCAGTGCTGACAATGCATCTGTCCAGTGTCCATCCGCTCCAGTGCTGACGATGCACCTGTCCAGTGTCCATCCGCTCCAGTGCTGACGATGCACCTGTCCAGTGTCCATCCGCTCCAGTGCTGCTGACGCACCTGTCCAGTGTCAATCCGCTCCAGTGCTGACGATGCATCTGTCCAGTGTCCATCCGCTCCAGTGCTGACGATGCACCTGTCCAGTGTCCATCCGCTCCAGTGCTGACGATGCACCTGTCCAGTGTCCATCCGCTCCAGTGCTGCTGACGCACCTGTCCAGTGTCCATCTGCTTCAGTGCTGCTGACGACGCACCTGTCCAGTGTCCATCTGCTTCAGTGCTGCTGACGATGCACCTGTCCAGTGTCCATCCGCTCCAGTGCTGACAATGCATCTGTCCAGTGTCCATCCGCTCCAGTGCTGACGATGCACCTGTCCAGTGTCCATCCGCTCCAGTGCTGACGATGCACCTGTCCAGTGTCCATCCGCTCCAGTGCTGCTGACGCACCTGTCCAGTGTCCATCTGCTCCAGTGCTGACGATGCACCTGTCCAGTGTCCATCTGCTCCAGTGCTGACGATGCATCTGTCCAGTGTCCATCCGCTCCAGTGCTGACTATGCCTCTTACCAGTGTCCATCCGCTCCAGTGCTGACGATGCACCTGTCCAGTGTCCATCCGCTCCAGTGCTGACGATGCACCTGTCCAGTGTCCATCCGCTCCAGTGCTGCTGACGCACCTGTCCAGTGTCCATCTGCTTCAGTGCTGCTGACGATGCACCTGTCCAATGTCCATCTGCTCCAGTGCTGCTGACGCACCTGTCCAGTGTCCATCCGCTCCAGTGCTGACGATGCATGTGTCTAGTGTCCATCTGCTCCAGTGCTGACGATGCACCTGTCCAGTGTCCATCCGCCTCAGTGCTGACGATGCACCTGTCCAGTGTCCATCTGCTCCAGTGCTGACAATGCATCTGTCCAGTGTCCATCTGCTCCAGTGCTGACGATGCACCTGTCCAGTGTCCATCCGCTCCAGTGCTGACGATGCATCTGTCCAGTGTCCATCCGCTCCAGTGCTGACGATGCACCTGTCCAGTGTCCATCCGCTCCAGTGCTGCTGACGCAGCTGTCCAGTGTCCATCTGCTCCAGTGCTGACGATGCATGTGTCTAGTGTCCATCTGCTCCAGTGCTGACGATGCACCTGTCCAGTGTCCATCCGCTCCAGTGCTGACAATGCATCTGTCCAGTGTCCATCCGCTCCAGTGCTGACGATGCACCTGTCCAGTGTCCATCCGCTCCAGTGCTGACAATGCACCTGTCCAGTGTCCATCCGCTCCAGTGCTGACGATGCATCTGTCCAGTGTCCATCCGCTTCAGTGCTGACGATGCACCTGTCCAGTGTCCATCTGCTCCAGTGCTGACGATGCACCTGTCCAGTGTCCATCCGCTCCAGTGTTGACGATGCACCTGTCCAGTGTCCATCTGCTCCAGTGCTGACGATGCATCTGTCCAGTGTCCATCTGCTTCAGTGCTGACAATGCACCTGTCCAGTGTCCATCCGCTCCAGTGCTGACGATGCACCTGTCCAGTGTCCATCTGCTCCAGTGCTGACGATGCATCTGTCCAGTGTCCATCCGCTCCAGTGCTGACGATGCACCTGTCCAGTGTCCATCTGCTCCAGTGCTGACGAAACACCTGTCTAGTGTCAATCCGCTTCAGTGCTGACAATGCATCTGTCCAGTGTCAATCCGCTCCAGTGCTGCCGATGCACCTGTCCACTCCAGTGCTGATGATGCACCTGCCCAGTGTCCATCCACTCCAGTGCTGACGATGCACCCGTCCAGTGTCCATCTGCTTCAGTGCTGCCGACGCACCTGTCCTGTGTCCATCCACTACAGTGCTGATGACGCACCTGTCTAGTGTCCATCCACTCCAGTGCTGACGATGCACCTGTCCACTTCAGTGCTGATGATGCACCTGTCCAGTGTCCATCCACTCCAGTGCTGACGATGCACCCGTCCAGTGTCCATCTGCTCCAGTGCTGCCGACGCACCTGTCCTGTGTCCATCCGCTACAGTGCTAATGACGCACCTGTCTAGTGTCCATCCACTCCAGTGCTGACGATGCATGTGTCTAGTGTCAATCCACTCCAGTGCTGACGATGCACCTGTCCACTCCAGTGCTGATGATGCACCTGTCCAGTGTCCATCCACTCCAGTGCTGACGATGCACCCATCCAGTGTCCATCTGCTCCAGTGCTGCCGACGCACCTGTCCTGTGTCCATCCGCTACAGTGCTGATGACGCACCTGTCTAGTGTCCATCCACTCCAGTGCTGACGATGCAGCTGTCCAGTGTCCATGCGGTCCAGTGCTGCCGATGCATCTGTCCAGTGTCCATCTGCTCCAAAGCTGCCGACGCACCTGTCCAGTGTCTATCCTCTCCAGTGCTGCCAACACACCTGTCCAGTGTCCATCCGCTCCAGTGCTGCCAACACACCTGTCCAGTGTCCATCTGCTCCAGTGTTAACAGAAGTTAAAAAAATTTCAAAAAAGAAAAAAGTTTAAAAACATTGAAAAAACTTTAATGGTGTTAAGAAAAGTAAAAAAAAAAAGGAAGAAATAGAAAAAGTACAAATAAGTGAAAAAAAAAAAGTACTGTGACTACTATGTATCCATAACGGGAAGCAGTCAGGATCCCGGCTGTAGGGAAGCCGGCAGTGAGAATACCGAAGCTGAGATCCCGCTAGAAAACATATTACACCATATATATACACCTTGCGATGCCGATGCGCGGTCCCGCGGGGTCAGTATCTCAAGGAAAAATAGACTGTGCAAGCATGGTAATGTTCACTATATTGTGTACAATCTTGTGCATATCGCACGTGTTTCCAGTAGTGAGCGATATTATCTTGCAATACCGATCTACGTACCCCTGAAATATCATCCCAGTATTCAAATGAGCTGACAAAATCGGCCATAGCCAAAATCGCACAAAGGGGGTCATTCTGACCTGAACGCTCGCTGCAGTTCTTTGCAGCGCAGCGATCAGGTCAGAACTGCGCATGCGCCGCAGTGCGCCGTTGCATGGCTGACAGCTGACGGCTGTCATTGCCTAGCGATCGCCTCTGCCTGTTTGATAGGCAGAGGCGGTTGCTGGGCGGGAGGGGGCGTCACGGCAGTGTCTGGCCACCGTTTTGTGGGCGCGGTCTGGACAACGCATCCGTGGTCAGACCGTGCAGGGGTTGGGCCGCCGCGTCTGCGTGACGTCACACGCAGCCGCTGCGTGCCAGGCAGCGATGACTAGCTCCCGGGCTAGCACGCAGCACTGGCCGGCAGGGCCGTTTCTTGGGGCAGGCGAGCAGTGCAACCGCGGCACTAACTGTGGCTCCCTGCTTCCCCCTCCTATTTCTCCCCTAGTAACCCGCTTGGGGGGGCGGAGTTTCACGGAATGACGTGGTTGCGTCGTTACGTCACGACGCAACCCCGTCACTCCGCGAAACCCCCCCCCCCCCCGAGCGGAGTACAGAGGGGGATCCAAGTTAGGAAGAGGGAAAGGCCAGCGCGAGGAGCGACTTGTGAGGCGGGCCGAAGAGCGGTAATTGCCTCTGTAAGTATTCTAGTAAAACTGGATTGTGAGGTATTCTTTTCAGACGAGGCCACACCCATTTAGATGAGGCCACGCCCCCTTGTCGGGTGCGCGCGCAAGTTTTTTTTTATTATCTAGGTGTGTGTGTGGGGGGGGGGGCACATTTTTCATGTCATGGGGGGGGCGCATTTTTAAATCTCGCACTGGGAGCCAAATTGGCTAGAAACAGCCCTGCTGGCCGGGAGCTACTCCTGAAGTACAAAAGCATCGCAGCTGTGCGATGCTTTTGTACTTCAGCGACGGGGCAGGGGCTGACATGTGGGGCGGACTAGCCTTGTGCCCAGCTACGATCACGTCGGAATCACCCCCATAGTCAAAATCACAAATAAATATAGTCAATTGGTGGTTCTGGGCTCCGGGGGAGTCTAAGGGAAATCACATAGTCAGAATTGGCCATAGTCAAAATCTCACCATGTGTATGCCTTAAGTGGTATATTTACTAAAGCTTCTAAAAATGGAAAGGTGGTGATGTTGCCCATAGCGAACAATTAGATTCTGTCTATCCTTTCCTAGGATGCAATAGACAAAATGATAGACAAAATCTGGTTGCTATGGGCAACATCACTTTTCATTTTTAGAAGTTTTAGTAAATTGACCTTTTAGATGGGACCTTGGATAAGATGTGATAATAGCAGTTATGGGGGTAATTCCAAGTTGATCGCAGCAGGATTTTTGATAGCAACTGGGCAAAACCATGTGCACTGCAGGGGAGGCAGATATAACGTGCAGAAAGAGTTAGATTTGGGTGGGTTATTTTATTTCTGTGCAGGGTAAATACTGGCTGCTTTATTTTTACACTGCAAATTAGATTGCAGATTGAACACACCACACCCAAATCTAACTCTCTCTGTACATGTTATATCTGCCTCCCCTGCAGTGCACATGGTATTGCCCAGTTGCTATCAAAAATCCTGCTGCGATCAACTTGGAATTACCCCCTATGTATCTCTGTAATACAAAGGGGTCTATTCATGAAGCAGTGAAAAGTGTGGAGAAGTGAGACAGTGGAGAAGTTGCCCATGGCAACCAATCAACATTGAAGTCACATTTATAATTTGCATACTATACAATTGTACGGAGCAGCTGATTGGTTGCCATGGGTAATTCCTCCACAGGCTCACTTCTCCACTGTTTTCACTGCTTCATGCATAGACCCCAAAGTCTTTCTCTCCAGTTAGTGTAGGGAAGTATCTGAGGTGCTGGAAGAAGGCCAACTCATGATGATGCAAGATGCTGATTGCTGCTTAATGGAGTGGAGTGAGTTTGCAGAGATACCTTCACTCATCACCCACGGGCACTTTTCCCTTTGCGCCTCACTCTGTGTGTAATAGGTTTGGCAGAAAAGGAATGTTTAATGTATGAATGAAACGGCGTTCATAAGTCATCAGGTGGGGAAATGCAGCTCCGAAGAGCATTACTGTTGCCAGCTGGGACTTGTGGAGAGTTTGAGCTAATGGTGATTGTGAGAAGTCATGAGGAAAGATTAGTAACGGAACCATGGCAGACTCTTTCCCTCACACTGTAGCCACAAACACACTATAGAATACAGGGCGCCCTCTCCTGTACAGACTTACACATGGAATAAACATTGGTAATTCTCTGGAATCCATGCGTACCTTGGGTGATTGAGGGTGGTGTGTGTGTGATAGGGAGCGCCAGCCAGGAGAGCCGATTCTGCTGGTGAACTAATTAATTAGTGGCAGCAGGTTCCTGTGTTGTTCTTTGCATTATATGGCGGTCACTGTAATATTATATGCATTATATGCATTATATGCATTATATGACGGTCACTGATTCTTCCTGCAAGAAAAGGGGTTTGGTGGAATGTTGCGCATTTTGAGAAAAACTTTGCTGCAGACTAATAGAATACCTGTGGACACTAACACCAGTGTCAACATTTAGTTGCACAAAAGAGATAGGTATCTATAGTGAGCGCTTTTTTTCTCAAGGAAGTTTGCAATATATAAACAAGGTCTAATTTGTAAAAAAATACATTTATTTTAAATATCCATGATTATAAAGTGACACAGTGCACATAAAACATGGATTTTACAAACAGTACATGAAGTTAAAAGACGATGTATTGCACAAGACACTTGTAGTGAACATTAGCAATGTAAACAATATAGGACCGTCTATCATACTTACCGACAATCTGGCTGCCCCCTCCGGGAGGAGGCAGCCAGGTCGGAGCAGCAGGGGTGTGGAGATGCGGCTTGATGATGCTTAGGGGCGGGGTTGGGGGCGTGGCTGCACGATCACGTCATCGTGATCATACCTATTTCTTTTGTGCAACTGATTCTTCCTGCAGCATATTTGGCGATCACTGTAATGCTCTCTGTATAGTATGGCAATCACCGCAATGCTCTGTGATGGATGAGGTAGTGTAGTATAGGCAACAAACGTTAGCTATTGAGTTTTGAGACAACTTAGCCTGCATGCTCCAATGAAAAGTGTATATGCCCCAGAACCACTGAAAAAATGCAGCTGGCATCTTAATGTAACGGGTGTAAAAAAATGTTTTGCCCCTTACCCTACATACATTTCAGTCTTTACAATGGTGACAGCTATATCCAAGCTAGCCAAGGGTTGACTACTATCTACAGGAGGGGAGTGGCATCGATCGGAGTCTTTGCCCTGGGTGACGGAAAGCCTAACCTCACCCCTGCAGTGCCCACACAAATTATACCTTGATTTTTCTTTTGAGGAGACTTTGTATTTCCAGAGAATAGCATTAGTTTACATATGTCTCCTCACAGCGCCAACAAATTCAAAATTAACAAAAAAAAGTACTTTATTGCCATTGCAAGAAAATGTGTATTTATCTACCAACAAGAAAGACTTTGTGGTCCTTGCTTCAGCAATAATCCAACTTTTCCAAACGGAAAAACATCAGATTGCGCACAAAGATTTTTATAATAAAATTTGTACTTCAAAATTAATTTTTGATTTCTGCTGCAGGGTACACTGGGCTCCACAGGGAATGACATTGGGGTGTAGAGTAGGATCTTGATCCGAGGCACCATCAGGCTCAAAGCTTTGACCTTCTTCCCAGAATGCATAGTGCCTCCTCCTCTATAACCCCGCCTCCGTGCACAGGAGCTCAGTTTTGTAGTTGGTGCCATGCAGCAAGCAGGCATACAACAGGTGGGCTGCTCCAGCAGCCCTGACAGCTCTTCTAAGAGAAGATAGAAGACTTCAAGGGCTGCAGCAGTGATAGATGTCAGTCCTGCTGCAGCTCCATCACCTCCCCCAGCGGCGCTGTATACTCCCGCGCCCTGGTTGCCGGGTACTTACAGCGGAGGCTCCGGTTTGCTCTCCGTTAGTCACACACTCGCCGCAGTTCTCCTGGATTGCGTGGCCACACTCAGGGAGGAGGTAAGTGGGTCCCCTAGGCGGGTCCCGCTGAAATCTCGCTCCGACGCGGCCGGTGGGAGGCAGGCTACGCGCGCTGGCGTGGACACTGTGGTCGAGCAGGGACTCCACTAAACCACCAGGGCAAGGGCACGGGTCGTTTTTTTCCCTCATAAAAAACGTTTTTATTACAGCCCATAGTACCAGTGGTGAAGTCCAGTAGTAGGGGGATAAGGCTTAGTCCTGGAGCCCCTCCCCCAGCCCCAGGGCACCATTTACAGTAGTGTTCCCGCCCTGGAGCTGCATATCTCTCTCTCCCTCACTCCCAGTCAGTGTTATGGCGCCATTACACAGAGCAGCACTTTTCCTGGGACTGTTTGGGCAAATCTTCCTTTGTAAAGCCGCCTGCATGTCAGCGTGTGGAGATGTGCCCTGTGTCCCAGGGCACATCAGCACTGCAGGGTGCAGGGGATCTGTGTCCCCTACAGAACGCAAGGGTGGACAGCGCTGGGGCAGCTTGTCTGTCCCTAGCGCTGGGTGTACAGCAGCGGCGGGTAGCGGCGCGGCAGCGGCGCTTTAAACTTGGCGCCATTCTAGCCACCAATCAGAAGCGCCGCCCGCGGCTTTTCAAATCCGGCGCCGTCCGCGAGCCAATCGCGGCTCGCTGAACAATCGGAGGCGGACGCGGCGAGCCAATCGGCGCTCGCCGCGTCATGGGCCCCGCCCCCGGCGTCTGACGTCAGACGCCGGGTGGGAGCCGAACGGAGAGGAAGCCGCGCCGAAGAGCGGCGAAGATCCCGGCGGCACGAGGAAGAAGAGGACGTCGCGGTGGAGGGTCCTGAGGCCGCGGAAGAGGCGAGAAGGCGACCGGCTGCGGGAAGATGTCCAGCGGCGGCTGGACGCGGCGAGGCGACGGCGGCGCCGCTGGCCAGGATGGGCCAGTGGCCGAAGATTGAGAAGGAGCGCCGGTGAGGTCACCAGGGGTGGAAAGTAAGAGAGCTGACGAAGCTCCCCCCTGGTGCCTCTCCCAGCGGGTCAGATAGGCCCTTCTCAGGCGCCCCTGTACCCGCTCCTCCCTAGACCACCGGGTGATCGTGCATTAGGCCCGTGGGTGCGATCAGGCCCTCCCGGCCTGTGGGCAGATAGTCGGGCCCTCCCGGCCCGTGGGCGCTTTGTCGGGCCCCCGGCCCGTTGACACATAGTCGGGTCCACGGACCGTGGCGCAAGTTAGGCGGGCATTAGGCCCGTGGGCAATTCAGGCATTAGGCCTGTGGGGGCATTAGAGGGCATTAGGCCCTAGTTCAGTTTGGCGGCCGCTAGGGATATAAGGTGACCCTGGGCACTAGGCCCAGGTCACCCAACGGGCGGCAAGTTAGGCGGGCACTAGGCCTGAGGGATAAAGTCAGGCCTCGGGCCTGTGTGCAGTTAGGGGGCGTTAGGCCCAGTAAATAAGAGGTTCCCTCCCCAAAGGTGGACAAAGGTGGTACTGGGCACTAGGCCCAGTCCACCCCAAGGTGTTTAGGCAGGCAGGCCCGCTCGGCCTGAGCCCCTGGAAAGACAGTGTATGGGAAGTGGGTGAGCTGTGCGGCCCCCACTACCTGGTGTTCTGATTCAGGTACTTAAAGGGACAGCACCGTGGTCGTTGCTTGCGCTGTGGATTGTGATTGGATATGTTGTGAGCTTTTTAAGTCTGTGTTTAGTTTTGTTGCACCACACCCACAGAGTTAGTTTGAGGGCTCTGCCGTTGTAGTTAGTATAGGGGTGTGACACTAGGTTAGAGTTAGGCCCTGCACGGCTGTATGCTTGCTTGTTTGTTTGCCTCCTTACAGGGACCTGTAAGAGAAGAAGACGTTCGCAGTGCGGAACTGACGGTGAGTAGCATCTGTGTGCGTTTGTCCCTTGTCTGTCCCCGAGCGCCGGAATAGGGATTGTTCACGGACGTGAGAACCCCTTTCATCACACTACGTGCGAGAGTGCGAGTGTGTGAAATCTGGGTGGCTGAGGCTTTGTGCCAGTGATGACCTTTCACCCAACCGGTGAAGGTCGCCGTCACCCCTGCAGTATCCCCTTTTCCGGTGGAAGAAGGGTTGATACCCCCCCTTAAGGTAGACTATTTTCTCCTCAGCTCGTTCGTCCGTCAGCTCCGAGAGGGAATCATCGTGTCCGGGTCCGGCTGAAGAATTCCAGGTCCGTTGAAGGCTCCGGTACCTGAAGGTGAGAGAGTGCGGTGCCTGGTAAGTGGTGAACCTACACCTGCACGGCAGCAAGCACTACACCGCACAGCCACCACCCTCTTACAAGCGCTGTGCATTTTACAAGACACTTAAGTATTCTACATGTCTGTTGACAGTGTTAGTTAAGAAACAGTGCATTTGGTCAGGGTTATATTATAGTACAAGTACCCTGTGATATACATCCAGTCTTTACTGTGCATTGATGTATCTACTAATTATATAGCTATACTGAGTATTACTTTGTATTGCTAGTCCAGTGCAGTTTTATTGCATGTCATCATTTCTGCATTGTACATTGAGGGTCATTCCGAGTTGATCGCTAGCTGCATTTGTTTGCTGTGCAGCGATGAGGCAAAAAAATGGCACTTCTGCGCATGCGTATGCGGCACAATGCGCATGCGCGATGTACTATTACAACGGCCATTGTAGTTTCACACAGGGTCTAGCGAAGCTTTTCAGTCGCACTGCTGATTGCAGTGATTGACATGAAGTGGGCGTTTCTGGGTGTCAACTGACCGTTTTCCGGGAGTGTTCGTAAAAACGCAGGCGTGCCAGGAAAAATGCAGGCGTGGCTGGGCGAACGCAGGGCATGTTTGTGACGTCAAAACAGGAACTGAATAGTCTGAAGCGATCGCAAGCGCTGAGTAGGTTTTGAGCTACTCAGAAACTGCACAAAATTTTTTTGTAGCCGCTCTGCGATCCTTTCGTTCGCACTTCTGCAAAGCTAAAATACACTCCCAGTGGGCGGCGGCATAGCGTTTGCACGGCTGCTAAAAACTGCTAGCGAGCGAACAACTCGGAATGACCACCTTTGTGACCTGCTGTGTGACCTCCATTTCGTGTCTCTCACTCAGATTGCTATCCCTATATTCTATAACCTGAGGGGGCTAAGTGCGTCAGGTTTATCATTTAATATAGGTAGTTCACAGGATATACTCAGTGTGTATTTTTCTCTGTGATTTTTACTCACCATATACCTCTTGAATTCCCTGTTTGTGCTGATACACTACACAGGGGGTTCTTGTCAGGTATTGTGCTGCTGATATTGGCCCTCATTCCGAGTTGTTCGCTTGCTAACTGCTTTTAGCAGCCGTGCAAACGCTAAGCCGCCGCCCTCTGGGAGTGTATCTTAGCTTAGCAGAAGTGCGACCGAAAGGATCGCAGCGCGGCTACAAAAAAAGATTGTGCAGTTTCTGAGCAGCTCCAGACCTACCCCTAGCTTGCGATCACTTCAGACTATTTAGTTCCTGTTTTGACGTCACGAACACAGCCTGCGTTCGGCCAGCCACGCCTGTGTTTCCCCAGGCACACCTGCGTTTGTATCTGACACGTGTGCGTTTTTACAGACACTCCCCGAAAATGGTCAGTTACCACCCAGAAACACCCACTTCCTGTCAATCACTCTGCGGCCAGCAGTGCGATTGAAAAGCGTCACTAGACCTTGTGTGAAACTGCATCGGCTGTTGTGAAAGTACGTCGCGCGTGCGCATTGCGCCGCATACGCATGCGCAGAAGTGCCGCTTATTTACCTAATCGCTGCGCTGCGAACGAAAACAGCTAGCGAACAACTCAGAATGACCCCCATTGTACTGGGTTGCCCTGCATTGAGCTTTTGAATATGTCAGCTACAAAGGGCACTGGTGCTGGAGCTGATCCCACATTGCGTGGTGGTGACGCTGCAGACACATTTGAGGAAAATATAGCAGCTGAGGGTTCAGATTCTGGGGGATCCTTACCCCCAAGTGGGACTGTAGCAACCGGGGTTCATAATGACCCACCTTGGGCTACCTTCTCCATGCTATTGAATATGCTGGTAACTAGACTAACGCCCCCTATGGGACCTTCTGTGCCGGTGCAACCGCTTATGGTCCCTGCGGTTAACTCACCATGGGCAGATCAACTGTCTGCTCAGTTACAGCAATTGAACCAATCACAGACTACTCAGAAGTCTAACCCTCGCCCGCCTAAGACCAAAGGGTCCTCTAAGCGGGCCATTACTTCCTCACAATCCACCAACATCCCAGACACCTCGTCTGATGAGGATGGCATTTATACTGACCCCACAGATTCTGATCCTGACGCTTCTGATGGGGATTCTGTTTCACAGGTGGATGTTCCTGACTTGTTGGATGCTATCAGGACCATTCTTCAAATTACTGATGATCCGGAGCCTCATGCTGCCCCTAAGAAACCGGACAGGTTTAAACGTCAGAAAGTGGTTAAACAAGTTTTACCTCATTCTGACCATTTGGTTGACATACGTCAGGAGTCCTGAGAATATCCAGGAAAGAAATTCACGCCTCACAAGAAGATGCTGGCTCGCTACCCCCTGTTAAAGCAGATTATTTATCTTATATAATACCCTTTATGAGGTCTAAGAACACTGTACGCTAACTACGTATGAAGTACCGTAAGGGTACGCACGTTGCGTAACAATCTCTTAGCCGTGGTCGAGACGCTCAAGCGTTACGTTCGCTCACGGCCAAGAGATCACTGGCAGGCACGCTATTGGCTGCCGACTACCGTAGTGATTCGCTATAGCGATGCGACCGCTCGAGACCACGAGGAGATCACCAGCGGCGCATACGCTCACAATGTAAAACCTTTATATCTAAACCATAAACAGTGTATTATGCAGTAAACCCTTTGTGTAGTGATATGGTGTAAATGCAACACAGTATAACCTTACTAGCTTAAAAGCAGTTTGAGCGTCACCGACGCTCTGAGAATACTTAACTCTATAAGAAATACACAGATACCTGGGCTTAGGGTCCAACGCCTAATATATATATATTTTGAATGATATACTTGCAAAAGAATTAATACAAATACAAATCATACACTACAATATACCATAGACTAACTAACCAGGTAACTACAATACAATTAAGTTTAAGAGAAAAATGAGAGAAAGAGAAGAGAGAGAAAGATATGGCCCATAATAACAAGAGAGAAACAGTATGATTACGGAGAAAAACTTACGCACAAAGGAAACGATCGCATGCGCCTCTGGACATCCAGCTCCCGATTTTCAGCAATGATAACCGTTGAAGAGTGAGAGCTGGATGTGATCGGCCTTTCTATTTATGCCCCACACACAATGCAATTCAATGGTCCCTACAATCTCATTGTTCATTGGACACAGGAATTCCTCCTCGTATTATAACAAAAGGTCATAGGTTGATTCATACAGGTGGGCTGTGACTATTTCCAACAGCTCAGGTGGGAGGGAAACTGGGTTTCCCGCCGCATGGGTAATAAAGTGCAAATAAAGTAAATGTTCATAAACTTCTTATGTCCATAACTATTCGCACGAGCGATTGATCTGCTTCAAACCAACACCGGAATATTTCTAATTAAATATTCTTCCGATGGATACTAAACACCACTGTATTACTCCTGTCTGACCCTTCGTATCAAACAAAGAGGGATTTCTCTGTTCATGAACATTCTACATTAACCAAACTTTCAGAATCTATCAAAGGGACCATGATCTAAAAAATACATTATATAGTGAAAATATGTAATGATTGAGTCGCACGCTACGATCACATAAACTCTACCGTAAATACGCATACCGTGCGCCTGCGGGTGCCCGCGACTGTGAGTATGCGCACGTACGGGAGAGCGTACGCATGCGCAGCACGGACCTGTGTGAGGTGCAAATATGGTAGTGTGCATAGAGATATTTTTCTGACTTTGACAGTCCACCCTTTGGCAGTCAACAATAACTGCCACTTCCTGAAAACATTTCAAAAAGAGAAAAATATATGTTAGGGGTTAATACATTTACATGGTTGGGTAAGGGAGGAGAGGAGAAGGTAGGAAAAGGGTATGACCTAGTGAGATAGCAGAAGCATGTGTGTATGAATCCGTGCTTGGGGGTCATGTATCATCGTGTCGTACGTGTTTTAAATCAAGCTTCGAGGTATTGCGAAGTATACATTTGAATTCCTTCTTATCCCGTGGTACGGGTCTGTGGATGGGCTGTCAAACTTTACCGAGCTCTTTTCGGCTTTGGTTGTAACAAAATGGGGGAGCACATTGTAGTTGATGATACATGAATGGGGGAGATATGTGATTGCTGATATCTGTGCCTGTATTCCCTATCGACTATGTGTGTCATTACCTGAGGGTTGTAGAAATGAAGAAAAGACATAATTACGGTAAATGCGGTGGTATTCTATGTCAAGTAAATGTACATTCGTCGATTGAGGTCTTGTTTGGTGTCTGTTGAATGCAGTCTTCTTTGTGCTTTTGCCCATAAGGTGCGAGCAAAAGCTGTCAATGTCCATAGATTTACAAAAGTGTTGGGCTAGCGTAATTTTAAAATTTCTAGGGAAACTGGGGATCCATGGCATAGTTCATCAAAAATCTGTGTATCAGGTTGTCAAAACTTCTTCTTTAATCCATCTGTTGTCTGTATATCGGCTCATCAAATTCCTCGTCCAAGTGGGTCTTTTTACCTTGGAGGAAACGGAAAAACAGGTGAAAGAAACGGACCGTAGAAATCGCATTTTCATCACATCATTGTTTCTACATTTGGGTCATAAATCAAGTCCATTGGAATTACAGTTTCCTCACTCCTTAAACTCATTACCCTAGTACGATGATTGCACCTCATTAAAGCCTGACCGCATCTAAATATCAAACCAATCGTTATGATAACACCTAAGATACATAGGAGAAACTTCCCAACATCCATTATAACTCCTTGGGCCCATTCTCCTAAACCGGAGAACCAATTTCGCGGGTTCAACCATGACACCCAACCAGTCAGCTCATTACTCACAGCAGCAAGGGTGAGATTGTGTCTTCTGCGAAATTCCCACTTTAGTTGGAGAATATCGTCCATCTTTTGGTCTATGACCTCGACCGGGTCCTCGGTGCTATTCGTAATATATGTGCAACATTTCACGCCGTATTGTGTTGCCAGTGTGACACAATATCCGCCTGTTACTGCTGTGAGGTAATTAAGAACCATTCTATGCTGGACTAGTTCTGTTTTGTAAGCTTGAAGTTCCCTTCCAGTATACCTAAACGTGTCATCGTACATTTCAGTGATATTATCTAACAAATTGGCGAGCGCAGAACTGTATTTATAATTCAACACTCCTCTAGCGGTGTGAGTGATATCTAAAGCGATTAAGAATTGAATCCCGGTGGATTCACTGATCATGTCAGAGGCCGGGTGCTCTGTTCTTTCTATCAGGTGCCGTTTAATGATGTGCTCGTAATGAGTATGAGTATAAGGAGTTTGGGCAACACGGTGTATGTCTTTCATTTTGTCATGTGATACAGTCATTACTTCAGGCAGTACTTTTCCAATATAACACAATCCTTCAGAGTTTGGGGCAAGCCACTTATACGCCTTTCTCCCGCATATGAAATATGCATCATCGGAGAGAACATATGGGACGGAGTAGGACATAACCATATTACACACCTTCCATGTGAAATCTCCTAACCCTAATTCTTCCATCTGCTTAGTACACGTATCGGGTTGTACGATATGTGCACAGTATCCTGGTGATACCTCTCCAACTCTCGTAATCCTATTTCCTAAGGTATACCTATACCGGAAAGATTTTCCTCTACTGGCTATGTGGCGTATAAGCTCTGTATCTGTAGGCATTCTATCTGCTCTATGTGAAAAGGTCATGGTTTGATTACTCCATGACACTTCCCAATTTCCCGGCTTTCGGGGATTGGAGATGTTAAAACATAATAGGGCTGGAGATATTAAACCTCCTGTCCACCGGGCTCCCACCACTTAACTCAAGTACCTCCCCTAACGTTAAAGGAAATGGTACTAGCCCTGATTTGCTATGACCTTGAGGTACTTGAGAGCATACCCAACAATCTGTTTTATTTAACACACTACCCACTAAAGAGTGATAGTCACTCAAGGGATGCCGGTCCATATGGATATTAAAACTGGATTGGCATTTCTTTATGCACCCATCCTCAATGACATTGTTACAAAGCCGACAGATACAGTTTTCTTCAGCTAACAATCCTTCACAATTCCTTCTATGGTCAATGCTATCGGATCGTTTTCTGATACTCGCCTTTACTTGTTGGTTAAGTTGTTCTTGGAAAACTACGCCTCCATTTCTGTCATCAGAACCCATTCCAGAACCTCTCTCGAACTCCATGGTACTCTCGCCGGAACAGACTGCTCTGGTCAACATCATGGTCAACAGGAAAATCCGGATCACAGTCTCTTGGGGCAAGTCCATCTTGTAGGAGGAAACGGAGAAGAATGAGAAGGGGGAAAAAAATAATTTGAGGGAGAGGGGATGGGAAGTTGGAGAAAAACAATAAAAGGGAACAGGGGATCGACAACTGCTTTTGATCTTGTGGTTCTCGATGCTCAGGTGCCGCCTTAGTCCTCCTGGAACAGACACTCTAGTGATACAACCTCTACCGTCTGTTCCTTATCACAGAACTTCTCTGGATCAACGACCTTCTTACAGTGGGACGAATGAACCCAAGTCTCTCTCTCAGCAACCTTCAATGCTGTAGTGCTAGTCAATAAGACCTGGTATGGTCCTTCCCATCTGTCAATAAGGCAACCTGAGCGTAGAAAATTCCGTATCATTACATAATCCCCAGGTTCAATGTCATGACAATTACTATCTGGTAAGTCAGGAATCACTAACTTCAGATTATCATTTTGATTCCTTAACTGTTTACTCATGTTAATCAAGTATTTTACAGTCACTTCATTGTTACACTTCAAATCATCCTGAGGGTTAATCATAACATGCGGTTGTCGACCAAACAAGATTTCAAAGGGAGACAGATTAAGAGGGGACCTGGGAGTGGTTCTGATGCTGTACAGTACAATGGGTAAAGCTTCTGGCCATGTCAATCCTGTCTCTGTCATCACTTTACTCAGTTTATTTTTAATAGTGCTGTTCACTCTTTCCACTTTCGCACTCGCCTGTGGACGGTATGGAGTGTGCAGCTTGCTATCAATTCCCATCAATTTACACATTCCTTGAAAGACATCACCTGTAAAATGGGTACCCCTATCACTTTCGATAATTCTAGGGATACCATATCTACATACAAATTCCTGCACAATTTTCTTAGCAGTAAACATAGCGGTATTTGTGGCCGCCGGAAATGCTTCGACCCAATTTGAGAAAACATCTATACAAACAAGTACATATTTCAAATTTCGACAAGGGGGTAATTGAATAAAGTCAATCTGTATTACCTGGAAAGGGCCGCCGGCAGGTGGGATATGGGATGGTTCTGTTGGTATTGTTTTTCCGATGTTTTCTCAGACAGGTAAGGCATGACATTGCTCTTTTACTCGCATGAGATGAAAATCCTGGGGCACACCAATATGCTCTTACCAACTTGCACATCCCTTCCCTGCCCAGATGAGTCAGCCCGTGAGCTGCCTCAGCTAAACATGGAAGATATGCTCTGGGGGCCACCGGTTTACCTTGTCCATCCGTCCAGAGTCCTGAGGACTCCTGGCCATATCCCTTTGCCTTCCAGACTGCCTTTTCCTGTGTGGAACACAAATTTTGCATCTCACACAACTTCTGTGTGTTGATGGTATTAAATACCATCAGTTGTGTGGTGTCTGTCTGTCTGGGGGTACCAGCTGCTAATTTAGCCGCTTCGTCTGCTCGGCTGTTACCAAGTGATACTGGGTCTTGGCTATATGTATGTGCTTTACATTTGATAACAGCCACTCTGTCGGGTTCCTGTATCGCTGTTAGAAGCCTTTTTATGTGAGCTGCATGCTCTACCGGTGTACCAGCTGCCGTCATGAAATTTCTGAGGCGCCATAGGGCTCCGAAATCATGGACTACCCCGAATGCGTATCTAGAATCGGTGTAGATATTGGCTGATTTGCCCTTAGCCAATTCACATGCTCTGGTTAGGGCGACCAGTTCAGCAACCTGGGCTGAGTGAGGTGGGCCTAGCGGTTCCGCTTCTATGGTGCCTTGGTCATCTACGACTGCGTATCCAGTACACAAGTCTCCCGAGTCTGACTGTCTATGACAACTACCGTCCGTGTAGAACGTAAGTTCTGCATCTTCCAGTGGGTTGTCACTGATGTCAGGCCTTGCGGTAAAATTTTGGGTCAAATATTCCATACAATCATGAGTGTCTTCCTTTGTATTAAATTCTCCTTCCCCACCACTCTCATCCTCCACCCTTTGTGCCTGTCCAGGCACACCTGGGAGATATGTTGCCGGATTTAATGCACTGCATCTCCTTATGGTGATGTTTACGGGGGCCATTAGTGCCAGTTCCCATCTTGTAAACCGCGCTGATGAGACGTGTCTGGTTTGGGCAGAATTTAACAAGGCTGACACTGCATGTGGTGTATGAATTGTGAGGTTGTGACCTAGCACGACGTCTTCGCTTTTCGTTACTAGCAATGCTATCGCAGCAACGCTTCGCAAGCATGTGGGGAGGGATCGCGCTACCGTATCTAGCTGAGCGCTGTAATATGCTACTGGCCTGCTGGCATCACCGTGCTTTTGGGTTAGTACGCCTGCCGCGCAACCAGCACTTTCTGTTCCGTATAGTTCAAAGGGTTTCCCATAGTCAGGCATACCTAATGCTGGTGCCTGCGTTAGGCACTGTTTAAGTCTCTCAAATGCTGTCTCAGACTCGTCTGTATGCGAAATCCGATCAGGTTTGTTTGAGGAGACCATCTCCTGCAAGGGTAACGCTAGGATGGAAAACCCTGGGATCCAGTTACGGCAATACCCACACATTCCTAAAAATGTTCTGATCTGTTGCTGGGTTTGTGGCAGAGTCATGTCTCTAATTGCTTGAATTCTATCAGCGGTCAGGTGTCTCAGTCCTTGTGTTAGACAGTGTCCCAAATATTTTACCTTAGTTTGGCATAATTGCAACTTTTCTTTGGAAACCTTGTGTCCTGTGTCTGAAAGATGAAACAGGAGCTGTTTCGTATCCTTCAGGGATGCTTCCAATGAATCAGAACACAGTAGTAGATCATCCACGTACTGTATTAATACTGATCCACTCACTGGTTGGAAAGACTGTAAACAATCATGCAAAGCCTGAGAAAATATACTTGGACTATCTATGAATCCTTGTGGTAATCGAGTCCATGTGTATTGGACTCCTCTGTATGTGAATGCAAACAAATATTGACTGTCAGGGTGCAGAGGTACCGAAAAGAAAGCGGAGCAGAGGTCAATAACAGTGAAAAATTTTGCAGTGGGAGGGATTTGCATTAGGATGACAGCTGGATTTGGCACTACGGGGAACTGACTCTCAACTATTTTGTTAATCCCCCTTAGATCCTGCACTAGCCGGTAACCCCTCCCCCCACTCTTTTTAACAGGGAAGATGGGACTATTGGCAGTGCTGGACGTTCTTACCAGAATGCCCTGTTGTAGCAAGCGCTCTATTACGGGATAAACTCCTAACTCCACCTCTGGCTTCAGAGGGTACTGTGGGATTTTTGGAGCTATCCTACCATCTTTTACTTGTACAACTACCGGAGCTACGTTTGCCATTAATCCAGTGTCCTGTCCATCTTTTGTCCAAAGTGACTCTGGTATCTGAGATGTCATTTCTTCTACTTGGGAGGGAGTCCTATTTGTCATAATGGTATGTGACATTAATTTTGACGGGGAGTCTAACATGTCTCGTACTTCCTGAGCGTGATTCTCAGGTATGTCCAAGAATACACCTTCAGGAGTACAATAAATGACGCACCCCATTTTACACAATAAGTCTCTACCCAGGAGATTGGTCGGTGCCGATGCAGCCAGCAAAAAGGAATGCTTGGTATGTAACGGCCCTACTGTAATCTCGGCTGGTTTGCTAACAGGGTAGTGCTGGACTACTCCCGTTACCCCTATGGCTGGAATTGTCTTACCAGTGGTTCTCATGCCCACTGTCGAATTTATCACTGATTTGGCCGCCCCTGTGTCTACAAGAAAGTTTAATGATTTACTAGCTACATTGATTGCAATTTCTGGTTCACTTCCAAGGCTTGCAATCAATTTTACTGGCTGCAGATTACAGGTATGGCCACACCCCTATTGGGTATGGTGACCTCCCTGAATCCCGCTGGCAGCAACTACTTGTGAGGGAGTTAGCTGGGAACTACCAGAGGTTTGCCAATCTCTGTTTGGGGGGTATCTTTTTGTTTCCCCTGCATGTGGCTCATAACTCCATTTCTGCGGACCCTGCTCCCAATGTCGTGTGTCGTGTCGTTGTCTAGGGGGTTGATAAGATTTTTGTACATTTCTCGATCTACAGTCTCGTGCAAAGTGTCCCTGTTTGTGACAAAAATAACATGTTACCACATTTGACTTACCCACAGGGTTTGGTGATGTTAACACAGGCTGTTTTGTGGTCAGGGCCTGTATACTTACTGCCATTAACTTATCACTTTGTTGTTCCCTGTGTCTGGTGATGTTCCTATCGTGATCAATAGCAGCCTCTCTCAAAGTAGCCACAGACAGACCTCGCCAACATGGTTGTGTGGTCTGTACCCTAGTCTTTAATGATTCTTTTAAACCATGCATCAGTACCGATACTGCTACTTCTCGATGGTTTATGTTTGTTTTAATGTCCTCTATGCCTGTGTATTTTGCCATTTCTGATAATGCTCTGTGAAAATACTCTGCAGCTGTTTCTGACTCCTTCTGTTTAATGGAGAATATTTTGTTCCATTTAACTACGGCTGGGAAATACTCCTTTAACTGTAAGCTTATTCTTTTTACATTGTCTTTGTTGTACACATCTGTAAGAGGTACATCCTGATCTAATCCACAGTCAGCTAAAAATTGAGTTGCGTCAACATTGGAGGGTAAACATGCTCTCAGCAATATCTGCCAGTCTTTGTTGTTGGGCTCTACAGTGTTACCTAGGTCTCTGATGTATTTTTGGCTGGCAACTAAGTCTTTTCTAGGGTCAGGGAATTCAGACACTATGGTCCTTAATTCCATTCTGGAAAATGGGCTATACATGGCAATGTTCCTCACAGGGGTGACTCCTGATGTGTCAGTTTTCCCATTTGGAACAGCTATTACCCTAACAGGATTAACTCTAACAATATCACTCTGTGTGGGTTCTACAGCCTGTGGTGAAATGGCTTCAGCATAGTGTATGGTGCCGTACTTACCTGTAGATACGACCTCACCTATCCCTCCGCTAGGGGCCCTTGTTACTAATCTCGTGGGTGGAGCTGTGCCTACTGTGGTCTCTGCTATGGTGGCTGCTAGAGAGAGCGCTGAAATTGTTGCCGATTCGTCTTCTTGATCACACTCCTGAGGAAAGTTCAAAACAGGGTACAACTTGCACGGGTTAATACTTGCATTGGTTAATTGGTTAACATTATCTTTAACATTTACACAGTTGCTAAGTGTTTGTGTGTTACACCTTAGTGCGTCATTCTCCGCAACCAATTTCTCTCCCGATATATATGGTGGCGGTGGGGCCGTGGCTATCAGTTTTCTGATTGAGCCAGATCCCGCCGCCTGAGCCAATCCTCTCTGTATGTCACCCTCCTGTTGCCACAACTGCAAATAATCATAATGCTTGATTCGTCTCTTTGCTGATTTAATGAGACATATCCTTCTCCTTAAATTCGTTAACACTTCTGTGCTGAAGCTACCTACTCTTGGGAATTTCTCCCCGTCATGTACCGTCATTCTCTCCCATTCATCACATAAAACCTCTGTGTGTGAACCGTATTTTTCACACATCACGTACCTTGCCGACCCAACTGGTCGGTTCACTGAATTAACCCGAACCGAGGTTGATCGCCCCCTACCTGAACAAGTGGCCCCCATAGTTCGAAGGTGTTGCTTTATTCAGCCAACCCTTACGCAAACCAAAATGTTCAAAATAGGCTGACGGTGGCGGTTTACCGAGTACCCCACTCACTCGCCCACGCCGACCAATACGACCTGATCACACCGATATGGTGCTGGCGTACTCGACCCAGGGCCCCTGTGACCTGAACCTCTATTTACTGGAACCTGTGAGGGTGATCCGAAGAACACTTACTCTTTCCAGTAACTATTGGTTGTTGGATAGTTCCTGAGTGAGCAGCGAACTTCCCTTAAAATAAAAAAAAATTACACAAATCACGTTAGAATGTACAAATAGCGTTTATGACCTTCGTACACAAATAGTACCGGTCAGGTTTACTAATGTACACAATTACGTGCGGTACAATCGTTCAGCACATAAGCAACTAATCTTATGTACGGAGCGACCAGTGGAATCGAAAATTGCGGCTGCGAATTCCTTCAGCCAGAGCTTGTATGGCCTATATGGGTGTTGCACCAACCCTTTCTTGGTGTTGTGCCTGTGGACTGTATAGCGGACTTCCTTGTCTGCTGTACCTGAACCTGTTGGTCTGCTATGACCTCCTGGTCTGTTACAGTATGACCTCCTGGTCTGCTACACTATAATGCTCAAATTGTATGTTTTAACCAGGGATGCCTCCCTAGCCACCATGTACGTCACTTACACGCATGTACCTCACGAGAACTCGACTTTTCTTGTGGTTCAACCTGTAAAATTGTATACAACACACTCACTCACCACATGTACACTTTTGTTTCTATTTCTATTTCTGCGCAGAAATTTCTCTTTAGACCAGATGTGTTACAAATTAGGAGAAGGATCTATTAATTTAAATTTCGAATTTAAAATAAATTTGTGCGATTTATCGCCTTGCGTTATTTACCGCGTTGCGCTATTTATCGCGTTGAGAAGCGAAAAAAAAAACCTTGTGATTTGAGTTACGTGGGCGTACCCGGACGCTCCGCTGCGTGTTATACGCTGGGTGCGTCGGCCTTTGGTTTGCGTACGCAAGTCTCAGTCCTTTGTTAGAGACACGTGTACGCAAAATAAAGATCCACCGTAACACAATTTATACGTTTATCAATGTAGATGATCCTTGATCATCTACCGCGCACCACACTGACTTCGCCTTGTCTCTCAGGCAGAGCTGTGTGTTTGTCTATACTTTAACTATATTACCTTTACTTTTACACTTTGAAATAGCGGCAAATCTCTCTTAGCACGTTTATCAACTATATAATAGCAAACAGGAGAGTGATATACGAAAATACACGAATGAAAAGAAATGCAGATATGCGTGCGTGTGTACGCAAGACAGAAAAATAAACAGTTTTAAAAGAGACTAGCGTGTTGTTCTTACCTCCGGTTCCCGGATTCCTTCAGCACCCTTTACTAAGAGAAGCAGACGCTTATCCAAACAGCACTACGAGGAATATGATCTCCCGCCCTTTGCTGCTGGATAATGTCTGCTGTAATTACCTAGTGCAGATATGTGAAGGACAGGACGAGCCCGCAATTGTTAAAGCAGATTATTTATCTTATATAATACCCTTTATGAGGTCTAAGAACACTGTACGCTAACTACGTATGAAGTACCGTAAGGGTACGCACGTTGCGTAACAATCGCTTAGCCGTGGTCGAGACGCTCAAGCGTTACGTTCGCTCACGGCCAAGAGATCACTGGCAGGCACGCTATTGGCTGCCGACTACTGTAGTGATTCGCTATAGCGATGCGACCGCTCGAGACCACGAGGAGATCACCAGCGGCGCATACGCTCACAATGTAAAACCTTTATATCTAAACCATAAACAGTGTATTATGCAGTAAACCCTTTGTGTAGTGATATGGTGTAAATGCAACACAGTATAACCTTACTAGCTTAAAAGCAGTTTGAGCGTCACCGACGCTCTGAGAATACTTAACTCTATAAGAAATACACAGATACCTGGGCTTAGGGTCCAACGCCTAATATATATATATTTTGAATGATATACTTGCAAAAGAATTAATACAAATACAAATCATACACTACAATATAACATAGACTAACTAACCAGGTAACTACACAGTAAATACAATACAATTAAGTTTAAGAGAAAAATGAGAGAAAGAGAAGAGAGAGAAAGATATGGCCCATAATAACAAGAGAGAAACAGTATGATTACGGAGAAAAACTTACGCACAAAGGAAACGATCGCATGCGCCTCTGGACATCCAGCTCCCGATTTTCAGCAATGATAACCGTTGAAGAGTGAGAGCTGGATGTGATCGGCCTTTCTATTTATGCCCCACACACAATGCAATTCAATGGTCCCTACAATCTCATTGTTCATTGGACACAGGAATTCCTCCTCGTATTATAACAAAAGGTCATAGGTTGATTCATACAGGTGGGCTGTGACTATTTCCAACAGCTCAGGTGGGAGGGAAACTGGGTTTCCCGCCGCATGGGTAATAAATAGAGATGAGCCTGAAATTTTTCGGGTTTTGTGTTTTGGTTTTGTGTTCGGTTCCGCGGCCGTGTTTTGGGTTCGACCGCGTTTTGGCAAAACCTCACCGAATTTTTTTTGTCGGATTCGGGTGTGTTTTGGATTCGGGTGTTTTTTTAAAAAAACACAAAAAAACAGCTTAAATCATAGAATTTGGGGGTCATTTTGATCCCATATTATTATTAACCTCAAAAACCATAATTTTCACTCATTTTCAGTCTATTCTGAATACCTCACACCTCACAATATTATTTTTAGTCCTAAAATTTGCACCAAGGTCGCTGGATGACTAAGCTAAGCGACACTAGTGGCCGACACAAACACCTGGCCCATCTAGGAGTGGCACTGCAGTGTCACGCAGGATGTCCCTTCCAAAAAACCCTCCCCAATCAGCACATGACGCAAAGAAAAAAAGAGGCGCAATGAGGTAGCTGACTGTGTGAGTAAGATAAGCGACCCTAGTGGCCGACACAAACACCGGGCCCATTTAGGAGTGGCACTGCAGTGTCACGCAGGATGTCCCTTCCAAAAAACCCTCCCCAATCAGCACATGACGCAAAGAAAAAAAGAGGCGCAATGAGGTAGCTGACTGTGTGAGTAAGATTAGCGACCCTAGTGGCCGACACAAACACCGGGCCCATTTAGGAGTGGCACTGCAGTGTCACGCAGGATGTCCCTTCCAAAAAACCCTCCCCAATCAGCACATGACGCAAAGAAAAAAAGAGGCGCAATGAGGTAGCTGACTGTGTGAGTAAGATTAGCGACCCTAGTGGCCGACACAAACACCGGGCCCATTTAGGAGTGGCACTGCAGTGTCACGCAGGATGTCCCTTCCAAAAAACCCTCCCCAATCAGCACATGACGCAAAGAAAAAAAGAGGCGCAATGAGGTAGCTGACTGTGTGAGTAAGATTAGCGACCCTAGTGGCCGACACAAACACCGGGCCCATTTAGGAGTGGCACTGCAGTGTCACGCAGGATGTCCCTTCCAAAAAACCCTCCCCAATCAGCACATGACGCAAAGAAAAAAAGAGGCGCAATGAGGTAGCTGACTGTGTGAGTAAGATTAGCGACCCTAGTGGCCGACACAAACACCGGGCCCATTTAGGAGTGGCACTGCAGTGTCACGCAGGATGTCCCTTCCAAAAAACCCTCCCCAATCAGCACATGACGCAAAGAAAAAAAGAGGCGCAATGAGGTAGCTGACTGTGTGAGTAAGATTAGCGACCCTAGTGGCCGACACAAACACCGGGCCCATTTAGGAGTGGCACTGCAGTGTCACGCAGGATGTCCCTTCCAAAAAACCCTCCCCAATCAGCACATGACGCAAAGAAAAAAAGAGGCGCAATGAGGTAGCTGACTGTGTGAGTAAGATTAGCGACCCTAGTGGCCGACACAAACACCGGGCCCATTTAGGAGTGGCACTGCAGTGTCACGCAGGATGTCCCTTCCAAAAAACCCTCCCCAATCAGCACATGACGCAAAGAAAAAAAGAGGCGCAATGAGGTAGCTGACTGTGTGAGTAAGATTAGCGACCCTAGTGGCCGACACAAACACCGGGCCCATTTAGGAGTGGCACTGCAGTGTCACGCAGGATGTCCCTTCCAAAAAACCCTCCCCAAACAGCACATGACGCAAAGAAAAATAAAAGAAAAAAGAGGTGCAAGATGGAATTGTCCTTGGGCCCTCCCACCCACCCTTATGTTGTATAAACAAAACAGGACATGCACACTTTAACCAACCCATCATTTCAGTGACAGGGTCTGCCACACGACTGTGACTGATATGACGGGTTGGTTTGGACCCCCCCCAAAAAAGAAGCAATTAATCTCTCCTTGCACAAACTGGCTCTACAGAGGCAAGATGTCCACCTCATCATCACCCTCCGATATATCACCGTGTACATCCCCCTCCTCACAGATTATCAATTCGTCCCCACTGGAATCCACCATCTCAGCTCCCTGTGTACTTTGTGGAGGCAATTGCTGCTGGTCAATGTCTCCGCGGAGGAATTGATTATAATTCATTTTAATGAACATCATCTTCTCCACATTTTCTGGATGTAACCTCGTACGCCGATTGCTGACAAGGTGAGCGGCGGCACTAAACACTCTTTCGGAGTACACACTTGTGGGAGGGCAACTTAGGTAGAATAAAGCCAGTTTGTGCAATGGCCTCCAAATTGCCTCTTTTTCCTGCCAGTATAAGTATGGACTGTGTGACGTGCCTACTTGGATGCGGTCACTCATATAATCCTCCACCATTCTTTCAATGGTGAGAGAATCATATGCAGTGACAGTAGACGACATGTCCGTAATCGTTGTCAGGTCCTTCAGTCCGGACCAGATGTCAGCATCAGCAGTCGCTCCAGACTGCCCTGCATCACCGCCAGCGGGTGGGCTCGGAATTCTGAGCCTTTTCCTCGCACCCCCAGTTGCGGGAGAATGTGAAGGAGGAGATGTTGACAGGTCGCGTTCCGCTTGACTTGACAATTTTCTCACCAGCAGGTCTTTCAACCCCAGCAGACTTGTGTCTGCCGGAAAGAGAGATCCAAGGTAGGCTTTAAATCTAGGATCGAGCACGGTGGCCAAAATGTAGTGCTCTGATTTCAACAGATTGACCACCCGTGAATCCTTGTTAAGCGAATTAAGGGCTCCATCCACAAGTCCCACATGCCTAGCGGAATCGCTCCGTGTTAGCTCCTCCTTCAATGTCTCCAGCTTCTTCTGCAAAAGCCTGATGAGGGGAATGACCTGACTCAGGCTGGCAGTGTCTGAACTGACTTCACGTGTGGCAAGTTCAAAGGGCATCAGAACCTTGCACAACGTTGAAATCATTCTCCACTGCGCTTGAGACAGGTGCATTCCACCTCCTATATCGTGCTCAATTGTATAGGCTTGAATGGCCTTTTGCTGCTACTCCAACCTCTGAAGCATATAGAGGGTTGAATTCCACCTCGTTACCACTTCTTGCTTCAGATGATGGCAGGGCAGGTTCAGTAGTTTTTGGTGGTGCTCCAGTCTTCTGTACGTGGTGCCTGTACGCCGAAAGTGTCCCGCAATTTATCTGGCCACCGACAGCATCTCTTGCACGCCCCTGTCGTTTTTTAAATAATTCTGCACCACCAAATTCAAGGTATGTGCAAAACATGGGACGTGCTGGAATTTGCCCATATTTAATGCACACACAATATTGCTGGCGTTGTCCGATGCCACAAATCCACAGGAGAGTCCAATTGGGGTAAGCCATTCCGCGATGATCTTCCTCTGTTGCCGTAAGAGGTTTTCAGCTGTGTGCGTATTCTGGAAACCGGTGATACAAAGCGTAGCCTGCCTAGGATAGAGTTGGCGTTTGCGAGATGCTGCTACTGGTGCCGCCGCTGCTGTTCTTGCGGCGGGAGTCCATACATCTACCCAGTGGGCTGTCACAGTCATATAGTCCTGACCCTGCCCTGCTCCACTTGTCCACATGTCCGTGGTTAAGTGGACATTGGGTACAACTGCATTTTTTAGGACACTGGTGAGTCTTTTTCTGACGTCCGTGTACATTCTCGGTATCGCCTGCCTAGAGAAGTGGAACCTAGATGGTATTTGGTAACGGGGGCACACTGCCTCAATAAATTGTCTAGTTCCCTGTGAACTAACGGCGGATACCGGACGCACGTCTAACACCAACATAGTTGTCAAGGCCTCAGTTATCCGCTTTGCAGCAGGATGACTGCTGTGATATTTCATCTTCCTCGCAAAGGACTGTTGAACAGTCAATTGCTTACTGGAAGTAGTACAAGTGGGCTTACGACTTCCCCTCTGGGATGACCATCGACTCCCAGCAGCAACAACAGCAGCGCCAGCAGCAGTAGGCGTTACACGCAAGGATGCATCGGAGGAATCCCAGGCAGGAGAGGACTCGTCAGAATTGCCAGTGACATTGCCTGCAGGACTGTTGGCATTCCTGGGGAAGGAGGAAATTGACACTGAGGGAGTTGGTGGGGTGGTTTGCGTGAGCTTGGTTACAAGAGGAAGGGATTTACTGGTCAGTGGACTGCTTCCGCTGTCACCCAAAGTTTTTGAACTTGTCACTGACTTATTATGAATGCGCTGCAGGTGACGTATAAGGGAGGATGTTCCGAGGTGGTTAACGTCCTTACCCCTACTTATTACAGCTTGACAAAGGGAACACACGGCTTGACACCTGTTGTCCGCAATTCTGTTGAAATAGTTCCACACCGAAGAGCTGATTTTTTTGGTATTTTCACCAGGCATGTCAACGGCCATATTCCTCCCACGGACAACAGGTGTCTCCCCGGGTGCCTGACTTAAACAAACCACCTCACCATCAGAATCCTCCTGGTCAATTTCCTCCCCAGCGCCAGCAACACCCATATCCTCCTCATCCTGGTGTACTTCAACACTGACATCTTCAATCTGACTATCAGGAACTGGACTGCGGGTGCTCCTTCCAGCACTTGCAGGGGGCGTGCAAATGGTGGAAGGCGCATGCTCTTCACGTCCAGTGTTGGGAAGGTCAGGCATCGCAACCGACACAATTGGACTCTCCTTGTGGATTTGGGATTTCGAAGAACGCACAGTTCTTTGCGGTGCTACTGCTTTTGCCAGCTTGAGTCTTTTCATTTTTCTAGCGAGAGGCTGAGTGCCTCCATCCTCATGTGAAGCTGAACCACTAGCCATGAACATAGGCCAGGGCCTCAGCCGTTCCTTGCCACTCCGTGTGGTAAATTGCATATTGGCAAGTTTACGCTTCTCCTCCGACAATTTTATTTTAGGTTTTGGAGTCCTTTTTTTACTGATATTTGGTGTTTTGGATTTGACATGCTCTGTACTATGACATTGGGCATCGGCCTTGGCAGACGACGTTGCTGGCATTTCATCGTCTCGGCCATGACTAGTGGCAGCAGCTTCAGCACGAGGTGGAAGTGGATCTTGATCTTTCCCTAATTTTGGAACCTCAACATTTTTGTTCTCCATATTTTAATAGGCACAACTAAAAGGCACCTCAGGTAAACAATGGAGATGGATGGATACTAGTATACAATTATGGACGGACTGCCGAGTGCCGACACAGAGGTAGCTACAGCCGTGAACTACCGTACTGTGTCTGCTGCTAATATAGACTGGTTGATAAAGAGATGTCGTAGTATGTATGTATGAAGAAGAAAGAAAAAAAACCCACGGTTAGGTGGTATACAATTATGGACGGACTGCCGAGTGCCGACACAGAGGTAGCCACAGCCGTGAACTACCGTACTGTACTGTGTCTGCTGCTAATATAGACTGGTTGATAAAGAGATGTCGTAGTATGTATGTATGAAGAAGAAAGAAAAAAAAACCACGGGTAGGTGGTATACAATTATGGACGGACTGCCGAGTGCCGACACAGAGGTAGCCACAGCCGTGAACTACCGTACTGTACTGTGTCTGCTGCTAATATAGACTGGTTGATAAAGAGATGTAGTAGTATGTATGTATAAAGAAGAAAGAAAAAAAAAACACGGGTAGGTGGTATACAATTATGGACGGACTGCCGAGTGCCGACACAGAGGTAGCCACAGCCGTGAACTACCGTACTGTACTGTGTCTGCTGCTAATATAGACTGGTTGATAAAGAGATGTCGTAGTATGTATGTATGAAGAAGAAAGAAAAAAAAAACCACGGTTAGGTGGTATACAATTATGGACGGACTGCCGAGTGCCGACACAGAGGTAGCCACAGCCGTGAACTACCGTACTGTACTGTGTCTGCTGCTAATATAGACTGGTTGATAAAGAGATGTCGTAGTATGTATGTATAAAGAAGAAAGAAAAAAAAACCACGGTTAGGTGGCATACAATTATGGACGGACTGCCGAGTGCCGACACAGAGGTAGCCACAGCCGTGAACTACCGTACTGTACTGTGTCTGCTGCTAATATAGACTGGTTGATAAAGAGATGTCGTAGTATGTATGTATGAAGAAGAAAGAAAAAAAAACCACGGTTAGGTGGTATACAATTATGGACGGACTGCCGAGTGCCGACACAGAGGTAGCCACAGCCGTGAACTACCGTACTGTACTGTGTCTGCTGCTAATATAGACTGGTTGATAAAGAGATGTCGTAGTATGTATGTATAAAGAAGAAAGAAAAAAAAACCACGGTTAGGTGGTATACAATTATGGACGGACTGCCGAGTGCCGACACAGAGGTAGCCACAGCCGTGAACTACCGCACTGTACTGTGTCTGCTGCTAATATAGACTGGTTGATAAAGAGATGTAGTAGTATGTATGTATAAAGAAGAAAAAAAAAAAAACCACGGGTAGGTGGTATACAATTATGGATGGACTGCCGAGTGCCGACACAGAGGTAGCTACAGCCGTGAACTACCGTACTGTGTCTGCTGCGACTGGATGATAAATAATGATATAAAAAATATATATATATCACTACTGCAGCCGGACAGGTATATATATATTATATAATGACGGACCTGCTGGACACTGTCTGTCAGCAGAATGAGTTTTTTATAGAATAAAAAAAAAACACCACACAAGTGAAGTCACACGACGAGTGTTTAACTTTTTCAGGCAATCACAATATAGTATACTACTAACTATACTGGTGGTCAGTGTGGTCAGGTCACTGGTCAGTCACACTGGCAGTGGCACTCCTGCAGCAAAAGTGTGCACTGTTTAATTTTAATATAATATGTACTCCTGGCTCCTGCTATAACCTATAACTGGCACTGCAGTGCTCCCCAGTCTCCCCCACAATTATAAGCTGTGTGAGCTGAGCACAGTCAGATATATAATATATACATAGATGATGCAGCACACTGGGCTGAGCAGTGCACACAGATATGGTATGTGACTGTCTTGTACTCCTGGCTCCTGCTATAACCTATAACTGGCACTGCAGTGCTCCCCAGTCTCCCCCACAATTATAAGCTGTGTGAGCTGAGCACAGTCAGATATATAATATATACATAGATGATGCAGGCATGCAGCACACTGGGCTGAGCAGTGCACACAGATATGGTATGTGACTGAGTCACTGTGTGTACCGTTTTTTTCAGGCAGAGAACGGATATATTAAATAAAACAACTGCACTGCTGGTGGTCACTGTGGTCAGTCACTAAACTCTGCACTCTCTTCTACAGTATCAGCCTCAGGTCAATCTCTCTCTCTCTCTCCTAATCTAAATGGAGAGGACGCCAGCCACGTCCTCTCCCTATCAATCTCAATGCACGTGTGAAAATGGCGGCGACGCGCGGCTCCTTATATAGAATCCGAGTCTCGCGATAGAATCCGAGCCTCGCGAGAATCCGACAGCGTCATGATGACGTTCGGGCGCGCTCGGGTTAACCGAGCAAGGCGGGAAGATCCGAGTCGCTCGGACCCGTGAAAAAAAACATGAAGTTCGTGCGGGTTCGGATTCAGAGAAACCGAACCCGCTCATCTCTAGTAATAAAGTGCAAATAAAGTAAATGTTCATAAACTTCTTATGTCCATAACTATTCGCACGAGCGATTGATCTGCTTCAAACCAACACCGGAATATTTCTAATTAAATATTCTTCCGATGGATACTAAACACCACTGTATTACTCCTGTCTGACCCTTCGTATCAAACAAAGAGGGATTTCTCTGTTCATGAACATTCTATATTAACCAAACTTTCAGAATCTATCAAAGGGACCATGATCTAAAAAATACATTATGTAGTGAAAATATGTAATGATTGAGTCGCACGCTACGATCACATAAACTCTACCGTAAATACGCATACCGTGCGCCTGCGGGTGCCCGCGACTGTGAGTATGCGCACGTACGGGAGAGCGTACGCATGCGCAGCACGGACCTGTGTGAGGTGCAAATATGGTAGTGTGCATAGAGATATTTTTCTGACTTTGACACCCCTCACTGTGGAGTTAAGTAAAAATTGGGAGATTCGCAGGTGGCGCGGCTGGTGGTATCCTCAGCTCTGCCGGTAACTACCGTCACGTCTCTGAAAGAACCAACGGATAAGCGTGTGAAAGGTTGTTTAAAGGCAATTTAAACCCTAACTGGTGCTGCGCATTGGCCCACCATTGCAGTGACATGGGCTGCAGAGGCTGTTGAAGCATGGGCTCAGAAGCTGGAGGCGGAGTTGCCTTCCAACGCTTCTGATCATGCTAGACAATGTCTGTCTTATATTGTCACCGCTTCTCATTACATTAAGGAGGTGGCTTCTGATGCCTGTATTCTGGCGGCCAAGGCTTCTACTACGTCCATTTTGGCTTGCCGGATTCTCTGGTTACGGTCCTGGTCTGTGGATCTGGACTCTAAGAAAATCCTGAAGGTACTCCCTTTTAGCCCCTGCTAAAACAGCATGTCTACCTTGTACTGCTCCTTCGGTGCCGAAGGCTAAAAGTACTCCATTTCGCTCCTTTCGTCTTTCTAAGCGCTATGCATTCTGGGAAGAAGGTCAAAGCTTTGAGCCCGTTGGTGCCTCGGATCAAGATCCTACTCTACACCCCAATGTCATTCCCTGTGGAGCCCAGTGTACCTCGCAGAAAGAGATTTAACAACGGTAAGGACTTACCATAAATCTCGTTTTTCCTTTTTTCAATGTGTTTGAATGAAACTCCTAAAATGTATAGGAATAATATGGTAGCCCAATAAGTTGCACCATTTTTTAAAAATAGACACCCTCATCAAATGAGGGGACCTTTGCATTTATTGATGCCAGGATGTGCGAGATCGGGTTCCTGGAGTCCCCACATCTCTGGGTTTTCCAACATTTGTAGTATAGGGCAGGGGCTCCCAAACTTTCTCTGAGTGGGGAACTAGAGTCTCAGCAATTATATCACTGCATCCCGAGGCCAAAAGTTTCCCCATATGCCCTTTATATGCCCATCAGACCTCAAAGACTTCTTTACATACCATGTGTATGCCCATCAGACCCTCCGACCCCCATCACTTGCTCCTTACTATGCCTATCAGATCCCCCACATGCCCTCAGACCAGTGGTGCAAGTAGAAAAAATGACTTATAGGTACTGTGTGCGAGCCTGCGCCTAAAAAATGTGTGTGGCCAAATGCCACATGGGGCGTGGCAATGAAAATGGGGGCATGATACACATATGGGGTGGGGGCAGATACACATATGACCCCAGTAGTGCCAGATACATGTTGCCCCACAGTGCCAGATACACATTGTCTCACAGTGCCAGATACATATTGCCCCACAGTGCCAGATATGCCCCCAGTGCCAGATACACATGTCCCCACAGTGCCAGATATGCCCCCAGTGCCTGATACACATGTCCCCACATTGCCAGATATGCCCCCAGTGCCAGATATGCCCCCAGTGCCAGATACAGAAATGCCCCCAGTGCCGGATACAGAAATGCCCCCAGTGCTAGATACACATGTCCCTCCAGTGCCAGATTTGCCCCCAGTGCCAGATACAGAAATGCCCCCACAGTGCCAGATATTCCCCCAGTGCCAGATATGCCCCCAGTGCCAGATACAGAGATGCCCCCAGTGCCAGATATGCCCCCAGTGCCAGATACGGAAATGCCCCCAGTGCCAGATACACCTGTCCCCGCAGTGCCAGATATGCCCCCAGTGCCAGGTACACATGTCCTCACAGAGCCCCCCCCCTTCCCCTGTTGCTTACCGCGCTGCTTCTGTCCTGTGTTTGAGGGGAGGAGAGCGCAGTGTGCGCCTCTCCTGCCCCTCAGTCTCCGGCGGCGGTGCGGGTGTCTACCTTCAATTAGGCGCCGATCCGTGAGCCAATCAAAACTCACGGTCCGGCTCACAGATTGGCTCACAGGCCGGCGCCGAATTGAAGGTAGACACTGAGGGGCAGAAGAGGCACATGCTGCGCTCTCCTCCCCTCACAGCAGCAGCGCGGTGAGCAGCAGCGGAGGGAGGGAGCGGTGGCCTGGCGGCGGTGGGTACGGCGTACCCATGGCTAAATTCTTACTGGTACGCCATACCCGTGCGTACCCGCCCACTTGCACCACTGCCTCAGACCTCCTTGCATGCCCTTTATCAGTGGTGGCTCCTGCCTTTGTGGAGGAGGGGGCTGCAGCTGGCCGTGTTGCCTGGTCCGTCAGAGGAGTAGAGAAGAGAGAGCCACTGCCGCCGCCTGGGTCCCAGCACCTGCACAACAATGTAGCTGACAGGTGTCGGGACCGACGCATGTGCACAAGCGCTTGCTTGACTGTGCAAGCACAAACCCCTGGCTTCTATGGACTGCACCTTCTGCATCCCATTGAGCCAGCTAGGGCTGACGATCAGGCAGGGAGAGGCTTCCTACAGGAAGCCAGCTCTATGCTAATCGCATCCCGGTCCCCCAGAGGGAGAAAAAATACCTTCCAATGGGACTGCCTGTCCTGCGGGTGACTGGCAGGTAGGACTTCCAATAGGAAGTCACTGCCAGTCACAGTGTAGCCAGTGCAGTCATGGACTGCAACTGGCTCACTGCAGTGGTGGATTTTACTGGGGCGCATAGGTACAATCTACCACTACGCCTTTATAATGCTCATCAGACGTCTCCATCTGACTTCAGACCTCCCCACATGCCATTTATGTGTCCATTACACTCCCACATTCCCTTCATAATGCCCATCTAGCACTTATATTTGCGTTACTATGGATACTACAGGAGCTTTGTGTCACGTGGAACAGAGTACATTGAGGGAGAAAACACACTCGCCTCAGTGTCCTCCTCTTCCTCTGCCCACATTTGACTGGCAGCTGAGAACAGCTCTGCTCATTGGCTGCTGAGAGCGTCTTTCCTCCAGCAGGATCTGGTGACCTGGTGGAGATATGTGTTGCTTGCTACACCCAGTTTCAGAAGCATTGCACTACGTAGTGTGGCCCGTGTAAATGGGCGCCTTCAAAGATGCTGTTACTGAAACACTTTGGGGTGCCGCGGCTGTACATAGGGATTAATTCAGATCTGATTGCTAGGCATCAATTTTTGCTGTCCTGCGATCAGATAGTCGCCGCCTACAGGGGGAGTGTATTTTCGCTGTACAAGTGTGCGATCGCATGGGTAGCAGAGCTGCACAAACTGATTTTGTGCAGTCTCTGCGCAGCCCAGAACTTACTCAGCCGCTGCGATCACTTCAGGCTGTTCTGGACCGGATTTGACGTCAGACACCCTCCCTGCAAACGCACGGACACGCCTGCGTTTTTCTGGACACTCCCTGAAAACGGTCATTTGCCACCCACAAACGCCATCTTCCTGACAATCTCCTTGAGAATGCCCGTGCGAATGGATCCTTCGCACAATCCCGTCACTGACCGGCAATCCCAGTTGCAGCCGTCCGTCGTGCCTGCGCATTGAGGTGCATAAGCACGCGCAGTTCGGGATCTGATCTCCCGCTGTGTGAAAACACACAGCAGTAATCAGATCTGAATGACCTCCATAGTTCGGTAAGCATGACTAAGTGGGCATGTGTTTGATAGAAGGCACTCCCTGAATGTATAATTGCCAAGACAATTGCTAGCAAGTCACATCATTTAACAGAGGAGACTCCTTTCTCAAATAAGGGCGTCCTTGTTTTTATTGAAGCCAGAATGGCATACCCTCCAACATTTTACACATAAAAATCGGTACAAATTAGAAAAGGGGGCGTTGCCAACTTGCCACGCCCCTTTTCCTATACTTTCAATGGAAGTTTGGAGAGCTAAAAATCGGTACACCCATAAAAAAAAGGTACTGTTCCTATTAAAAAGGTACAGTTGGATTGTATGGAATGGGTCAAATATTCTCTTTTTCCTTGACGTCATAATTATTAAATCGGGTTTATGACACGGGAGCCTGATTCATGTCTGTGAGGTATTGCACAGCTGCAAATAATCTGCAGTGCAATTCTGTGTATTTAAAATGTAAATGCAGCAGGAGTGTTTGGTCGTGTTTTGCAATAGTTTCAGGCACAGGCAGGGCCGGTTCTAGCCCTTTTGGTGCCCCGGGCGGGAAATAGGGGCATGGCTTCATAAGGGGGCGTGGTAAGTTATGCCCACTGTACAGTAGAGTAGCGCCGCTGAAAAAGAAGAAAAATTAATACTTACTATCCCCGCTCCCGACCGCTGCAGACCTCCGCCGGCGCCGCTCCTCTCCTCGGATCTGGCATAGACAGACACTAGAGGTCAATTATGACCCCTAGCGTCTGTCAGTCCCACAATGCTGTGTGGTGCGCGATGATGTCATCGCGCACCGCACAGCAAAGGTCCTCTCCACGAGTCTAGTTCCCTTCACAGCGGGGAACCTGCAGGGGACACAGCGGGCAGCGGGGGCACAGCAGTAGCGGATCTTGCCATGGTGTGGCGCCCTCCGGATGGCGCCGGCGCCCCGGGCAAAAGTCCTGCTTGCCCGTGGCAAGATCCGCTACTGGGCACAGGCCAACCTGCGCAAGCTGAAGACTACTTAGGTTGGCCGTAGGATCCGGAACCCGCGTCCAGGAAGTCTGCATCCGGCGACACAGACCCTGGACAAGTCACACCTACAAAACGGTAGCAATTGAACTTGTTTGTGAAGCTTCACTGGACTCTATCAGACTTTCAGCCAGGGCAATGGCATCTACTGTGGCAACCCATCAAGTTATATGGCTGCATTCATAGATAGCAGAGACTGTAATTACTCCAAATATTTGTTGGAATTACTTCTTTTTCACGGGAAGTTCCTTGACAGAAAATACTTTATCCCCTCATTTTAAAGTTGTCTAGAAGGAGGTCAGTATGACTTGCACAGGAATGTGCCAGCAGAGAACTTACCTTGGAAATCTGATCAGACTTAGCTCCTGCCAGGGCTACAGAAAGGCAAAACAATATTGGCCTACAGCAGACAGTTTCCGGAAGGAATCTCCAGGCAGGGATTGTGGCAACAGAAAGATAAGAATTCCTAATGTTCATCTGGATATTATTCACAATAACCTCAGGAGGTTCATTCTTCTCGGGATATAATCTTGAGACACAGCCTTGGCAACTTTTGAGAACCATGAACATTAATAACTTTATTTGCATGTGTCTTGAAACTTCTTCTAGGGTACATGTTCAAGGGATCCCAAGATAAGCAGCCAGGAGAACAGCCTTATGTTATCCTTAAATCAGAAAGTTTATGTCAAAAGACCATTCGTCAAAGCATAACAGGCTCCAAGATTACCATAATGGGGGCTACTGTACAAATGTGGATCCACAAAACCACTACAGGTGCATAAGTAACTATAGATCCAACATTTAAACGTAATATACTGCAATAACAAATAAGCATAACTTCAACATGGAATCACTGTGGTTCATTCTGAATGCAGATCTCAGAAATGCCTATCTTTATGCACCGACCAAACGATGACATCAGAAATTCCTAAAGTTCCTGATTATCTCTATGGCAGCCTATTTTCCATCCCTAAGTCTTGGTAGTAAGTAGTAACACAGTGTTCTGAGATATTTCCATAGTTTGGGGAGAGTCAGAAGACCCTTCAATGAATGACCTTATGGACCTCCCGCAGATGTCATCGTTCCTGTGCTGGCTCATCTGGAAGGGAAAATTAAACCCTTGGTGTCTGCTGCCAGGAGCAGATCAAGGGAACACAATTAACAATAATAATGTGATGTATATATAAAATAGGGGAAGGATAGATGTTCCCATAACAAATTAAATTTACACTTATATTCTGTCAGTAAGAGATACTCTGCTGAGGCAGTTATTGAACCCAATCCTCCAGAACAAGCCAGTAATTATCTGTAATAGCGTTTTAAGTACAGCTCTGGTTTAATCTCCACTCTGTGTTTCTTATTTATGTCTCATTCTGCTAAGACATAAAAGATTGATGGCTAGGAAGTAATTTTAGATATCCCACTGCTCCTTCTCTCAAATCTTCTCACATCATTTGTAGTGTTCAAATTAACAGTTTAAAAATTCATAAAATACACTCGCCGGGATAGTCGTATCATTTATTTTCTGTGGTAGCTTCTTATAGGCTGCAGGTAGCATTGTTGTATATACAGTCTAAGAAACTGACTGCCCACCTCATAGACAAATAGCAACACTTATACATGATATGTCAGTTCATGGAAAGTCTAATTCACCCAATAGTATACCAGCTTGCATGCTGGTAACAAAGATTGTGCGTCAGGGCCCAATTAAGGGTCTCAGCCACACATCCTAGGCTAATGCACTCCTAACGCCCACCAACAGTGTTTTTTTTCTCAAAATTATAATAATTGTAGGCATTTTCTATATGCGATACATAGAGACTCCCAGAGACCAAGATACAATACGGGGAGCATTATAGAGGCCATCAAACAATGAAGAGTACATTCCACATCTTAATGACTGTCATGCAATAAACAAAGAATCCTAGTAACCACCAATACAGAGAGCATTCTAGTGACTGATATACATTACAAAGAGTATCTTAGTGATGTCATGCAATACAGACAGCATTCCAGAGACTGTCATACAATAGAGATAGAGCATCTTAGTGACCACCATACAATGCACAGAGCATACTGATGACCACCATACAATGCAGAGTATTTTAGTGAATGCCATACAATACAGAGTACATCTTAGTGATTTCTGTACAATACAGTTAGCATCCTAGTGATTGCCAATCAATATCTAGGGATTAAACTGATTTTATATTGTGAGTTTAAGTCTGATAATCCTTAATTGTGGTGTCCAAAAGCCTTAGCAGCGCCCCCAAGGTACTTGCACCATAGTATACAGCCTGATCACCTTCTTGGTTGATCAGGCACTACTGTGTCTGAACGGGATGCATTTGGTGGGAGGGTTAGGCATTAGGTGGGGGGGTTAGGCACTAGAGGGGTGGTTAGCCATAGCTGACACCCCCCGAAATTTAGCCCTAGCCACCATCACCCTAGATTTAGCCCTAGCCGCCACCAGAGGAGGGTTAGGGTAGGGGGCGAGGGTTAGCCTACTTACCCCCCAAATGTGTAGCATTGCTCAGGTTCAGAATGCCGGGGTGGGTCATGTGACCGCCGGAATACCAAACGCTGGGATATTGTCTCAACCTAGCCTAAAAAGTTTTCAGTTTAAATGGTGTATTTATCTGTCCATACTGCCTGTCGTTTCTAGCAGAAATCTGAAAGTACTTGTTTCTAAATAAAGTTTTCATGCCCAGCTCTACACAAGTGGTGTTCTGTGCTTCCCACAAATACCCCTTTTCAGTTCCCCAGCAATTCTGGCAGGGTGTGGCCCAGCGGCTATATATGGGATTTGGCAGGAGAGAAGTGAAAGAAAAACGCCTCTTATACTTTCTGGTAGGACACAAGGAGACTGTTCAAATGGATTATGAATTCCTGACGTGTTCTGTATTTTATTGTGGATGCTAGAGACAGACTAGCAAAGTGACTAATGGAACATCCTGGGGGGAACAAAATAGAATTACAGCAATTTTGCTTTGAATTAACTTCCTGAGCTATTTGTTGCAACTCTTGTTTATTGGATAATAATTAGGTTTGGTGTTATTGCACTGATTTGTCAGCTTGTCAGTCAGAACGGATATGCCCCATACATTTATACATTAACGTTCTCCTGTGACCGGTTGTGTTTTGAATGGTGTATTGTACATATCAAAGTAGAACTGCATTGCATGTATCATTTCATGTTGAGGTATTAAAGAAAAGAAAAAAGAAAATGGTATTTTCCTGTTTAGTTATTATGAAAGAACTTACGACTTGCCTGCACAGTCTATCTGTTCTTGCGATACCGACCTGGCGGGACCGCGCATCGGGATCGAATCGGGATCGCAAGTGGCATAACACCTTGCGATTTGCACTAACTTTTCTTGCGATTTTGACTATATAGTCAAAATCGAAAGAAAAAATCTCACTGCGTACACACCATTAGAGAGACATTTCAGAGAATAACTGACCAGCGGACTGTGAATGACAGGCATTCTCTATATTATGTGGGGAGATTGGATGATTCACCCATAGCAGTAAGGGCCTAGTTCAGACCTGATCGCAGCAGCAAAATTGTTCTCTAATGGGTAAACCCATGTTGCACTGCAGGTGGGGCAGATGTAACATGTGCAGAGAGAGTTAAGGTGGGTACACACTGGCCGATATATCGTCCGTTCTCTTTAACGGACGATATATCGCGGGTCCGTTGGCCAGTGTGTACGGCCGATACGTCTGTGAACTCCGTCGTTCACAGACGTATCACATCGGCCCAGCAGCACAGCCTACGGCCAATATATCTACCGATATATTGACGCGTCGCTGTGTGTGTACGGGCGGTCGGCCGACCGCCCGTACACATGCTGCGGCGGCCGGCGGTGATTGACAGTTGAACTGGGCGGGCGTGTGTACACGCCCGCCCAGTTAATGACGTCAGTCCTCGACGGATCGGGCAGTGTGTATGCACAGCACACTGCCCGATCCGTCCATAGATATATCTGCCGATCAATTGATCGACAGATATATCTTCCAGTGTGTACCCACCTTTAGATTTGGGTGGGTTATTTTGTTTCTGTGCTGCTTTATTTTACACTGCAATTTAGATTTCAGTTTAAACACACCCCATCCATATCTAACTCTCTCTGCACATGTTACATCTGCCCCTCCATCAGTGCACATGGTTTTGCCCATTAGTGAACAATTTTGCTGCTCCGATAAGGTCTGAATTAGGCCCTTAGGCCTGAATGATGATCGATCTCATCCAAATTAAAGCGCCCTACACACTCAGCGATGTTACTGGGCGACATGAACGATAACATTCAGAAATGAACGATATATAGTTCATATCGTTTAGTGTGGAAGTACCGACGATGAACGATGCGCGGCCCCGCAGTCGTTCGTCGTTTATTCTATATCATTTTTCAATGCAAGTCAATTTGGATAAGATCGATCATCATTCAGTTCTATCATCGACCAAATTGCATACATCACTGAGTGTGTAGGGCGCTTGACTTGCATTGAAAAACGACGGAGAACCAACGGTGAACGACCGCGGGGCCTTGCATCGTTCATCGTTGGTACCTCCACACTAAATTATATGAACGATATATCATTCATTTCTGAACCATATCGTTCATATCGCCCTGCAACATCGCTGAGTGTGTAGGGCGCTTTAGTGCTGGAAACACTGAGCTGACAATGCTGTTGGAACCACAATACAGGTGCAAGTACTTAGTGCTGGTATCTTAGTATAGGTGAAATACCTGGAGCTGAATCACAGTGCTGGTAGTACTGCTGGAACTTGGGATCACTGGTAATGAACAGAACAACAGAAACATGAGATGAACACTGGAGTCTGAGCCTGAACACAGCTGAGATAGCGACGATGTTCTGGGCAATTTGCTAGGGCTCTGTCTAGCCCTTTTATCCCCCTTGCTGGTTATCCATTGGACAGTGGAGTCATGTGACTAACCAATGCTTGTGGTTGGAGGACTTGCGATCAGCTGATCCATAGCAACATGGCGGCGCCCGTACTCCGGAGATGGTGGGAATACATTGGGGTACGCGCTATATGACAAGGGGGGTACATACTGGAGAGAGTCTCTGCACATTGTAGGCAATCATGGGACATTTTGCCAGGCTGAGTGACCTCCAGAGGCCAGCGCATCAAAGCACCGGTAAGTGACCTGATACAAAATTCAGATTCCTGACAGATGGTTAGCAAACATAGATGGTTTGCCACTGATGGTAAATTGCTTTGTCTATGTGACCCACATATGGCAGCATCAATGGAGAAGATAAATGGTGGACCTGTTGATGGCCGTCCCTCACTCTTTATTCTCAGGAATATAGTCTTTTAAGTGTTTGCCCCAGTTGTATGGAGATGATAGGTACACTTTATACTGCTGTGTATAACGGAGGCATGTCGCTGCCCTTTAGCGGGAGGAAAGAGACCAGGGATCTCCATGGTTGCATGGAGATTTCCCATCCTCTGCGACGGGCGTCTTACTCATCACCGTGGGTGCTACAAGTCGCCCAATGGAGAGTGAGTGATCCAATGCTGCTTCCTAGGATGCAGGTTGGATCACTGCTGCAGCAGGAGATATCTGCTTATAATAGACGCCTCCGGCTTATAATAGACGCCTCCTGCATCACCATACAGCGCTATCGTTGCTGCTTCCAAGGAAGAGATAGCAACTCCAACCACATCTGAATCAGGCCCAGAGTGTTTTTCACCCCTCCGTAAATATAACCCATTAAAAATATGACACGTAGCTTCAGCGGTCTGTCATGTTGCAGCAGGTATGTTTTAACTGTTGGGTTTAGTTTTCCTTTCATTCAGGGATGGATCTAGACTTTTCTTTAGAGGGGGCGGTTTACTGTTTAATCTGGACTCCTCCCTCTACAGTCCCAACTCCTCCCATCTGGAATCCTAACTCCTCCTCTCTCAATTCTGACTGAACTTTTTGAGTGAGACTGAGATAGAGCTTTGTGATTGTTCTATGTACATGTGACTGTGCTATGGGGTAATTGTACTTATTAGCCCTAGTACCCACACACCAGCAAGTGAGGGGCAAATGCTCTGTTACCCTTGCTCTCCTGGCTCCTCTGTGCTGCTGTGGTATAAGCTGCAGCACATTGTTCTGCCTCAGGCTCTCTTCTGCTCAAAAGTGGGCGTGGCTATGACTGTGTTGGGGGGGGGGGGGCAATCACCTAGTTTTGTGTGGCCATGCCCCCTCATGACACGTGACCAGATGCATTTTTTACTATCAGTACCACTAAGGAAAAAATTCTACTTGCACCACTGCATATGCCTAGTGTTTGATTTTGGTGCCACGGGCCTAGTGCATGACTATAGTAACAGATCGGATAGGGGTGAGTCGTGGTGGACTGAGAGTCATTGACTTCAATGTGTGTGCTTTCAGTCAGGGCCGGCTCTACCATTAGGCAGCTTTAGGCGGCTGCCTAGGGTCGCCGTCCACTGGAGGGCACCACTGAATTCAACTTCCAAAAAGCTGAAGGATGTCTCTGTATGCGGTCAGTAATGAACTTAAAGATGGGAGGATCGAACACAATAAGGAGCATACAAATATATGTATGTCTGTGCGTATACACATGTAAACACATACAATTTTACGGGATGTAGATGGCATCCCGGCGGACCAGATGCTGGTGTTTAAAATACTGGCTCCAGAATCCTGACATCTGTCAGAATCCTGACGCCAGAATCCCGATAGCCGGCATCCTGAAAGTTAGTATTTAGGCTGTGGGGAGGGAGGGATAGGGTAAGGAGTAAGGCTAAATAATTTAATTTAAAATGACGTTATTATGGTACTCGGGATGCCACTGTTGGTATTCTGACCGTGTATGTATGTATAATAATGCAATTCACCCCAGCCCACTTAGTGGCCACCTGCTATCTCCCCTCCGGGAGGAGTGTGTGTAAGGGGGGAGGGGCTATCAGGTTAGGGGGCACTAGGCTGAAGGTTTGCCTAGGGTGCAGAGAGATCTTGCACCAGCCCTGCTTTCAGTCACTCTGAGTTGCTACCTGCAAGACTGAGATTGTCAATTTCTGCCATGGTGTTATTTACCCTGCACGTTTGTGCTTGCTTTTACTTAAGTTGAGTTGCTATGCAGGTCTGGCAACTGGTAACTTAGTAGCACTGAGTGGCTGTATCTGTTATTTAAGGGTGGTGAGTCCGCAACCACCGTACAGAGTACAGGTTGCCTAGTCTGACCAACATCAAGCTTTCCCTTTCACAACCGGGACTTTCCAACCTCCCCCTGTACTGCCCACCTCTTTGCTAGTATCTATTAGGCATCCGTTATGTTTCGTATTTTGCCCACTGCATATCACTTTTCTTCAGTAATTTCTTTGCGGTTGTTGAAGTTAACTATTAGGGATCAAACCTCCGTGTATTGCTACCCCCAAACCCCTTCCCTTATAAGGCATCCAAGATGGCTGCCTCACCTGGTACACGTATGGGAGTGATGAATAATTCATGAATGTGATAATTCTGTGGGTATTGGTTATTTACGGGCACATTTATTCACATTTTGTTTACTAAAATAATGTGAAAACACCCTGTTCACATTATTTTAGTTTCATTTGAGTGTATTTTCATGAAAAACTGCTCCAAACCCTTTAATGAAATTTTTTTTTCTTAGTAACCAGACCAGACTTGTAATGCATACCTCCCAACTTTGTCCTGGCTGGAAGAGGAACACACGCGTTGTGAAAAGGGGCATTGCCTATGAAAAGTGGGCGTGGCTTCGCGGAGGACCCGCAGTCCCAAGCCACGCCCCCGTTTTAGCCACTGAGGGGGCATGCCCAGCGCTCTGTGAGCCGCTGGTATGCCCCCTCTCCCTCTGACTCCAGTGAATAGACACCGTGTGCATGCGCACAGCATCTATTCACCGCTGCTCTGCTAAGCAGGGCAGCGAGAGACAAAGCCCCCCAAATGCCCCCACCGCGGCGGGACAGTCCCCAAAAAATGGGACAGTTTAAGTGTAAAAGGATACCACAGTGAGCCCTGTGATAATGTGGCTGTCCTTAGGCAGGGAAAGCTGTGTGGGGAGCCAGCAGGGTGATCAGCTTAGTGTGTCCGATACTTCGGGCTGCGGATCATCGAGGTTCCCTGCCGCTCCTGTGACCCCAGGTGCAGTAAAGTGATGCTGCAAAGTGGCAGCTCACTTTACAGCACTGTAGGTCACAGCAGCAGGGAGCCCCGATGACTGGCAGCCCTCCAGGAGCACCCATCCCTGTGTTGGTAAGTATGATTAGCGATGGTGGGGGGTTGCACCGCACACGCGCTGGGGGTGTGTGATTGTGTCAGGGGGTTGTTGACATAGCAGTGGCGGTAGCAGAGATGTCAGTGGCAGCACATACTCGGGGTATTTGTTATGAAATTTACCCCGCTAATTCTGTGGAGAGGCATTGCAGGGGCAGGGCTTTCTGGCAAGCTTCGTCCCTGCATGCGATTATTAATACATCCATGTAGTCAATTATCGCAGTGCGGATTGGGTCGATTTTATCACCTCACATCCTCGTCCTCAGATACGGGTGGTGATTAATTGGCCCCTTAGTATCTCTCTTTCTGTATTTTGTTCCCCAACGTGTATCAAATTTCCAGGTATTATTTATTCTACCCATTGTAACCTATGTATTACGCCCAAGATGGCTGCCTAAACAGGTAATTTTATGGGTAGGATGATGAGACTCCCACAATCCAAATATATACTGGTAGGTTAATTAGTTCTCAACAAAGAATTAGTGTGTAAGTGTGTTCATCTACATGAGCAGACTAGATGGGCCAAGTGGTTCTTATCTGTTGTCAGATTATATGTTTCTATGAATAGTCCGTGAATTCTGTGGTTATCTTGTTTTGTGTATACTGTATTTTGTCCACTGTATCACCCAAAAGTATAGTCTTGTCTCCATCTATTGCTTTTTGCATCCAGTGTAACCTGTGTAGTAAGCCCAAGATAGTTGCCTCGCCAGGTACTTTCAAAGGTGTGATGAACAATTTGCAGAACTGATTATTCTGTGGGTACCTTGTTGTTTGTATATTGTATATTCATGCTTTCTGTATCCCCATGTATAATCGTAGCTCCACGTATTGCTCTTCCCATCCATTGTAACCCTTGCAGTGCGCACAAGATGGCTGCCGAGCCTAGTGCAATGAGCATTCCGTGGAACTGATGATTACGTGGGGTACACTGCATCTTATATTGGAATTTCATATTTTGCATTCACAATTGGAACTACTGTAGTAGGTTAGCCCCCATGAGGCTGCCTCCTTTGTGACCTAGGACCTAATTCAAAGTTGGTCACAGCAGAAAATTTGTTAGCAGTTGAGCAAAACCATGTGCAGTGCAGGGGGTGGCGGTGGGGGGGGGCAGATATAACATGTGCAGAGAGAGTTAGATTTGGGTGTGGTGTGTACAAACTGAAATCTAAATTGCAGTGTAAAAATAGAGCAGCCAGTATTTACCCTGCACAGAAACAAAATAACCCACCCAAATCTAACTCTCTCTGCAAATGTTATATATGCCACACCTGCAATGCACATGTTTTTGCCCAACAGCTAACAAATTTGCTGCTACGATCAACTCTAAACTACCCCCCATAGTGTTTTTACTAGAGATGAGCGGGTTCGGTTCTCAGAGAACCCACCCCCCCCCCGAACTTTGGCTTCCGAGTCCGGATCTGAGCCAGGCTCAGATCTTCCCTCTTGATTCGAAAACCGGAACTCGGCAAAATGTCATCATCCCGCTGTCAGATTCTCGCAGGATTTGGATACCATATAAGGAGCCGCGCGTCGCGGCCATTTTCACTCCAGTCTCAGAGAGTGAGAGGACGTGTACTATTCAGTGTGCTCAGTCTCTGTTTATTTGGGCGGGAAAGTAGGGTGACAAGTGTTGTTCTGCTCAGTCCAGTCCACATAGCCAGTGTAGCTGTAAAGTGGTGCTGTGTTGTGCAGATGTGAGAGGTGCGGCTGCGGTGCGTGTGGTGCCTGCTGCCGTGCAGGTGTAGACTCGGTACTCACCAGGCGCCGCTCTCTCTCACCTTCAGGTACCGGAACCTTCATTGGACCTGGCAACTCTTCCGTCGGACCCGGACACGACGACCTAGGAGGAAGGAGATTTCTGAGTGCTGTCCTTAGGACTGTGGACCGAAACGCCCTCCGACCTAAAGAAAAATAGTGCTTTCGGGCTAGGTGAGGGTCATCCCAGGCGTCCGCCTCAGAGCCCGAATTTCACCTATTGGCACTCTCGCGCCAGGTGGAAATTCTACCTTGCACCGGCGTGCAAGGCTCACCGTTGCCCTGAAGCAGAGCCGGCCATAGGCATAGGCAAACTAGGCAATTGCCTAGGGCATTTGATATGCCTAGGGGCATCAGCAGCTTCTGCTGATTAAAATGATATGCGGCATGCCTATATTCTGTGTGTAGCATTTCATATGCAGATACAGCCACAGTCTCACACAGTATATAGGCATGCTGCATATCATTTTAATCAGCAGAAGCTGCTTGTGCATCCTAGCCACATACCAATGCAAATAAGATGCATTCTCATAAAAAAAGGTGCCCAACGTTAGCATTGAGGCAAGATTTATGAGGACACATCTGCTTCCAAGCAGAGGCAGAGGTCACAGTGTTAGTGGTAGTATGAGTGATGTGTGCATGTGAGTGGGTTGGTTGTGCAGTAGTGTTCGGAATATGTGTAAGGAGCATTATGTGTGTCATGTAAAAATGCATTAAAAATGTGCAACATATGTGTATGGGGCACTGTGTCATTATGTGTATAAGGGCATTAATAATGCGCGGCATATGTGTAACAGGGTACAACTGTATGTGTGTCATTCTGTGTAAAGGGGCACTAATGTGCAGCAAATGTGTAGGGGGCACTATGCATGTCATTATGTGTATAAGGGCATTAATAATGTGCGGCATATGTGTAAGGGACATTATGTGTAAAAGGGCATTAATAAAGGTTGTCATAATGTGTAAGGCGCATTATGTTTATAAGGACATTAATAATGTATCTCATATGTGTAAGGGGTATTACTGTGTGGAATTTATGTGTATAAATGCATTACTAATGTGTGGCATTATGTGTATAAGGTGCTCTACTATGAGGCGTTGCGTATAGAAAGGGCACTACTGTGTCGTCTAATGTGAATAAAGAGTGATAGGGTGTGGTATAATGTGAATAAGGAGCAATTCAGTGTGATGTGATGTAATGTGAATAAGGGGCTCTACTGTGAGGAGTAACGTTTATAAGGTAAAGTGATACTACTGTGGGATGTAATATAAATTATGGACACTATTGCATGATCAAATGTGAATAAAGTTGTAGTACTGTGTGGCGTAATTGGAATTGGGGTTACTATTGTGTGGCCATGCCCCTTGCGAGCAAAAAGACACTCCTTTTTGGACTGTATGCCAAATGTGCGAACTGTTCCTATTTAAAATATAGGGGGTACAAACCCCAAAATAAGGACTGCTATGGGTGAGGGGTGATGGTGCTGGGAAAGAGGTGCAAGGTCAGAGGCGGAACCAGCGATGGTGCTAGGGGGCACCAGACAAAATCTTGCCTAGGGCATCATATTGGTTAGGGCCGGCTCTGCCCTGAAGGAAGGGAGATAGATAGGGACACACAGAAGGAATACACAGACAGATGTTACTCACCGTCCTACGTCTTGTACTCCGATCTTCTCCACTTACAGGTCCCTGTAAGGAGGCAAGGAGAGAAACAGCCGTGCAGGGCCTAACTCTAATCTAGTGTGCGTCCGCTACACTAACTGCATAACAAAGCCCTCAAACTGGCATAAGTGTAAGTGGTGCAACACAACTATGCACAAACTCTATAACAACATTTTGCCCTGCACGGTAACAACACACACATCGGAAATACAACATAAAACGGTGCTGTCCCTTTTTAATCCCTACCTACCGTTGGAAGGGGGTGGGCACCGCACGGCCTACCCACCTCCTGTGCCTTCCCTTATGTGGGCCTCAGGCCTGACTGCCTAAATACCGCAGGGTGGCCCGAGCCTAGTGCCCAGTGCCACCTTTATTCACCTTGGGGGGGTACTTACTCGCTGGGCCTAGCGCCCCCTGACTGCGCCCAGGCCGTAGGCCTGACTTCACCCACGGGCCTAGCGCCCGCCTAACTTATTGCCCGTTGGGTGACCTGGGCCTTGTGCCCAGGGTCACCTTAATATTCCCTAATTGCCAAAAATACACTAGGGCCTAACGCCCTCTAATGCCCCGCAGGCCTATTGCCTGATTTGCCCCCGGGCCTAGTGCCCGCCTAACTGGTGTCACAGGGGTAGGGTGGCTTGGGCCTAATGCCCAAACCACCTAATCAAATATTGGCCCCCAAACTCCTAGCTGCGCCACAGGCCTAGTGCCTGAATTGTGCCCTCGGGCCTAATGCCCGTCCCTGGTGGTCGAGGGAGGAAGAGGGGAGGGGGTGAAGGTTGCCTCACCGAGGCCTCACCTGCTCCAGGGAACTCCAGCGTCCTCTTCTGCCGCTGACCCGTCCTGGCCAGCGGCGTCGCCTCCGCTGCTCCGCGTCCAGCCGCCGCTGGACATCTTCTTCCCGGAGCCCGACCGCTGACCTCCTCCTCGCGCTCTTCCGAGCGCGCGCAGCCCTCTCCTTCCGCCCGTCGCGTCTTCTTCTCTTCCCGCTCCTCCGCGCCGTCCTGTCTTCAGGCTCCCGCCCGGCGTCTGACGTCAGACCCCGGGGGCGGGGCCTATGACGCGGCGAGCACCGATTGGCTCGCCGCGCCCCTCTGTGATTGGCCGGCGCCCCACGAGCCGCGATTGGCTCGCTGGAGGCGCCGGATTCAAAAAGCAGCGGGCGGCGCTTCCGATTGGCGGCCCGAGTGGCGCCAAGTTTAAAGCGCTGCCGCGCCGCTCCCCGCCGCCGACAGCCTGGTGCAGGGAAACATCCGATCCCTGCACCAGACACCCGCCGCCGCACACTCAGCGCTGGGGACAGACAAGCTGCCCCAGCGCTGCCCCCAGCTAGGGACAGCAACACGGATGTGCCCACAGGGCACATCTTTACATTTCCCCCCCCTTTTTCCTTTGTAGTCCCTACAAAGTTCCTCACGACTTCCATTGTCCGCGGGTCAGGGAATTCCGAGGTCCCTCCGGCGAGGTTGTGTTCGAGGGCCCAGCCTGGACCGGCCGTGACCCCACACCCTTCCTCCTCCAGCTCCGGGTTCCTCTTACGTCTTGACCTCCATCGGCGGATCCTCTGGGGGAGTGGCATCTCCTCACGGTCGCTCGACGTTGGCCACCAAGGGGAATCTTCCTCCACGGGGACAACAGTCACCCACTCTTGACCTTCGATATCGTCTGTGGCTTCGTCCCTGTCTTCCGGGTGTGGTATCGACCACCACCCAACAGCGGAATCCTCCGGGGCATCCGTTTACTCCCGGGCAACAGCCACCACATGTCGCATTTCCTCGTGGGGCATCTCCAAAGGTCCTGTGTCTTCCTCTGGAACGGGTCCTCCCACGGCATCGCGATCCTCTCCCCGTACGTCCGTCCATTTTGGCACTCCCGGCAGGTATTCTTGCTCCAGGACTATCTCCTCCTCTTCACGGAGGGCATTCAACTGGGAGCATGACTCCACCCGATCCTGCCAGTCACTCTCGTCGGCGCTTCCGATGCCAGAGTCGTCCTCCATCTGTCCTGGGAGAGATTCGTCGGCGGACAGCTCACCGTAGTCCGAGTCCTCCTCCGATATCTGTACTGGGGTATCGTTTTCCTCCTCAGCGTACTTAGTCTCTTCCGCTGGTACCTCTGCTTCCTCAGCGTACTCCTTCGCTTCCGCTGGCATCTTTACTTCCTCAGCGTACTCCTTCGCTTCCGCTGGCATCGTTACTACCTCAGCGTACTCCTTCGCTTCCGCTGGCACCTCTGCTTCCTCAGCGTACTACTTCGCTTCCGCTGGCATTGTGACTTCCTCAGCGTACTCCTTCGCTTCCGCTGGCATCTTTTGGTACCCAGGACACTCCCGTTCCGCACGTCCTGGACGTGGCCGGTTCCATCGCGGGGAGATCCCGGACGTCTCAGTCACTGGGTCTTCACGCTTTTCTTCGCAGCGTGGTCTCTTCTCCTCCCAGTCGTCCACCTCCGCCTGCTGCGGGAAAGGATCCTTCGTTACTGGGGTCACTTTCTTGGGACAGAGTAGGTCCGCGGCATCTTCCCAGGGGCACTCACTGGCCGCATGTCCTGGTCGCCGACACTTCCAACAAGGGAGGGCCACTGCCACCTTCTCCAAGACGGGTCCCTTGTCCACCTCATTCACTGGGGAATCTTCACCCGTTTGTTCCGGCTCAGAGGAAATGGGCACCTGCTAACTAACTTCCAGCAGGATCTTCCGCTCCATTTCCCTGGTTTCCTCCTCCCATCTCTGGGCGCGTCCATCCGCAATCATCCGGTCTTCATTCCACGGACAGTCGGGAAGCGCATGTCCTCTCGCCTCGCAGAGCGCACACACAGGCTCTGCAGCCACCCGGTCCCAAAGCTGCTGACGAGACTCCGTCATCTGCTTCACCGTGGCCTCGTAGTCCGTCCTGTCTTCTGTCCATGGACATTCCAGGAGCCGATGTCGGGGATCTCCACAGTTTTCACACCAGGAATCAACCTCGTCTTGGCTCAACTCTTCGTCCCAGGGACAACTGTTGTGCTCATGCCCGTAGTTTCCGCAGAGCAAACACCAGGACTCCTTCTTCGCTTGGCCCTTCTGACGTCTTCGGTCCGCTTCCTGGACCACCTTCTTTGGGGACGTCTCTCGCCAAGTACACTCGCTGGCAAAGTGCCCTGTTTGCCGACATTTCTTGCAGGGCGTCACAGCGGCCTTCTTGCGCCCCTTCTCCCGGCGCTCTTCTTTTCCACGCTGGATCGACCGCTGCACCATCTTCAGGATGTCTGCCCCAGACACCGTCACCCAGTCGTTCTGGTCCGCACACATCCGGGGGTGAGTATTCTCCGGAGCCGTCCGCAGGGAGGTCTTCTTGGTGGCGTTCCACATCGTGTCCGTGATCCGGTCTCTTTGATCCTGCCGACTACGCCAAGTGTGAGAGGTGCGGCTGCGGTGCGTGTGGTGCCTGCTGCCGTGCAGGTGTAGACTCGGTACTCACCAGGCGCCGCTCTCTCTCACCTTCAGGTACCGGAACCTTCAACGGACCTGGCAACTCTTCCGTCGGACCCGGACACGACGACCTAGGAGGAAGGAGATTTCTGAGTGCTGTCCTCCGGACTGTGGACCGAAACGCCCTCCGACCTAAAGAAAAATAGTGCTTTCGGGCTAGGTGAGGGTCATCCCAGGCGTCCGCCTCAGAGCCCGAATTTCACCTATTGGCACTCTCGCGCCAGGTGGAAATTCTACCTTGCACCGGCGTGCAAGGCTCACCGTTGCCCTGAAGGAAGGGAGATAGATAGGGACACACAGAAGGAACACACAGACAGATGTTACTCACCGTCCTACGTCTTGTACTCCGATCTTCTCCACTTACAGGTCCCTGTAAGGAGGCAAGGAGAGAAACAGCCGTGCAGGGCCTAACTCTAATCTAGTGTGCGTCCGCTACACTAACTGCATAACAAAGCCCTCAAACTGGCATAAGTGTAAGTGGTGCAACACAACTATGCACAAACTCTATAACAACATTTTGCCCTGCACGGTAACAACACACACATCGGAAATACAACATAAAACGGTGCTGTCCCTTTTTAATCCCTACCTACCGTTGGAAGGGGGTGGGCACCGCACGGCCTACCCACCTCCTGTGCCTTCCCTTATGTGGGCCTCAGGCCTGACTGCCTAAATACCGCAGGGTGGCCCGAGCCTAGTGCCCAGTGCCACCTTTATTCACCTTGGGGGGTACTTACTCGCTGGGCCTAGCGCCCCCTGACTGCGCCCAGGCCGGAGGCCTGACTTCACCCACGGGCCTAGCGCCTGCCTAACTTATTGCACGTTGGGTGACCTGGGCCTTGTGCCCAGGGTCACCTTAATATTCCCTAATTGCCAAAAATACACTAGGGCCTAACGCCCTCTAATGCCCCGCAGGCCTATTGCCTGATTTGCCCCCGGGCCTAGTGCCCGCCTAACTGGTGTCACAGGGGTAGGGTGGCTTGGGCCTAATGCCCAAACCACCTAATCAAATATTGGCCCCCAAACTCCTAGCTGCGCCACAGGCCTAGTGCCTGAATTGTGCCCTCGGGCCTAATGCCCGTCCCTGGTGGTCGAGGGAGGAAGAGGGGAGGGGGTGAAGGTTGCCTCACCGAGGCCTCACCTGCTCCAGGGAACTCCAGCGTCCTCTTCTGCCGCTGACCCGTCCTGGCCAGCGGCGTCGCCTCCGCTGCTCCGCGTCCAGCCGCCGCTGGAATCTTCTTCCCGGAGCCCGACCGCTGACCTCCTCCTCGCGCTCTTCCGAGCGCGCGCAGCCCTCTCCTTCCGCCCGTCGTGTCTTCTTCTCTTCCCGCTCCTCCGCGCCGTCCTGTCTTCAGGCTCCCGCCCGGCGTCTGACGTCAGACCCCGGGGGCGGGGCCTATGACGCGGCGAGCACCGATTGGCTCGCCGCGCCCCTCTGTGATTGGCCGGCGCCCCGCGAGCCGCGATTGGCTCGCTGGAGGCGCCGGATTCAAAAAGCCGCGGGCGGCGCTTCTGATTGGCGGCCCGAGCGGCGCCAAATTTAAAGCGCCGCCGCTCCCCGCCGCCGACAGCCTGGTGCAGGGAAACATCCGATCCCTGCACCAGACACCCGCCGCCGCACACTCAGCGCTGGGGACAGACAAGCTGCCCCAGCGCTGCCCCCAGCTAGGGACAGCAACACGGATGTGCCCACAGGGCACATCTTTACACAGACCAGTCCAGGTTAGTCAGTGTATTGTGCTGCAAATTACAATTATATTATTATTAAAAAGCTGTTGGGCTGCATCAGACCAGTGGTAGTGTGTGTCCTGTATCATCAGTAATTCCAGTGACGATATACGCTGCTGCTACATATATCTACTGCTACAGTATAACACATTACTTACACTTATATTATTATTAAAAAGCTGTTGGGCTGCATCAGACCAGTGGTAGTGTGTGTCCTGTGTCATCAGTAATTCCAGTCATTCCTGTGACGCATATTGTCTCTTATAACTCGCAAAAAATAATGGAGAAAATTTTGAGGATAAAATAGGGGCGATCAAGAAGAACCACTTCCTCCTAGTGCTGAAGCTGCTGCCACTAGCCATGACATAGACTATGAAATGCCATCAACGTTGTCTGCCAAGGCCAATGCCCAATGTGATAGTAGAGGGCGTGTAAAATCCAAAAAGCCAAAGTTCAGTAAAAAAACCCAAAAAAATAAATTTAAATTGTCTGAGGAGAAACGCAAACTTGCCAATATGCCATTTACGGCACGGAGTGGCAAGGAATGCTGAGGCCCTAGTCTATGTTCATGGCTAGTGGTTCAGCTTCACATGACGATGGAAGCCCTCATCCTCCCACTAGAAAAATTAAAAGAGTTAAGCTCGAAAGAGCACAGAAAAGAACTGTGCGCTCTGAGATGGTATCACAAATCCCCAAGGAGAGTCCAAGTGTGTCGGCGATTGCGATGCCTGACCTTCCCAACACTGGACGGGAAGAGGTGGCTCCTTCCACCATTTGCACGCCTCCTGCAAGTGGGGACGAATTAATACTCAGTGAGGAGGATGTACATGGTGAAAGGGGTGAGGAATCGGAGGATGATGATGAGGTGGACATCTTGCCTCTGTAGAGCCAGTTTGTGCAAGTAGAGATTGATTGGTTCTTTTTTGGTGGGGGCCCAAACAAACCAGTCATTTCAGCCACAGTCGTGTGGCAGACCATGTCGCTGAAATGATGGGTTTGTTGAAGTGTGCATGTCCTGTTTATACAACATAAGGGTGGGTGGGAGGGCCCAAGGACAATTCCATCTTGCACCTCTTTTTCTTCTTTGCATCATGTGCTGTTTGGGGACTAGTTTTTTTTTAACTGCTATTCTCTCTGTAACTGCAGTGCCACTCCTAGATGGGCCAGGTGTTTGTGCTACACACTTGTGTCGCTTAGCTTGGCTATACAGCTACCTCATTGCACCTCTTTTTCTTCTTTGCATCATGTGCTGTTTGGGGCCTATTTTTTAAATCTGCCACTGCAGTGCCACTCCTAGATGTGCCAGGTGTTTGTGCCGCACACTTGTGTCGCTTAGCTTAGTCATACAGCCACCTTGGTGCAACTTTTAGGCCTAAAAACAATATTGTGAGGTGTGAGGTGTTCAGAATAGACTGGAAATGAGTAGAAATTAATGTTATTGAGGTTAATAATACAGTAAGAGCAAAATTACCCCCAAATTCTGTGATTTTAGCTGTTTTTATGTTTTTTTTTTAAATCATCCAGATCCAAAACCAAAACCCGAAAATGGAATTAGAACCAAAACCAAAACACAAAACACGAAAAGTGCCAGCAGCACATCTCTAGTTTTTACTGCCATTGTCCCCCTGGTCCTCTAACCTCTTTCTCCTTATATTTCTTTTTCTCCCTCTTCTTTTTTCTCTTTCTCTACAGACTTTTGTTGGCCAAACTGAGTTTACAAATGGTACATTAACATTTACATTTGATTCTCTTTGATCTTTTGTAAAATCTTGTAGAGTACATCTGGCATAGGTAATGCATAAATGCATCAACCTAGATGGGAAGCAGAAGATATTTATCTTGGGTCAAGTTCTGACTATGAATTGACTGTGAATTGACGGTTTTGTCCTTGTTGGAAAAGCACAAGTAAGAAGCACATTTAGAGACGTATGGAGGAGAAAGTGCTTCATTTCCATCATAAAAGATGTGTCGAAGACGTTGTGTTTTTTCCGTGTATTTTTTAGATAAAGTTATTACCTGTGATGAAATATGGACCTTCCAGTATGATCCTGAGACAAAACGCCAGTCCATGCACTGGGAAACACCGTCATCACCACAGAATGAGGAAAGCATGTCAATGCAAATCCAGATTCAAAGCCATGTTAATTATTTTCTTTGATATCAAGGATGTCATTTTGGAAGACTGGGTACCAGAATGCGCAACACTAAATCAACATTACTGCAAAAATGTTCTAGCAACTTTGCGGGACAGAATCAGAAGAAAGAGACCAGAGTTCAGGACAACACACCAGCCCACACAGCTCTCTATATGAAGCTCTTTTTGGCCGAGAAACAGATTGCAGTGCTAGAACACCCTCCTTGACTTCTTTCTTTGCCCTAATGTCAAATCTGTACTCAAGGGAACCCGTTTTGCATCAGTTACTGAGGTAAAGAAGAAAACGACTGAGCTGTTGAGAGAGCTGACAGATAATGAGCTACAGCACGGCTTTGACCAACGTAAAATTAGAATGCAGCGGTGTGTGGGTGCAGAAGAGGAGTACATAGAAGGGGAACAGAGTTAAAATGTACTTAATATAATTAAACATAAATTAAAGCATCTGCCTACTCTCGGCCAGTTTGTGTGGCAGTTTGCTGACAGGAGTGGCTTGTGGAGGAGTGAGGGCAGAGGGGTCAAAACTCCTCCATTCCTTGAAATTCCTCCATTACTGCTAAGGTGTTGAATCATTGAGGGCCGATGTATCACCGCCATGTACGGCTGCACACGTTTGCCCGTTACGGTAGACACTGCATCAGCAATTTTCCTGCACACCTCTCTGATGGTGAGACAAAATTGTCCCTGTAAGGATTGCGCAATGTTCCGGCACATCGCCCCGGAGCTCCTTGAGATCAAATTTGTTTTCAAGCAGACCTATGTCATACGTAATAACTAAATACAGGTTGAGTATCCCTTATCCAAAATTCAAAATCTTACATTTTTGGGTCCCCTACTGAGATAATAACATATATATTAAATATTATGTGTATATACAGTATAGATGTATTATACAGATATATAATATAATATATGTGTATATGTGTCATTATCTCTGTAGCGGAACCAAAAATGTGTGATTTTAAATTTTGGATAAGGGATACTCAACCTGTATTGCATATGTAACTGCCATGTGACAAAAACATACATAAAATATTCCTGACAGTTCCGGATATTGTGAACGTACTTATTGAACTCAACTCAAGGCTTTAACATCACTTGAGCACCATCAGTGGCAATGACTGGTGGAGTGTTTAGTACTTCTTGGAGCCATTCTTCTAACTCCTGTTTTGCTTAAATGTGTGACATAATACAAAGAACCAATGGTTGATTTGATCTAGAAAACTATACAGAAGGAATTATCTCTGCAATATAGGTGAGATCTTCAGAGTCCGTGTTCTCAATTTTCCAATAATCACTTCCAGAGTTCTTAATGATGGGGGTCATTCCGAGTTGATCGTAGCTGTGCTAAATGTAGCACAGCTACGATCATGTTCCCTGACATGCGGGGGGACGCCCAGCATAGGGCTAGTCCGCCCGCATGTCAGTGCCGCCCCCCCCCCCCCCCCCCGCACAAATACAAACGCATCGCACAGCGGCGATGCCTTTGTATTTGAGGAGTAACTCCCGGCCAGCGCAGCTCCTGTGGCTGTCCGGAAGTTAATTGTCGCTGCCGCTGGCCGCAGCGGCTGCGTGAGATGTCACGCAGCCGCCCGCGGCCCGCCCCCCCAACGGTCCGGCCACGCCTGCGTTGGGCAGACTGCTCCCCCGAAATGGTGGATTAACGCCGTTCAGCCTCCTCCCGCCCAGCGACCGCCTCTGTCTCAGAGGCGATCGCTAGGCAATGAAAGCTGCCATGCGCCGGCGCATGCGCAGTTCTGACCCGATAGCTGCGCTGCGACAAACTGCAGCGAGCGATGGGGTCGGAATGACCCCCGATATCCGCTCTTTTTGTAAGCCAATTTAAATTGTCTCCAGAACTCTTAAGGAAAGAAACTGTATTTACAGATTGAAACAAAGATACTGTGTAGCCTGGAATGAATTCAGATATGGACGCTGCTACATCAGCTCTTCAGTTTGTCTGCAGAGTCATGTCCGCGATAATACACAGATGTTAGTTAAAGTCTTATCCCGGTGCAGATGTGCCGGAATGTGCAAGCCCTGAGAGTCTCTGCACAAGGGCTCACTTTACGCACCCTTGTGCACAGTAGCACTGCCGGTGGCTCCACACAGACCACAATTGGCTCAGTAGTAGAATCGGCGGCCATTTTGGAGCAAGGAATGAAGCTTCTCTTAAAGAGCAGCAACGTAGAGTCTGTGCAGTACAGCACTGCACTTTCAACTTTACATGGTGCCCAGCGCTGATAGTTCATATGAAAATAGTGCTGCAGCACAAAAGATGAACCCCCTCAGTGCTGTGGCTGCCATCTTGGCTACGTGGGTCGGGTTTCCAGCATGTATATAGAGATGCAAATATGGCTCTTTTTGGATAAAAAGGATTAGATTAGAATGGAGATCCCCAAAATGTCATGTTACCCACTACATTCTCACTAGGTAATTCATTGCGCCCTACGGGCACTCTTCACACCGTCATACGGGGCTACGCCCCCTTAACCCTTGCACGCCCTTGTGCAATATTTGTATTATATGGAGTATTACCTCCAATCATAATTGTGTGAGTGGTTAAATATTGCATGGACAAAGGGCGTGCGATGGTTAAGGGGTCGTAGCCCCTTGCAACAGCGTGAACAGCACACGCAGGGCCTGATGAATCATCTAGTAGGTGGTGTGGTTGGTGGAGTGGCGGGTGCCTGGGAGACACAGATGGGGGAGGGGGTCCGGGGGTGCCATAGGTGGGGGAGGGGTGGTTGCGGGAGTGCCGCGGGTGGGGGAGGGGCGGGTGCGTGGGTGCCGCAGGTGGGGGTCCGGAGCCACCGCAGGTGCGGGAGTGTGGCTGGTGGGGGAGGGGCGAGTGTGGGGGTGCTGCAGGTGGGGGAGGGGGTCCGGAGCAACCATGGGTGGTGGAGGGGGGGGGGGGGGGTGCCGCGGATGGGTCGCCGAGGTACTGCGAGTCAGGGAGGGGCGGGTAATGCTTCTCCTGCTTCTCCTCCTGGAAGCAGCTAAGCTGATGTCCTCCCTTTGGCAGTGGCTCTCCCGGAGACTCGCACAGTAGCCAAGCAGTCAGTCACTATTGTTAGCGCCGGTGTCCCAACGCGCCAAATTACAGGGAAGAAGATGCACTCGATAAACTACAGCTCCCAGCAGCCCTTAGTGCCTGAATGCTTCGGCGCTAAGGGCTGCTGGGAGCTGTAGTTTATTTAGTGCATCTACGTCCCTGTAATGCAGTGCGTTGGGACACTGGTGCAAACAATAGTGACTGGCTGGCAAAACTGACAGGCTGAATCAATGTAAAAGGTGAGAGTGCTGTGCAGTGTCAGTGACACTGCACACCCACAGCACTGTCACCTTTTACATTGATTCAGCGTCCAGACATTACCCTCCGCGATATCACCCACTCTATCCGTTACATTAGCCATCTCGGGGCTTCCAGGCTGGCAGCCCAGGTGCTGTGTTGCAGAGTCAGGGCCTCTGGGGATCTGGGCGTGGCTGTGGCGGGGAGGCACTTCTGTGACATCACACGCAGAGGAGGCTCCGGGGCTCAGAGAGTATGCAGCGCAGGGAGGGCTATGAAAGCCTTCTGCTGCGCTGCTTTCATCATACTTGCCTACTCTCCCGGAAGCTGCGGGAGGCTCACGATTTTTGGGGTAGCCCCCCCGCACCCCCGGAAGAGTAGGCAGGTCTCCCTCACCCTGCTCGCACCCTAGTGATGCGGGCAGGATGGAGAGATAATCTCCCTTATTCTCGGGTCCGTGGGGTGGGGAAGGGGTTAAAATGATGCAAATCACATCATTTTAGCCCCTCCCACGGACCCGCAAATCGCTGCATTTTCCAATGTGGGGGCGGGGCTTGATGATGTCACAGCCTGCCCCCGCCCTCCGAAGTCTCCTGCAGCGTCTCCTCCCTGGGCTTCTCCCGGAGAAGAGAAATCTAAAGTAGGCAAGTATGGCTTTCACACACATCTATGCCGGTGGCCGCAGCAGCTTTCGTTTCACCTGCGCCGCGGCTAGGGAGTGGGGATTGTTGATGCCGGAGGGGGCAGGCGGACTGGCCGCAGGACATAGGACGCTGCAGTAAAAGGATTTTTTTCCCCTATCTACAGCGCAGAGACTTGCTGCAGATACAGTGGCATACCCTCCAGCTGCACCTTTTTGGCAGGTACAGTACCTTTTTTTTTATGGTCTGTACCGATTTTTGGCTCTCCAAACTTCCATTGAAAGTATAGGAAAAGGGGCGTGGCCACCAGGGCCGGTGCAAGGTTTCTTAACACCCTAGGCAATACTTCTGCATACTGCCCCCTCCCCTCTCCCAATAACCTCTTTCCACCCAGGAAAGGGGAGAGGGGTGAGTTGTAAATCAGTGTGTGAGGGGTGGATATAAGGTAAGGCAGCAGGTGGAGCAGGAGAGAGAGTGAGTGAGAGATAATGAGGGTTTCAGCGAGAGAGAGAAAAAGGGGGGAGCAAGGGAGAGAGAGGGGAGAATGAGCGAGAGACTGTATCAGGGAAATAGAGAGGAGTGACAGTGAAAAAGGGTGTCAGGGAGGAAGAGAGAGAGAGGGGAGCAAGAAAGAGACGAAGAGAGAGAGAGAGAGAGAGAGGGTTGCTGGGAAAATGGGGGGGTCAGGGAAAGAGAGAGGGTGTCAATGCGAGAGAGGAGAATGAGGGTGTAAACCAAGGAGAGGGAAGGTTTTGGGAAACAGTCAATGAGCACAGCTATTTAAGTCAAAGTAGTTAGAGAGGGGTCATAGGGGGTCATTCCGAGTTGATCGCTAGCTGCATTTGTTCGCAGCGCAGCGATCAGGCTAAAAAATGGCATTTTTGCGCATACGTATGCGGCACAATGCGCACGCGCGACGTACGGGCACAACGAACTATGTAGTTTTGCACAGGGTCTAGCGATGCATTTCAGTCACACTGCTTGCCGCAGAGTGATGGACAGGAAGTGGGCGTTTTTGGGTGGCAACTGACCGTTTTCAGGGAGTGTGTGGAAAAACGCAGGTGTGCCAGGAAAAACGCAGGTGTGGCTGGGCGAACGCTGGGCGGGTTTGTGACGTCAAATCCGGAACTGAATAGTCAGAAGTGATCGCAAGCGCTGAGTAGGTTTTGAGCTACTCTGAAACGACACAATTTTTTTTTGTAGCCGCTCTGCGATACAACCGTTCGCATTTCTGCTAAGCTAAAATACACTCCCAATGGGCGGCGACATAGCGTGTGCACCGCTGATAAAAACTGCTAGCGAGCTATCAACTCGGAATGACCCCCATACAACAGTCCACATCAAAATGACATCAAATAACTAGCGTATATTTAATATAGCAGGTGGAGGTGTGCCCAGAGAGTAAATATAGTATTGACAGAAAAAAGAGAGAAAGAAACTCTCTTGTTGGGGGACTCTTGTCTATGAAAAAATGGAATTAGTTAAAATGTAACTTTTATTAGTAATAATTAGAATAGATAAACGGTAGCCTGTGAGAAAAATGTCACATGGGGCATAACACTAGAAAGAAATTTCTAGGGTTGGCGAAAATATCAGGAATAATATTAAGAAATTTGATTTCAATGACTCAATTCAAAACATATAGGCAGTCCTATATATATATATTGACAGTCTGATACTGTTATAAAATTGTCCGGAACCTGAAATATAGATAATAAAAAGCAGGATGCTTCGATATAAGGAGATTCATCAATTATAGGTCAGACTGACACTATGGGGGTCATTCCGAGTTGATCGCTCGCTAGCAACTTTTTGCAGATAGTCGCCGCCTATAGGGGAGTGTATTTTGCTTTGCAACTGTGTGAATGCCTTTGCAGCCGAGCGGTGCAAAAACAGTTTGTGCAGTTTCTAAGTAGCTCTGGACTTACTCAGCCGCTGCGATCACTCCAGACTTTTTGGTCCCGGAATTGACGTCAGACACCCGCCCTGCAAACGCTTGGACACGCCTGCGTTTTCCCAAACACTCCCAGGAAACGGACAGTTGACACCCACAAACGCCCTCTTTCTGTCAATCTCCTTGCGATCGACTGTGCAAATGGATTCTTTGTTAAATCCATCACCCAGCACCGTTCCTCTTTGTACCCATACGACGCACCTGCGCATTGCGGTGCATACGCATGCGCAGTTTTGCCGAGTTTTAACCTGGTCGCAGTGCTGCAAAAAGTTGCTAGCGAGCGATCAACTCGGAATGACCCCCTATATTAGGCCGAAGCAAGTTACACACACACACACACACACACACACACACACACACACACACACACACACACACACACACACACACACGGACACACACACACACACACACACACACACACACACACACACACACACACACACACACACTAAATTAGTAACACATGCAGTCACGAAGTACATGAGTAGCATATGCAGTCCATCTTAATAAGCTGTCGTTAATGGTTAACAGATTTCCTCTGTATGGTAACAAACAATAGTGTGTTGCTGAACTGGCTAACAATGTGTCAATGTAAAACTTTATGGGATACAATACTGCTGGGTAGGGGTGGGGGTAATGAAAGAAACAAATCAGAATCATTAAAGTGCAGTTCAAAATAAGTATGCCGCATAGATGGGTACAATGTATAAGTTAGCGAGCAGTGAAAATATTACTGATTAGTTTAGATCCAATGATGTATCTACCACAATAAAACCATGCATGGGTACACTGGGTGTGGATCAGTGTCGGACTGGGGCATGAAGGCCCACCGAGGGGATGCAGTGATAGGGGCCCATACTTAGGGGTGTGGCCAACCAAAAAAGGGTGTGTGTCCAGCCTCCACAGAGGCTTGAAATACACAATAGTTTAGTGCAGTGTAATCAGGGCCGCAACTAGGGGGGGGGGGCTAGGGGGGCAGGCAACCTGGGCGCCGGATTCGAGGGGGCGCCGAGACCCCCTAACACCCTCTCCCTATGCACCAACGGTAGCAACTTAGAGCCGTCGGAGCTGCCGCAGTTCTGTGATTAAACTGAAAATAAACTACAGCTCCCAGCAGCCCTCGGGAGCTGTAGTTTACTTTCAATTTCCTGTGTGCAGTGTGCTGTGCGCGGGGAAGCAGGAAGTCTCTCTCTTTCTCCTCTGAAGCAGAGCCAGCTGGCTGCTGATGTCCCCTCTATTGTGACCTCCCCATGCTTGCCCTGCGCTACTGGGATAAGCAGAACGCACGGAGGACTGTAGATCACCCGGCACAAAGTTTTTGTTTTTTTGCCATGCGCTTGACGTCATGACGTTAGCGCTCTGGAGAATAGTGTACACTGCGGAGCCAGCTGCTGCCTGCCTGCCGCCGGTACATGAGAGGGATCGGCTGCTTTAGAGGTACAGGACATTGGGAAGGGAAAGTAGGGCTGCTGCAGAGTCGAGGATGGGTGTGTGTGGAGCGCTGCTGCAGAGGCACGGGGTGGACGGGATTGGAGGGCTGCTGCAGAGGCACAAGTGGGTAAAGAGAGGGGTGGGGCTGCATGGGGAAGGGGGGGTAGAGGCTGCTGCAGAGGTACAAGTGGTGAGAGTAGAGGCTGCTGTAGGGGTACAATTTGAATTGGGGTACTATGGTGCGGCCTTCGGAACATGCTGCCCCTTGATTAAGTATGGAAGGCCAGGGGGATGGATATGAAATTTATGTTAGAAAAGGCAATTTTTCAGGTAAAGTTCTGAGATAGATATAAATATTTCAATTAATGTTTTGTTTTTTGTGTGTGTGTGTGCGTGGTGGTGGTGGTGGGGGGTGGGTGGGAGAGGGGGGGGGGGGAAGGGGGGCGGGGGCGCCAAATGACTACCTTGCCCCGGGTGGCAAAAATCCTAGTTTCGGCCCTGGTGTAATGCAACATATCTACCATGTATAATACAAGTGCACAGTCTGGAACCTGATCCCTAGAGGAAGAAGTGGGCCCTCAGGCAGTGGGGCCTACCGGTGGTTTCCCTGGTACCCCTGTGGGCCAGTCCGACCCTGGTGTGGATCATAGAGTTGACAGTAACTAGGACGACAGTCACTAGGTCGACCACTATTGGTCGACAGTGACTAGGCCAACACCTGAAATAGGTCGACATGGACAAGCTCGGCATGGAAAGATTTTGACATGGGTTTTTAATGTGTTTTTTTGTGTCGTTTTTATCGTAAAGTGACCGGGAACCCCAATTAGTGCACCGTGTCCCCTTGCATGGCTCGCTTCACTCACTCGGCACAGGTTACCATTCCCAATTGTAGTCCACATTGGATCGTAAAGTATGAAAAAGTTAAAAAATGTTTTAAAAAGTTAAAAACTCACGTCAACCTTTTTCCACGTCAATCTTGTTCATATCCACTTAAAGACCGGATACCGGGCACGCTCAGGGGTGATAGAAAAGAAGGTCCCACGATGTATGAGCTCTGTAGGGCAGCTGCTGCTCTGTCATATGCAAAGGGTCGCAGTCAGAGGCGGAACTACCGCCAGTGCAACCAGTGCGTTGCACTGGGGCCCGCCTCTGTCCAGGGGCCCAAAGCATGTAATGAGTCAAACTGACTCATTACATGCCGCTGCGTGCTGCAGGCAACCGCTGTCCGCAGCTCACAGCCGCCCGGAGAGGAGAGGAGCAGCGGTACGGGGGAAGGAGGAGGAGGGAGGTGGAGGAGGGAGCCGCAGCAGCGCTTTGTTACTGGTGGAGGCGCTGCTGCTGCCCCTCTGCTTCACTGTAGGCTGTCTTCCGAGAACAGCCTATAGTGAAGCAGAGGGGCAGCAGCGCCTCCACCAATAACTGTCAGGTCCGGGTGTTTTTGTGAATCCGTTAACCCGGAACCAACCACAGGTGTAGGTGCTGGGGTATGAAGAAAGCAGGGAGGACGAAGGAAGTTCTGTTTCATATATTTATTAAGATAACAATTCAGTAAGGAGTTAAATGACTAGTTGTTAATCATCATTTTATACTGAAGTATTGCAGGAATGGCAGAAATAATATGCTAGAGAAAACTCACAAATAAATAAAAGAAATGTTCATGGAAACATATGCAAAAACAAGCTGATGAATAAATGTTGAATTGTCCAAATATAAACAAGCTTTGATGCTGAACTGCAGAATGTGTTTAACTGGTTAATGCAGACATGAAGAAATAACTGTAAGGATTTGCAATGGAGTTTTGAGAGTTAACTGAGAAACTGTGAAGAATTATCCTTGTTATGACAACATAGAAAATATAAAGTACTGAATTGGGTTACTTGCGGGTTCCGGAGATCACTGTGAAACTGTAGTAGATGACAAGGTGATGAATGGGTTAAATGCAGAGTTGAACAAACGAACAGCTGAGGGAAATGGAATCCTCCAAACTTTGAATGGTAGGCCGAGAAGGTAACCTCATGCAAGACTCAGGGAATTCAACTGTTTCCAGTAGGTGAGCAATTAACTGACAGCACAGCGGAGAGCCGGTGGATCTTTCAGCAGTGAAGGCTGCAGACGAACCTCTGGGAACGGAGGCGATATCTGGACCACGGGAATCACACAGGAATGCACGGAGAGAGCTCAGAGCTAGAGCACAGCGTTGATACAACAAAGCACTGGCCCAGAGTAACATGATCCCAGCCTACTTAAATGCAGCACACGCACGGGATTGGCTTACACCTGCCCACAGGTGTTTTCACAAGTGCTCTGTATTACCTATTTGGTCTCCAACATGGCCACCTCCAATACAGCAGACACACCGCAGTGCCTTAGGCCATTTGGTCCCCGCACTCCCAGTTCCCAGACTCTGCATTACCTGTGCCACTGATCACGCCGCGTCCCCACACGGGCGCACAGCACCGCGAGCAACCGCACTGGCAATGGATGAACCCCAGAACCCGCAGAGGTGAGAGTCCGGTTCGTGACAGTACCCCCTCTTCTAAGGGTGGTCTCCGAACACCTTTGAACCTTATCAGGATTTTTAGAGAAGTATTTCTGTACCAGTCTTGGAGCATGAACATCTTCAGAGAAAACCCAGGATCTTTCCTCCGGACCGTAACCCTTCCAGTCGACCAGAAACTGTAAACGTCCATATCGGGAACGTGAGTCCACAATCTCTTTAACTTCAAATTCCTCATTCTGCAAAGAGTGAACTTTAGGAGATTTGGACTGGGTAGTACGGAACTTATTGAGAATCAAAGGCTTCAGTAAAGATGTATGAAAGGCGTTAGGAATTCTCAAAGACGGTGGCAACTTGACTTTGTATGACACAGGGTTGAGTACTTTTACAATGGGAAATGGACCAATAAACCTGGGAGCAAATTTCTTAGAAGGAACTCTGAACCTGAGATTGCGTGTAGAAATCCAAACCTGGTCTCCCACCTTATAATTCGGTACAGCTTTACGTTTTCTATCTGCAAAAGATTTATAACGAGCGGAAGTTTTGACCAACGACTTACGCACACAACTCCAGATTCTAGATAGACGTTGAAGCTCTTGATCTGCTGCTGGAACCTCTAGGGCTGGCAATGGATGGAACTCTGGCACACGAGGATGAAAGCCGAAGTTAATATAAAAGGGCGTAGATTCAGAAGACGAATGGAAGAGATTATTATGAGCAAATTCTGCCAATGGAAGGTAGTCAACCCAGTCATCCTGTGAGGACGATATATATAGCCGGAGAAATGTTTCAAGGTCTTGGTTTACTCTCTCAGTTTGTCCATCTGTCTGAGGATGATATGCAGAAGAAAAGTTCAACTTGACATTTAAAGACGAACAAAGCGACCTCCAAAACTTGGCCACAAACTGTGTTCCCCGATCAGAGATGATCTCTCGAGGAAGGCCATGCAACTTGAAGATTTCAGAGATGAGCAATCTGGCTAATAAAGGGGCTGATGGTAACCCAGTTAATGGAATAAAATGTGCCATTTTCGAAAATCGATCCACTATCACCCAAATGGTATTTCGCCCTTTTGATGGCGGTAGATCGGTCACGAAATCCATTGAGATATGAGTCCATGGTTGTTTGGGTATGGATAATGGATGTAATAAACCTGGTGGAGAACTTCTTGGACTCTTATGTTGGGCACATTTAGGACATGCTGCTATAAACTCTTGGACATCGGATTTGAGACGTGGCCACCAATAAGACTGTTGAATAAATTTGAGAGTCTTTAGAACCCCAGGGTGACCCATGAAAGTGGAGGAGTGAGCCCAGGTAAGCAGCCGTTTTCGAAGACTTGTGGCGACAAAGGTCTTGCCAGGCGGAGGAACTGGAGAGGTTCGAGTCATTAAAAATGACGTAGGATTCACAATGGCTTGATTCGTGGTAGCATCATTTGATTCAGAAGAAGCAAAGGACCGAGAAAGGGCATCTGCCTTTTTGTTCTGAGACCCTGGACGATAGGTGAGCTTGAAATTAAATCGTGTGAAGAAAAGCGCCCATCGAGCTTGTCGTGGATTTAAGCACTGAGCTGACTGCAGATATAGAAGATTCTTATGATCAGTATATACTGTAATGCGATGTTGTGCTCCTTCTAGAAGATATCTCCACTCCTCAAATGCCAACTTGATGGCAAGTAATTCTTGCTCACCGATTGCATAATTACGCTCGGCCGGGAGGAACTTACGGGAGAAATATCCGCAGGGATGGACTTTTTTATCTTCAAAGACTTGGGATAACACAGCTCCTACTGCTTCTGTAGATGCATCCACCTCTAGTAGAAAGGGACGATTCAAATCAGGCTGTCGAAGAATGGGCGCTGACACAAAGGCTTGCTTTAAATCAGAGAAGGCTTTGATTGCTTCAGAAGACCAGTTTGTAGGATTTGCTCCCTTGCGAGTTAGGGCTGTGATGGGAGCAGCTAACGTAGAATAATTCTTAATGAATCTCCTATAGAAATTAGCAAAGCCAAGAAATCGCTGAATCCCCTTGAGAGTTGTAGGAGTGGACCAATCTCGGATAGCTTGTACCTTACCGGGATCCATACATAGCTCTGATCCCGAAATGATGTAACCAAGGAACGGTATGGAAGATACTTCAAAAGTGCACTTTTCTAACTTACAATAAAGTTGATTTTTCCTCAGACGTGTCAGTACCTCTTTAACTTGGTGACGGTGAGACTTTAGATCCTTAGAGAATATTAGGATATCATCCAGGTACACTACTAGACACTTGTAGAGAAGGTCACGAAAAAGTTCATTCACATAGCTTTGAAAAACTGCAGGTGCATTACAAAGACCAAAAGGCATTACAAGGTATTCGTAATGCCCATCCCGGGTATTAAAAGCAGTCTTCCACTCGTCCCCTGCCCGGATGCGGATTAAATTGTAGGCCCCTCGGAGATCCAGTTTTGTAAACACAGTAGCTCCCTTTACCCGGTCAAATAACTCTGGAATTAAGGGTAATGGATACTTGTTTTTCACAGTGATCTCATTGAGTCCGCGGTAATCTATGCAAGGTCGTAACCCACCGTCCTTCTTCTTAACGAAAAAGAATCCGGCTCCTGCAGGTGAAGAAGATGGTCTGATAAATCCTTTGGTTAGATTTTCCTGTATATAATCAGACATAGCTTGCGTCTCTGGGATGGATAGCGGATAAATTCGTCCCCTAGGAGGGGTTTTGCCCGGAACCAGGACGATTGGGCAGTCCCATTCGCGATGAGGAGGTAGAGAGTCTGCTGCTTGTTTACTGAAAACATCCGCAAAGGGTTGATACACCGGAGGTAGATCGGGAAGGCTAATTGACCGGAGAGGTACAATTGAGGCTAAACAGTCCTTGGTACAAGATTTACCCCACGAAAGGACTTCCATGGTTTGCCAATTGAGTTGAGGATTATGTTTCTGCAGCCAAGGTAAACCAAGTATCACATCTTGAGAGGCTTTGGGAATCACGTAGAAGGAGAGGTATTCGGAATGGAGCACACCAACTTTCATCTTGAGACATACGGTTCGATGAGTAATTATACCATCTGGAATTCGACTGCCATCCACTGCTGTAACAGCAACTGCTGCTTCCAGAGGTATGGTTTGAACTTTAGACCGTATGACAAAGGCTGAGGAGATGAAGTTCTCGGCTGCCCCGGAATCTAAGAGAGCTGAAACTTTCACTGTAGAACTTGGAACTTCTAATTGAATAGACAAGGTCGGCTCTTTCCCAGAACGTGATTCTAGAGTAACTCCTAGCTTAACCTCTCTTGAATAAGCTAGGAGCGAGAGTTTCCCGGTCGGAGTTTGCAGAATTTAACTAAGTGTTCGGAGGATCCACAGTACATGCAGAGGTTACCCTGTCGACGACGAAGTCGTTCCTCTTCTGTGAGGCGAGAGCGCCCAATCTGCATAGGTTCTTCTGTCGTTACCGGAGACTGTGATGAAGAATCTTGTCGAGGCCTAGGATGATAACGTGGACTGGATCGCTCTGCCCTGGATTTCTCTAAACATCGCTCCCTGTAGCGTAGGTCAAGTTTGTTACAGAGAGAAATCAATTCATCCAGTTTAGTTGGCACATCCCGGATAGTTAAATCATCCTTGATTCTCTCTGAAAGTCCATTCCAAAACGCGGCGATCAGGGCCTCCTCATTCCAGTTTAACTCTGAAGACAACGTGCGAAACTGAATAATATATTGACTGACAGGACGTAAACCTTGACGTAGACGGAGAATCTCCAAGGATGCTGAGGTGGTCCTGCCTGGTTCGTCAAAGATTCTCCGGAAGGAAGATACGAACTCTTTGTAATTAGAGAGGATAGGATCACCTCTCTCCCATAATGGTGATGCCCACTCCAGAGCCTGACCGGAGAGGAGGGCAATAATATATGTAACCTTAGAACGAGCAGATGGGAAACTGGCGGACATCAGTTCGAACTGGATCTCGCATTGATTCAGGAATCCTCTGCAAAGTTTTGGAGTTCCGTCAAACTTACTCGGAGAGGGTAACTGCAAGCGGGACGTAGGCAGCATCACAGGAGAAGCTGTAGTGGTAACTGGGACAACCGGAGTTGGAATCTGGACTTGAGACGTTTTAATAGCTGTATGAAGAGTCTCTAAACGGTCTGCCATAGTTTGCATAAACTGCACTATTTGTGTCTGTATAGACTCCTGGTTTTCCAGACGGGAAAGGATATCTGACGTAGCACCGCCTCCTGCGAATTGGTCACTTGACGGATCCATGTGGCCAGTGCTTACTGTCAGGTCCGGGTGTTTTTGTGAATCCGTTAACCCGGAACCAACCACAGGTGTAGGTGCTGGGGTATGAAGAAAGCAGGGAGGACGAAGGAAGTTCCGTTTCATATATTTATTAAGATAACAATTCAGTAAGGAGTTAAATGACTAGTTGTTAATCATCATTTTATACTGAAGTATTGCAGGAATGGCAGAAATAATATGCTAGAGAAAACTCACAAATAAATAAAAGAAATGTTCATGGAAACATATGCAAAAACAAGCTGATGAATAAATGTTGAATTGTCCAAATATAAACAAGCTTTGATGCTGAACTGCAGAATGTGTTTAACTGGTTAATGCAGACATGAAGAAATAACTGTAAGGATTTGCAATGGAGTTTTGAGAGTTAACTGAGAAACTGTGAAGAATTATCCTTGTTATGACAACATAGAAAATATAAAGTACTGAATTGGGTTACTTGCGGGTTCCGGAGATCACTGTGAAACTGTAGTAGATGACAAGGTGATGAATGGGTTAAATGCAGAGTTGAACAAACGAACAGCTGAGGGAAATGGAATCCTCCAAACTTTGAATGGTAGGCCGAGAAGGTAACCTCATGCAAGACTCAGGGAATTCAACTGTTTCCAGTAGGTGAGCAATTAACTGACAGCACAGCGGAGAGCCGGTGGATCTTTCAGCAGTGAAGGCTGCAGACGAACCTCTGGGAACGGAGGCGATATCTGGACCACGGGAATCACACAGGAATGCACGGAGAGAGCTCAGAGCTAGAGCACAGCGTTGATACAACAAAGCACTGGCCCAGAGTAACATGATCCCAGCCTACTTAAATGCAGCACACGCACGGGATTGGCTTACACCTGCCCACAGGTGTTTTCACAAGTGCTCTGTATTACCTATTTGGTCTCCAACCTGGCCACCTCCAATACAGCAGACACACCGCAGTGCCTTAGGCCATTTGGTCCCCGCACTCCCAGTTCCCAGACTCTGCATTACCTGTGCCACTGATCACGCCGCGTCCCCACACGGGCGCACAGCACCGCGAGCAACCGCACTGGCAATGGATGAACCCCAGAACCCGCAGAGGTGAGAGTCCGGTTCGTGACAATAACACAGCGCTTACCCTGAGAGGGTAAGTATAATTCTTCTTTCTTTCTTTCTTTCTTTCTTTCTTTCTTTCTTTCTTTCTTTCTTTCTTTCTTTCTTTCTTTCTTTCTTTCTTTCTTTCTTTCTTTCTTTCTTTCTTTCTTTCTTTCTTTCTTTCTGTCTTTGTTGGGACTGCCTGCCGCTATGTGTAAAAATGGGGAATCTGCCTGCCGCTATGTGTAAAAAAGGGGAATCTGCCTGCCGCAATGTGTAAAAATGGAGAATCTGCCTGCCGCAATGTGTAAAAATGGGGAATCTGCCTGCCGCTATGTGTAAAAATGGGGAATCTGCCTGCCGCTATGTGTAAAAATGGGGAATCTGCCTGCCGCAATGTGTAAAAAGGGGGAATCTGCCTGCCGCAATGTAAAAATGGGGAATCTGCCTGCCGTTATGTGTAAAAATGGGGAATCTGCCTGCCGCAATGTGTAAAAAGGGGGAATCTGCCTGCCGCAATGTGTAAAAAGGGGGAATCTGCCTGCTGCTATGTGTAAAAATGGGGAATCTGCCTGCCGCAATGTATAAAAAGGGGGAATCTGCCTGCCGCAATGTGTAAAAAGGGGGAATCTGCCTGCTGTAATGTGTAAAAAGGGGGACGCTGTCTGCCGTAATGTGTAACAAGGGCACGCTGTCTGCTGTAATGTGTAAAAAGGGGACGCTGTCTGCCGTTATGTGTAAAAAGTGTACGCTGTCTGCCGTAATGTGTAAAAAGGGGACGTTGTCTGCCGTAATGTGTAAAAAGGGGGACGCTGTCTGCCGTTATGTGTAAAAAGTGTATGCTGTCTGCCGCTATGTTTAACAAGGGCACGCTGTCTGCCGTTATGTGTAAAAAGTGTACGTTGTCTGCCGCTATGTGTAACAAGGGCACGCTGTCTGCTGTTATGTGTAAAAAGGGGACGCTGTCTGCCGTTATGTGTAAAAAGTGCACGCTGTCTGCCGTAATGTGTAAAAAGGGGGACGCTGTCTGCCGTAATGTGTAAAAAGGGGACGCTGTCTGCCGTAATGTGTAAAAAGAGGAATCTGTCCGCTGTAAGGTGTAAAAGGGTCTCTACCTGTAGTGGTGCTACTGTGCGACGTAATTTGAATAATGGAGACTACTCTGCACCGTTTTATGAATTGGTATTATTTTGTGGCCACACCCCTTCCCCACGAAGCCACGCCACTATGTATTTTTGTGCGCGCCTACGGCACGCACTGCCCCTGTTTTGCATGCAGAGGTGGGGCTCCGATGCCGTTTCTTGCACACAGTGCTAAAATGTCTAGTTACGGCACTGTTGCTAGGTATCCATTTCTCTGGCCCTGAGCAAGTCCCCCTCACCAGATCCTCTCCAGGGGATGGGATGGGGGGGGGGGGGGGGGGCAAAGCATTTTGCCGCACCTGGGCCCACCGCTCGCTAGTTCCACCACTGGTCGCAGTGATGACAGTGAGCGTGTCCGCAGAGTCAGCACTCTAGAAAGGAGACAGGGGGGTATATAGAATGTCTGCTATTGGAAAAATGGAGTCAGATTGTCATAGTTGAATTCAATTAATTAATGAAATTCAGCGCAGGGACACTGCTGACACATGATCCAATGACAGCACTCTGGAGAGGAGAGGTAGAGAGATGAGGCGTGGGCAGAGGAGAGGATTAAAGCTGGAGAGGGGTAGAACAAAGTTCCGGTGAGGTTGCGGAGAGCCACTGCTGCCTGCTATATGTGATGTATAGTCACAGTGGACAGCGGTGAGGGGTCCTGCCGCAGCTGTGACCGGATAGAAGGATGAAAGAATGGGCGGCTGTGGAGAGCGGTCGAGTCAGCAGTGTACCCTGTTGCAGTGCCCTGTTTTGAATTGAATCATTGAACTCAAATTTCTTTCCATTATTCCTGATATTTTCGCCAACCATTGAAATTTCTTTCTAGAGTTATGCCCCATGTGAAATTTATCTCAGAGGCTATAAAGTTAAGTTTTAAGTAATTCCATTTTTTCATAGACAAGACTGCCCCAACAAGAGAGTTCTTTCTTTCCAGAAAGAGAGGGTGTCAAGGAAAAAGAGGGAATGAGAGAAAGAGAGCAGAGCGAGAGAGAGAGAGAGAGGGTGTTAGGGAGAGAGAGAGAGAAGGAAAGAAAGGGGAGAGATTGATGGAGAAAGAAAGAGGGATGAGAGGGGAGAGAGAGTGAGGGGGCAGAAAGGAGGGAGAGAGATGGTGTCAGAGAGAGAGGGAAAACGAGTGGGAGAGAGACAAAGGGTGTCAGGGAGAGAGAAGGGAGCAGGAGAGAGAGTGTGTCAGGGAGAGAGGTGAGAGCCAGTGAGAGGGAGCGAGCTAGAGTGAGAGACAGAAGGTGTCAAGGAGAGAGAGCGTGTCAGCGAGAGAAAGAGGCAGAGACAAAGAGAGGGAGAGAGAGAGAGGGGGAGCAAGTGGGAGAAAGCGAGGGTGTCAAGGAGGGAGAGAGGCAGAGAGGGGGGAGCAAAAGAGAGGGAGAGAGTGTTGGGGAGAGAAAGAGGGGGATAGAGAGGGAAAGATTGAGTGGAGCAAGAGTGAAAGAGAGAGGAGAGACACAGAGAGAGGGAGGAGTAGTGAGTGGGAGAGAAAGAGAGGGGTGAGAGGGAGGGGAGAGATGGAGAGAGAGGGGGAGAGATATAGAGGGGGAGAGAGAGATGGAGAGGGGGAGCGATAGAAAGGGGAGATGGAGAGAGAGATGGATAGAGAGGGGGAGAGATAGAGAGGGAGAGAGAGATGGAGAGGGGAGAGATAGAGCTAGGGAGAGAGAGAGGGAGGAAGAGAAAGGGGAGAGAGTGGGGGGAGAGATAGAGAGATGGATGGAGAGGGGGAGAGATAGAGAGAGGAGAGATGGAGAGGGAAAGAGAGCTAGGGAGAGAACGGTGGGGAGGGAGAGATAGAGAAAGAGAGCGGGAGAGATAGAGTGGGGAGAGAAGATAGAGAGAGAGGGAGAGTGAGAGATAGGGAGGGATGGGGAGAGACACACTACCTGTCCCAGCCTTGCTAGGCTTCAGCACAGGTCTCTGATGGGGGTGGACACTTCACGGCATTAGGCCCACTCCCTTTCCACCCGCGAATCGCGGCAATGCATTCCCCTGCTGCTAGGAGCCAGCCAGGTAGAATGGTCCCGCCGGCCCAGCAAAATTTGTAACGTTCTGGGGGCCACTGGATGACCGCCCGTTTGTCCTACAATCCGGCCCTGCACACATACATAGCACACCGGCACTACAGAGCCTCAAAAGTGCTGTCACCAGGCCAGGCTCCACCTGCAGGTGAAGCAACGCCTCGTGTCCCCAGCGCTGCCATAGTCACACTCACCATATGTCCTCCAGTTGGTACCCCTGCTACCCGGGATCCATCAGCGTGGTCATCATGCAGGGGGGTCCCGGCGGAAGTGGCTGTACAGTCTGCCCTCAGAACAGGAGCGAAGGAGCACCAGGTACTAGGGAAGTGGGGGAGTGGGGGAGGGCGGCATCAGGTCACGGTGTATGAAGCACATGGGGGGACCACCTGACCTATGCACACTAACCCACTGATGTCCCCTCTGGCAAATTAGAAAAGAAATGGGCGGGCACACAGACTGCAGCATGCGAGTGTTAGTGGACGAACCAATCTCAGAAATCAGTTACTGCCATAACCGGGTGCCTGCCAATCGTTTGCTTCATCTTTCTCCTAGGCAACCTCAGCGGGCCGCCCTTCAGGTCCCGGCGCCTATAGGCAGCTGCCCAATGGAAGCGCCGACCCTGGTGGCCACGCCCCCTTTTCGAATTTGTAGTGATTTTTATGTGTAAATTGTTGGAGGGTATGTTGCTGCAGATGCAGTGGGCCTATTTTGGGGTGTGGGCCTGGAGCTGCAGCTCCATCAGCCCCATTGTTAATCCTGCTCTGTGAACACACAGCAGCCAAAGGGCAGAGCCTCCCATTGGATGTAACCTGTGTGGGAGTGCGTTTCTCGCCCAATCAGCTGTGGACTGGGTGTGATAGACCTGCTGCTAACCCAATGAGAGCTCCTAGCCACGCCCAGTGTTATCCACACAGTCACAGAGTGACAGATCTGGGCTATTATATAGGAGATTATCACTCATAGATCATTAGAAAGACTTCAGATGTATGTAGTACATGATGTCTAACCAGACCCTTGGTGCAAACAAATTAAAATGTATATGCTGTCGGGTTTTTATGGGGACAAATTGATTTTTTTACATGCCACGTATGATAAGCCTTTCTGACAAAGTCAGGCGCTTCATTGAGCATTGGTATACAGTATATACATTACTGCCTGCAAAATAAAATGATTGTAATATTTTGTTTAAAGGAACGCTGCTCTGACATACAAACACTAGAGGGCAGCATCGTGTCAGCTACCAACTGTTTTATATCATGTTTGGAATTCTTTTAATTCTCTGAGTGGCCCATAAAAGGTTTCTCCCTACCTTTTATTCTTTTTCCTTTTTTGTGGTCAAAGAAATGAAATAAGTTATGTGTTACTGTAAGAACAAAGGAAGGCGCTGCTGCTGCTACAATCAGGATGAAGAGCGGTGAAAAGTGTAAACATCTGTTTTGTAAGTAAAAAGTCATTTTGTGAGAGGTTTAATAACTGTGATTTATGCTCCTTATAAATCTGTCTTTTGACTTACGCTTCCTAATCACAAGGTCTCAGAAAGCAGCTTCGCTAGGTAGAAGCAGACACCGCTAAAGAGAGAATTATGACCTCATATAAACTGGAAACAGAATAAGTAAATATTGTTTTTAGAACATGTAATACGTAAATAACCATTAAAGGGACAGTAACACTTTTAATAAAATTGTTCATTCTGTGGATACTTTGTGCTCTTGGTGGTGTACAGCCATATTTTAAAGATATTCCCTGTTTACCTGCAAGTCACATACTAAGAACACTTTCACCACGATGACTGCGTAACATCATTCCCCGGTTCCTCCTATTGTTTTGATATATTTAAAAATGTTTTTGCAAAATGAGATGAGACCCAGTTGCTCTGGAGAGATGATTGTGGAACATTAATTGGCTTCGGACAAAACCTAGTGTGTATGTGTGTCCATGTGCTGCGGAGTTTAGAGTGTAAGCTCTGGAGACCATTGTGAATGACTGAGATATTCTCTGTAAAAGCGATACGGAATATGTGTGCGCTATATAAATAACCATAAATAAATAGCACCCGAAAAAAGTTTTACTTCAAAATAATCATTAGGCTTATTTCATGGACTGACCACTGTACTACTGGGCCGGTTGTCCTGACTTTCTTTTTTTCTTTTAACCTCTAAATTTCTCATTTTTCGAGGCTTAGTACATCCATAGGCAAACGCTGGGGGATGGGGGGGGGGGGGGGGGGGTTCTGGTTGCCCATAAACCCCCCTCCTCTTGGCAAGTGGCTCAAATTGTGACAATAGCAATGGTATGTAATGAGATTACTAGAGCTGCCACACATCATGCCGTTTAAGGGACAGAGCAGAGCTGCTGCACGTGCCCCGTGGTAGTAGCTTCTTCTACCAAGTTTGCGGTGTGTGTGTGGACCTCAGTCTTCAATCAGTGCACTGCACCAGAGAGTACCAGGAAGAAGAGACAGGAGCCTTACCATGAGGTGGGAGAATGTGTGCTTAGAAAGTACAGTACTGGTTCTATTATGTTTGTGTATTTATTATGGTATGTTTAACATTTTCTTGACCATTTATTTATATTATGTAAATGTTTGAAACAGCCTATACTAGTATAGACCATATATAGTGTTAAATATTAATACTGTCTTCCATACAGTATCCAGTGTATAAAAAGACCAATGTTTACATTAATGTCCAGGTCGTTACTAGGATCATCTACTGCTTCCCCAGACTCCCGCACTTGCTCCAATGTTCCGCAGAGTGGGAGATTGTACAGCATATTTGGAAACCCCCCTCTAGAAATCATGCGTTTGCCACTGACATCTCCCCCTTAGGGGTCTATTTGCTAAGCTCTGGTTGGAGATAAAGTGAACGTAGATAAAGGGAGAGATGTACTCAGCAGTGAAAGGAGTGGAGATGTGAGCCAGTGGAGAAGTTGCCCATGGCAACCAATCAACTGCTATGCATCATTTTATGGAATGCACTTTATAAATGTTAACTCAACACTGATTGGTTGCCAGGGGCAACTTCTCCACTGGCTCACTTCTCCACTCTTTTCACTGCTTCATGAATAGACCCCTATGTTTGAAGCCTTTTAGAGAGATAAAGTATCAGCTCCTAACTGTCATTTTTCAAACACAGCCTGTAACTTGACAGTTAGGAGCTGCTTGGCTGGTACTTTATCTCTTGCCACTTTATCTCTCTGCAAGGCTTAGTATATAGACCCCTAACTGATATTTTCAAAGAATATGTATTTACAAGGAATTATGGCAAGATTAGTGGATAAGCAATATGGAAAATGATCTTCCACTGTAACTGCATATTTCTATAATTAGTTGCTATGGGCAGCTTCTTCACCGGTCCACTTCTCCACTCTTTTCCCTGCTTGATACTTCAACCCTTTAATCTTTCAGGAATCACATTGAATTATTTCCTGAGCTTTGACGATGAAGCCACTAACATCAAAAATGCACTAAGGGATTTTACATTTTTATACAGTCAATAAAATAATTCTCTACTAAGCCTGAAGTATCCTGCTAGCAGCAGTACGTCACCAACTTTTACATTCTAGAGGAGTACAGCTAAGCCACGGCTGCCGAGCAAAACTTGAAAAGGATCCTAAGAGAAGCCGGCACTAGCATGCAATTATCTGAAAAGCTGGTACATATTTTTATATTTCAGACTGGGTACATGAACATCAAGCGTAGAGGTGTCAGGAGCTGTGCCACCAGCACACCTTTCAGCCTGACTAAAAGAAAATCATTATCAGGGAAAATATAGCCCAGTTACTGAGCTCTTCTTGATGTTCTATCAAATTCAGGATTTATTCATCCAGCTCCTCTTTGATCCCTCTAGGGGAAACCTTGTCTTTTCCGCTCTTGTTTATGATGTTGCTGTTACCCGAATAGACACTGTTTTATATCTCTGAAGTTGTTTGTTTTTTTGGGGTATATTATTTAATGCAGGGCTGGAAATGGACATGATGCATTGCTGGCACCATTAGGGCATTGGAGTTTATGAGGATGAAAGCACAGACGAGGGTAAGGGTGGTAAGTTCAGCATGTTACGCATGGCAGTGTACCACCAAGGTATCACCAGTGTACCATCAATAAAGTGTTAAATCTCGGAAAAAAGTGCATAGAGGAAATGGATACTGAAAACCTGTTACCCAGATTTTTACTATTACTCAGAGGTCATAAACACGGGTATAATTACCAAATGCTTGCCCCATAATCCACCAATTGGGTTTTTTCCTGTGGTCAGTGTAAGGAGCGGTTGTGAACAACTGGCCTGATTCAAGTTTGGTTGTAGAAGCGGCATATGATAATGCATCAGCATGCGTCTGGTATAAGTAGTAGACACCTCCTGCATGCATGCATGTGTGATCCAGCATTGCGTCCAAGGATCACTTTGCGACAGTCGGCCAGCTGAGTAACCCTGAGGGTATGCAGAGCGGCCGCCGCAGCTCTGACACCGAGGCCAGGAAATCTCCATTAGAAGACGGAGACCCTGGCATCGCCACTCCCACAAAATGGAGATGACACGCCTCTGTTTTGTGAGACATAGCCCATCGCTGCCTGCTCCCGACCCTTAAATGGCTGAAGTCTACACTGCGTGATTTGCCTGTTTGCGACCAAAAATGAATCAGGTCCAGTGTAATGAGGAGTGGAATGCCAAGGGCTGTATAGGGCAAGATACTGTAGATGGAATACGTAATTACATATAGTTTTAGAATGGTACTTCAAATTGCGGAGAAAACCCCAGTCCCATGCCTGCGATGATGTATATATCTACTGTATATATTTCACAGAGGCTTTGCACTCACCATAATAAAGCGTGGGAATTTAGTTCAGATTTTGATCAAAACAATTAAGCTTGCAGCCCCTGATACCGGACACCATTCTTCTGCAAGTCCTACTTATGCTGCATCTGCAATATTTTGGCACCCTTGATAAGACATTGGACACTGGGGATCAGCATGAAATACCTACAATGAAAATCTCGACGGTCAAAATCCCACAACAATTGACCTACAGTCAAAATCCCGATAATGTCAAAGTACTGACAAGGTAAACATACAGACATTTAGGGGGGGAATTCAAATGTTTTAAAAGTCAATTAGGTGTCTGTTTTTTCCTGTCTATTAGATAGGAAAAAAATGACACCCAACTGACTTTTCAAACATTTGAATTTCCCCCTTAAAATGCTGACAGGTCAAAAAGTCAACACAAGTTTTTCATTGTTTTTTGGTGTGTATGTCGACATAGGTTGACATAGACACCGTATAGTGTACTCGCTGCGCTCGGCACACTATTATATTTCCCCTTCAGGTCCACTGGGATGGTAAAGTATGAACAAGTTGGTTTCAATAAAAAAATCCTGAAAAACTCATGTTGACTTTTTGACCTGTCGACATTTTAAATGTCGATATTTTGACCTTGTCAGTATTTCAAATGTTGGTATTTTGACCATGTCGATATTTTGACCGTCGATCAATGGTTGACGGGACTTTAATTGTAGGTAATGTTGACCGCATCCCGGACGCTGGGGTGCCCATTTCCTCTATACAGCTATATATAACTATATATACAGTATATACATCTATAATATATAACATATCAATCAAATATAGCACACACACATTCTTCTAACTCACTGCTCCATGCTCCTAACTCCCCATCTCTCCCCTCTGTGTCAGCAATCAGCAGCAGAAAGAAAGAAGTAATAATGCCACTGTATAGGTCATTGGTACGGCCTCATCTGTGTCCAGTTCTGGAGGCAATATATTCCTAAGGGCAACTAAAATGGTGCATGGCCTACATTTCAAAACATATCCAGAAAGAGTAAAATATGTATAGTTTGGAGGAGAGAAGGGAAAGGGAGAACATGATAGAGACTTCCAAATTAATATATTATAATTATTATTATTATTTTTTAAAATTGTTTTTGATATTAATTTACCTATATATGTTGTGTTACACATCCCACGAAGTGTACTGACAGTAACTGGGGGCACCTACTTGAATTTATAATCAAAAGCCCTAATATGGGCATTATCAAGGGTGAATAGAATATTATACATGTACCCTCATTGGGGCATAGAAGTCACTGATAGGGATGTTGTAGCTGTTGTATATATTTGTTCATATGTTTTATTTTATTGATTAGATGTATATTTGCTGACTTGTGTATCATCTTTTGCCCGGCCACAGTGTGATGGGCTATCTGTCACGGGTTGCCAGTGACAACTAGCCTGACTGGGTATTGACACCGCCTCTCGGACGTTATTTGACGCGCCGATGGGAAGGTTTCATCCAGGGAAGGACCTGGTGGGCTTTGCCCTTCCGGGGGGAGTGGAGGTGTGACGCGGCCCTGCATTGTGTATGCAGGGAAGTGTGGGCACGCCAGTCCTCTGACGTCGTCACCGGAGCGTGGCTTATTGCGGTGCTTCCGGATGACGTCGGACTGTTCCACACGTTTGGACGGCGGCAGCAGATCAACATCAGGTAATTATACACTGGGTTTAAATAGGCTGCGTTTGCATTGCAGCGTTTGGGCACTTGACACTTTACTCTGTTGCACTGCAGGACGAGCAGTGCTTTGACAAATATGCTGAACTTATTATTCCCCTGATGAAGGCATACGAAACGGCTGTTGGGATGTTGAGTATATCACTGCATATGATACTTTGCTGCTAAACTATCTGTGCTGCATGTTTGCATTGAAACTTTTGCACTTTATTAAAACACAGAAAGATATTCATTTGTTTGAACAGTGTGCTGGTCTATCCTGAGCTTGGTTCCTGTTGGGTTCCCTAGTGTATGGACAATACTGTGTTATTTATCTGACCTGGCACCTATCTATTGACCTGGAAGTGTGCTGCGACTCTATTTGTGGAAATTCATATAGCCAAAGTAACGGACTGTTATCTTTTGGACTTGGAGCTGCACCACTAAAATCATTCTTCATTATTTTTCATCTTTTTTTGAACTCTTTGCATTTTTTGTCCATTTTTTTTTATTTTTTTATTTTTTTACCTATTTTTCTTGGTGTATTGTACTCTGTCATGGTGATGGATCTAGACGCAAATGATATTACAGGTACCAAACGCTTTCTAGACAAAGAGGTTTCCAAAATTTTATTTTCCTCCACTGACCAATTAGCCTTTGACATTGACACACCGACGGATATAAATGCTGATTTGCTGCGACTCCGTAAAAGACTTGTTGAATTAGAACTACATGGTTTGACCATTTCACAATATCATAAAGAGAATTTAATCCCACGTGGGTTTAGAATTAAAAATCAACCAACGTTGGTTCGCAGCAATAAAGATTTTTGCCGTCAGTGGTGTCAAATATTGAACCAATGTAGTTTTGATTTGATGGTATTAGTAGTCCAGCAGGTTAATTTGGATATTGAAACTGTGAAGAAAGAGATTTTATCTTGTGAATCAACAGGCTTGGACATTTTGAAGGCTGACGCTTCTTATGATTGGCTAATCAAATTGGATGATTCAGTTACAGCTTTTAGAAACGATCTGCTGGCCTTCAAAAAGTCCAAATACAGGAAAGTAAAGGAGGACTATCGAGACCTTCGAGTATATCCTTGGTTATTTACTCAATCTAATAGGCAGCCCTGGAGAACGGCCCAGGGTTTTCGTAAAAAATCTGAGGTTCTATTTACTGATATTGAGTCACATACTTCTCAGAGTGACTCCGATCACTCAAGCAATCAGAGAGGTTCTTTTTTAGGGGAAAAGACCTTCACAAGGAGCAAGGCAAGAGGAAACAAAGACTCAAGGGACCCTGTAGGAGAGGGGGGATCAGGCACAAACGGTTCCGGAGGGAGAAATTACAAGGGGGGTCAGAAATAGCTGTTTTCAATCTATCTGATTATGTTCCTTCAGCGGTAGAAATGGCAGTACTTTCTAAGAGACTCACGTTTGTACAAACTCACAAACAGAGTGTGTTTGACTGCGAAGTCGAATTATATAAGTTTTTTCGACAGCTGAAACTTAAAGATTTTTTTTCTAAAAAGAGTGAAGTGAATCGATCAATGAATCCCTTTAAAGCTCCTAGCAAGTTTGACCCGCCTTTATCTAATCCTGCTATTGAGATTTTTATGCGTTTGGTCAAAAATGATGTCTTACCTAATGTCCAGAACACTAGGATCAAAAATTACAACATGACCAAAGCTGAGAGATCAGCCATTAAAACTCTACGGGATAACACTGATATCATCATACGCCCCGCCGACAAGGGCGGGGGGGGGGGGGGGGGTAGTGTTATTAAACAGGATTGATTATGTAAATGAAATCAATAGACAATTAGCAGATGGTCAATGTTATAAACAACTTCGCTTTGACCCTACTGACAACTTCAAGCGGGAGGTTGACTCGATTATTGGATTGGGACTTTCCAATAATTGGATAGATGAACAGACAGCGGGCTTTCTTACACAGGAATTTCCTCGTATACCTTTGATCTATATTTTGCCTAAAGTTCACAAATGCATGCAGAAACCCCCAGGGAGACCTATTATCTCCTCGAGGGGATCCTTGTGTCAAACATTATCACAGTTTGTAGACTTCCATTTGCAGCCTGTTGTACAATCTACGCCCTATTTTATTAGGGATACTACAGATTTTTTGAAAAAGCTGAATTCCATTGGTCCTCTGCCGGATGATTGCATTCTGGTGACCCTTGATGTCACCAGTCTGTACACTAATATCAATCATGTTGAGGGCTTAGAGGCCACGAGAGATGCGGTGATCTCCAGTCCACAGTATGAAGGTCCGCCGTGTGAATTTTTGATTTTGTTGTTGGATTTTATTTTACACAAAAATTATTTTTTGTTTGAAAATTCATTTTATTTACAACTACAGGGGACAGCGATGGGGTCCAATGTGGCCCCATCGTATGCTAATTTATTTATGTTCCAGTATGAGAAAGCCCATATTATGGCAGATCCATCATTTTCCAAATTCATTAAATTTTACGTTCGCTTTATAGATGACCTTTTCATACTGTGGACTGGAGGTGAATTGAAACTTCTTGAGTTTGTTAATAAATTGAATCTTTTACCAGGGTCAATTAGGTTCACGTGTACCTATGATGTGACCAGCATTAATTTTTTGGATGTTACTGTAAGGATACAAGATGGGGTTTTTTGTACGGAAATCTTCACAAAACCAACTGACAAAAATACTTTATTACTGCCATCAAGTTTCCACCCACAACCCCTAAAAGGGGGTCTGCCGTACTCACAGTTAGTAAGAGTTGTCAGAATAACATCTGACAGTAGGGCATTACCGAAGGCCCTCTTGGAGATGGGCAATAAGTTTGTGGATAGGGGATATGATCCGAGAGAAGTACAAGAATCTATTTCCAAATGTTTGAAACTTGATCGTAAACAGTTAATGGAGCCCAGAATACGTCCTGACGAATTAGGACGAATGATTTTTTCCAGCACCTACTCTGTATCTTCTAATGGTATGAGACAAGCGATCTTGAAGCACTGGCACATTTTACAGTCCGACCCGATCATGGGCAAACATTGTGAAAATCTGCCCTTGTTCTGCTACAAACGGAGCTCCAATTTAAAAGATCAGATAACATACTCTGATATTGTGCCTATAGCCCAAGAAAGGAAAGTGTGGCTACAGCTGAAAAAAGGAGCCTTTAAGTGTGGGTCGTGTGTCAACTGCAAACATATGCGCACAGGGAGCAGCTTTTCTCATCCTACTTCTAGGGGGAAAATTTATCAATTACGTCATCGCATGACATGTGAAACACGATATGTCACTTATGTGATTGTTTGCCCTTGCAACAAGCTTTATGTAGGTAAGACGATGAGAATGCTGAAAGAACGTATTGCTTTACATCGTTCGTCCATCAAAAGAGCATTCATCAAAATGGATGGCGCTACACCACCGGTTGCCAAACACTTCGTCTTATATGGACATAACATCAAAGACCTACTGTTCATGCCCATTGATCATGTGCCACCACTAAAATTAGGTGGAGACAGGCACAAATTGTTGCTACAGCAAGAGTGTCGGTGGATTCGTCGGCTTGGAACATTGACTCCAACAGGACTAAATGAAGACTTCTCTTTTACCCCATTCTTGTGAATAACTCTTATTACATTTTTTCTTTTTTTTCTTTAATCTTTTTTGGTCTGAACTGGGTACACGTGGGCCTAGACTTCTGGATTGCGTCTGGATCCATCATCTGATAGGGAATTATTATAATTATTATTATTTTTTTTTAAAAATTGTTTTTTGATATTAATTTACCTATATATGTTGTGTTACACATCCCACGAAGTGTACTGACAGTAACTGGGGGCACCTACTTGAATTTATAATCAAAAGCCCTAATATGGGCATTATCAATGGTGAATAGAATATTATACATGTACCCTCATTGGGGCATAGTAGTCACTGATAGGGATGTTGTAGCTGTTGTATATATTTGTTCATATGTTTTGTTTTATTGATTAGATGTATATTTGCTGTACCTGTATATCATCTTTTGCCCGGCCACAGTGTGATGGGCTATCTGTCACGGGTTGCCAGTGACAACTAGCCTGACTGGGTATTGACACCGCCTCTCGGACGTCATTTGACGCGCCGATGGGAAGGTTTCATCCAGGGAAGGACCTGGTGGGCTTTGCCCTTCCGGGAGGAGTGGAGGTGTGACGCGGCCCTGCATCGTGTATGCAGGGAAGTGTGGGCACGCCAGTCCTCTGACGTCGTCACCGGAGCGCGGCTTATTGCGGCGCTTCCGGATGACGTCGGACTGTTCCACACGTGTGGCCGGCGGCAGCAGATCAACATCAGGTAATTATACACTGGGTTTAAATAGGCTGCGTTTGCATTGCAGCGTTTGGGCACTTGACACTTTACTCTGTTGCACTGCAGGACGAGCAGTGCTTTGACAAATATGCTGAACTTATTATTCCCCTGATGAAGGCATACGAAACGGCTGTTGGGATGTTGAGTATATCACTGCATATGATACTTTGCTGCTAAACTACCTGTGCTGCATGTTTGCATTGAAACTTTTGCACTTTATTAAAACACAGAAATATATTCATTTGTTTGAACAGTGTGCTGGTCTATCCTGAGCTTGGTTCCTGTTGGGTTCCCTAATGTATGGACAATACTGTGTTATTTATCTGACCTGGCACCTATCTATTGACCTGGAAGTGTGCTGCGACTCTATTTGTGGAAATTTATATATATATATATATATATATATATATATATATAAAAGGGTTTTAACAAAGTCCAGGAGGGAAACATTCTTCAAATGAAGAGAAGCAATATGACACGAAGACATGCACTGAGACTGGAGGGGGGGAGGTTCAGGGGAAAAAAATACTGCAGAGAAAGAGTAGTGGACAAGTGGAATAGCCTCCCATCAGAGGTGGTAGAGGCTAAGAGAGTAGAGCAATTTACACATGCGTGGGATAAACATAAGGATGTCCCTACAAAGAAATAAGGATCAAATAAGGTTTGAGGTAACAATATTGTTAAATTAGGGGCAGACAAGATGGGCCAAGCGGTTCTTATCTGCCGTCACATTCTATTGGCCCCACTTCCATAGTGGAGTATGCAGGATGTGGAGAAAATACAGAGAATCGTGGCTCCATTTTGAGGGGCGGGGCTTAATGTTGCAAAACCATGACATTTATCCCCGCCCCTACCTCACTGACCGTTTTGACATTTTCCCGCAACATGGTCCTAACGACATGTTAGCAGGACCCACCCTCCAAAGTTGACTGCATCATCTCCTCTCCAGCGTCTCCGGCCTTCCTCCGGAGAGGAGTCCTAACAAGTAGGCAAGTATGATTAGCAGCTAACATTCCCTAAGCTCCACTAGTGGATATTTACAGTGTATTGACGCTTCCTATAGCATCTGGGAGAAAAGCTAGATCGGGGCGTCAGGCAGGAGCGGTTCTTGGTGCAGGCAAGCATTGCCTGCGCACGGGGCGCTGCGGCCTGGGGGCACGGCCGCAGTCACCCCACAGGCACCGCCGCCTACCCACACCCCGCTCCCCGGCTGCAGCAGACGTCGTGGGCTGTGTGGGCGTCCGCTGCAGCCGGCTCCAGTGACAGACACTAGAGGTCATTATTGACCTCTAGTGTCTGTGCGGCGCTGCTATGGGAGAGACGTCATGACGTCTCTCTCATAGAGAGGAGCTGCGGGAGGCCAGAGACGGAGCAGCAGCAGCAGCAGTGGCGGTCGGGAAGCAGGAGCGGGGCAGTGGTAAGTATTGTTTTTTCTCTATCGTCCTAGTGGATGCTGGGGTTCCTGAAAGGACCATGGGGAATAGCGGCTCCGCAGGAGACAGGGCACAAAAAGTAAAGCTTTAGGATCAGGTGGTGTGCACTGGCTCCTCCCCCTATGACCCTCCTCCAAGCCTCAGTTAGATTTTTGTGCCCGGCCGAGAAGGGTGCAATCTAGGTGGCTCTCCTAAAGAGCTGCTTAGAAAAGTTTAGCTTAGGTTTTTTATTTTACAGTGAGTCCTGCTGGCAACAGGATCACTGCAACGAGGGACTTAGGGGAGAAGAAGTGAACTCACCTGCGTGCAGGATGGATTGGCTTCTTTGGCTACTGGACATTAGCTCCAGAGGGACGATCACAGGTACAGCCTGGATGGTCACCGGAGCCTCGCCGCCGGCCCCCTTGCAGATGCTGAAACAAGAAGAAGGTCCAGAATCGGCGGCATGAAGACTCCTCAGTCTTCTTAAGGTAGCGCACAGCACTGCAGCTGTGCGCCATTTCCTCTCAGCACACTTCACACGGCAGTCACTGAGGGTGCAGGGCGCTGGAAGGGGGGCGCCCTGGGAGGCAATGAAAACCTATTTTTGGCTAAAAATACCTCACATATAGCCTCCGGGGGCTATATGGAGATATTTAACCCCTGCCAGAATCCGTTAAGAGCGGGAGACGAGGCCGCCGAAAAAGGGGCGGGGCCTATCTCCTCAGCACACAGCGCCATTTTCCCTCACAGAAAGGCTGGAGGGAAGGCTCCCAGGCTCTCCCCTGCACTGCACTACAGAAACAGGGTTAAAACAGAGAGGGGGGGCACTAATTTGGCGTTAGAAATATATAAAAAAGATGCTATAAGGGAAAACACTTATATAAGGTTGTCCCTATATAATTATAGCGTTTTTGGTGTGTGCTGGCAAACTCTCCCTCTGTCTCTCCAAAGGGCTAGTAGGTCCTGTCCTCTATCAGAGCATTCCCTGTGTGTGTGCTGTGTGTCGGTACGTGTGTGTCGACATGTATGAGGACGATGTTGGTGAGGAGGCGGAGCAATTGCCTGTAATGGTGATGTCACTCTCTAGGGAGTCGACACCGGAATGGATGGCTTATTTAGGGAATTACGTGATAATGTCAACACGCGGCAAGGTCGGTTGACGACATGAGACGGCCGACAAACAATTAGTACCGGTCCAGACGTCTCAAAAACACCGTCAGGGGTTTTAAAACGCCCGTTTACTTTAGTCGGTCGACACAGACACAGACAGGGACACTGAATCCAGTGTCGACGGTGAATAAACAAACGTATTCCTTATTAGGGCCACACGTTAAGGGCAATGAAGGAGGTGTTACATATTTCTGATACTACAAGTACCACAAAAGAGGGTATTATGTGGGATGTGAAAAAACTACCGTAGTTTTTCCTGAATCAGATAAATTAAATGAAGTGTGTGATGATGCGTGGGTTCCCCCCGATAGAAAATATGGGCGGTATACCCTTTCCCGCCAGAAGTTAGGGCGCGTTGGGAAACACCCCTTAGGGTGGATAAGGCGCTCACACGCTTATCAGAACAAGTGGCGGTACCGTCTATAGATAGGGCCGTCCTCAAGGAGCCAGCTGACAGGAGGCTGGAAAATATCATAAAAAGTATATACACACATACTGGTGTTATACTGCGACCAGCGATCGCCTCAGCCTGGATGTGCAGAGCTGGGGTGGCTTGGTCGGATTCCCTGACTAAAAATATTGATACCCTTGACAGGGACAGTATTTTATTGACTATAGAGCATTTAAAGGATGCATTTCTATATATGCGAGATGCACAGAGGGATATTTGCACTCTGGCATCAAGAGTAAGTGCGATGTCCATATCTGCCAGAAGATGTTTATGGACACGACAGTGGTCAGGTGATGCAGATTCCAAACGGCACAAAGGTGTATTGCCGTATAAAGGAAGAGGAGTTATTTGGGGTCGGTCCATCGGACCTGGTGGCCACGGCAACTGCTGGAAAATCCACCGTTTTTTACCCTAAGTCACATCTCTGCAGAAAAAGACACCGTCTTTTCAGCTTCAGTCCTTTCGTCCCTATAAGAGTCATATCTGCCCAGGGATAGAGGAAAGGGAAGAAGACTGCAGCAGGCAGCCCATTCCCAGGAACAGAAGCGTTCCACCGCTTCTGACAAGCTCTCAGCATGACGCTGAGACCGTACAGGACCCCTGGATCCTACAAGTAGTATCCCAGGGGTACAGATTGGAATGTCGAGACGTTTCCCCTGCGCAGGCTCCTGAAGTCTGCTTTACCAAGGTCTCCCTCCGACAAGGAGGCAGTATGGGAAACAATTCACGAGCTGTATTCCCAGCAGGTGATAATTAAATTACCCCTCCTACAACAAGAAAAGGGGTATTATTCCACACTATATTGTGGTACTGAAGCCAGAAGGCTAGGTGAGACCTATTCTAAATCTAAAAAAATTTGAACACTTACAAAGGTTCAAATCAAGATGGAGTCACTCAGAGCAGTGATAACGAACCGGGAAGAAGGGGACTATATGGTGTCCCGAGACATCAGGGATGCTTACCTCCATGTCCCAAATTTGCCCTTATCACTAAGGGTACCTCAGGTTCGTGGTACAGAACTGTCACTATCAGTTTCAGACGCTGCCGTTTGGATTGTCCACGGCACCCCGGGTCTTTACCAAGGTAATGGCCGAAATGATGGTTCTTCTTCGAAGAAAAGGCATCTTAATTATCCCTTACTTGGACGATCTCCTGATAAGGGCAAAGTCCAGGGAACAGTTGGAGGTCGGAGTAGCACTATCTCGGATACTGTTACAACAGCAGGGGTGGATTCTAAATATTCCAAAATCGCAGCTGATCCCGACAACAAGTCTCCTGTGCTTAGGGATGATTCTGGACACAGTCCAGAAAAAGGTGTTTCTCCCGGAAGAGAAAGCCAGGGAGTTATCCGAGCTAGTCAGGAACCTCCTAAAATCAGTGCATCATTGCACAAGGGCCATGGTAAAAAAATGGTGACTTCCTTCGAAGCAATTCCAGTCGGCAGATTTCATGCAAGAACTTTTCAGTGGGATCTGCTGGACAAATGGTCCGGATCGCATCTTCAGATGCATCAGCGGATAACCCTATATCCAAGGACAAGGGTGTCTCTCCTGTGGTGGTTACAGAGTGCTCATCTTCTAGAGGGCCGCAGATTCGGCATTCAGTTTTGGATGTTGGTGACCACGGAGGCCAGCCCGAGAGGCTGGGGAGCAGTCACACAAGGAAAAAATTTCCAGGGAGTGTGATCAAGTCTGGAGACTTTTCTCCACATAAATATAGCTAAGGGTAAATTTATAATGCTCTAAGCTTAGCAAGACCTCTGCTTCAAGGTCAGCCGGTATTGATCCAGTGGGATAAAACATCACGGCAGTCGCCCCCGTAAATAGACAGGGCGGCACAAGAAGCAGGAGGGCAGTGGCAAAAACTGCAAGGACTTTTCGCTGGGCGGAAAATCATGTGATAGCACTGTCAGCAGTGTTTCATTCCGGGAATGGAAACTGGGAAGCAGACTTCCTCAGTAGGCACGACCTCCACCCGGCAGAGTGGGAACTTCATGGGGAAGTTTTCCACATGATTGTAAACCGTTGGGAATTACCAAAGGTGGACATGATGGCGTCCCGTCTGAACAAAAAACGGGACAGGTATTGCGCCAGGTTAAGAGACCCTCAGGCAATAGCTGTGGACGTTCTGGTAACACCGTGGGTGTACCAGTCGGTGTATGTGTTCCATCCTCTGCTTTTCATACCTAAGGTACTGAGAATTATAAGACGTAGAGGAGTAAGAACTATACTCATGGCTCTGGATTGGCCAAGAAGGACTTGGTACCCGGAACTTCAAGAGATGCTCACAGAGGACTTATGGCCTCTGCCGCTAAGAAGGGACTTGTTTCAGCAAGTACCATGTCTGTTCCAAGACTTACCGCAGCTGCGTTTGACGGCATGGCGGTGGAACGCCGGATCCTAAGGGAAAAGGCATTCAGGAAGAGGTCATTCCTACCCTGGTCAAAGCCAGAAAGGAGGTGACCGCACAACATTATCACCACATGTGGCGAAAATATGTTGCGTGGTGTGAGGCCAGGAAGGCCCCACGAAGAAATTTCAACTCGGTCGATTCCTGCATTTCCTGCAAACAGGAGTGTCTATGGGCCTCAAATTGGGGTCCATTAAGGTTCAAATTTCGGCCCTGTCGATTTTTCTTCCAGAAAGAATTGGCTTCAGTTCCTGAAGTCCAGAAGTTTGTCAAGGGAGTATTGCATATACAACTCCCTTTTGTGCCTCCAGTGGCACTGTGGGATCTCAACGTAGTTCTGGGATTCCTCAAAACACATTGGTTTAAAACCAGTCAAATCTGTGGATTTGAAGCATCTCACATGAAAAGTGAACATGCTCTTGGACCTGGCCTGGACCAGGCGAGTGTCAAATTGGTGGTTTTTTTCTCAAAAAAGCCCATATCTGTTTGTCCATTCGGACAGGGCAGAGCTGCGGACTCGTCCCCAGTGCTCTCCCTAAGGTGGTGTCAGTGTTTCACCTGAACCAGCTTATTGTGGTGTCTTGTGCCTACTAGGGACTTGGAGGACTCCAAGTTGCTAGATGTGGTCAGGGCCCTGAAAATATAGGTTCCAGGACGGCTGGAGTCAGGAAAACTGACTTGCTGTTATCCTGTATGCACCCAACAAACTGGGTGCTCTTGCTTCTAAGCAGACTTTTGCTAGTTGGATGTGTAATACAATTCAGCTTGCACATTCTGTGGCAGGCCTGCCACAGCCAAAATATGTAAATGCCCATTCCACAAGGAAGGTGGGCTCATCTTGGGCGGCTGCCCGAGGGGTCTCGGCTTTACAACTTTGCCGAGCGGCTATTTAGTCAGGGGCAAACACGTTTGTAAAATCCTACAAATTTGATAACCTGGCTAAGGAGGACCTGGAGTTCTCTCATTCGGTGCTGCAGAGTCATCCGCACTCTCCCGCCCGTTTGGGAGCTTTGGTATAATCCCCATGGTCCTTTCAGGAACCCCAGCATCCACTAGGACGATAGAGAAAATAAGAATTTACTTACCGATAATTCTATTTCTCGGAGTCCGTAGTGGATGCTGGGCGCCCATCCCAAGTGCGGATTATCTGCAATACTTGTACATAGTTACAAAAATCGGGTTATTATTGTTGTGAGCCATCTTTCAGAGGCTCCGCTGTTATCATACTGTTAACTGGGTTCAGATCACAGGTTGTACAGTGTGATTGGTGTGGCTGGTATGAGTCTTACCCGGGATTCATAAATCCTTCCTTATTGTGTACGCTCGTCCGGGCACAGTATCCTAACTGAGGCTTGGAGGAGGGTCATAGGGGGAGGAGCCAGTGCACACCACCTGATCCTAAAGCTTTACTTTTTGTGCCCTGTCTCCTGCGGAGCCGCTATTCCCCATGGTCCTTTCAGGAACCCCAGCATCCACTACGGACTCCGAGAAATAGAATTATCGGTAAGTAAATTCTTATTTTTTTTTGTGTGTGTGTGTTTGACAGCGACAGGGGGCACAGCAGCAGAGGGCACAACTACAGGGGGCACAACTACTGGGGGCAAAGCAACAGGGGGCAAATCAACTGGGGGGCACAACTACTTGGGGCAAATCTGGGGGCATAACTGTGGCCACGTCCCTCCCCTATGAAGCCACGTCCCTATCTTTTGGCGTGCTCCTCAGGCGCGCACTAACTGCTTCGCTGCGGGGGGGGGCGCCAGTGGAAAGTTTCGCACTGAGCGCCACAAGGTGTAGAATCGGCCCTGGCGTCAGGCATTGTGTAGAATCTAGCAAGTGGCGGTTCTTCATTGTCCGCCTTTCTTTAATGCAGCTTTTTCTCTTTGATTTAATGGAAAACTGTGGGAGAACAAATGAATTCCGTTTTGACACCTATAAATGAATTCTCTTGTGTACAATGGCGATGCAGCTGAATACCCATACCGGGGATTTCAAAGAGCATCCTACATTGTATTTGCAATTGCACAAGCTGTATCAGAGCGTGTTATGTCTGATCTATTTTGCTCCATCCAGTTGTCCTAAATTACCCTGTGCGATGGAATAGAACAATTTATGTTCCAGCTTTGTTTGTTTGATAGCATGATTACAGTGTTATTAAATCTGTGCCATTTGAATCTCCTGTACATTTGCCATCTGCCGTTATTAAATATCAGTTCTTGTAAGCGCACCTATTAAGAGGAACAGTTATGTACCGTAAGGCAGAAATAAAAAGTATGTTTCACATTTTCTCTTAATTTCTAGTAATGTATTTAAAAAAAAAAAAAAGATTCTACAAATTAAATATCAGAAAATTAAAGGACATCCTGGATCAGTAAATTAATAAATATTATATTAACTGATTCAAAGTTCTATAAAATGATAATTCTTATATTCAGTTTTTGATATATTTCCAAACAAGTGAATTATTGAAATTTGATTTACTAGGCTCTCCAAATGCCTCTAAAAAAAAAAAAAAAATAAAGCATAAAAGAAGTACAATACGTCATCTATACAAGGTCAGAAAATAATAACACCATTAATTAAAACATGAAAACAACCTGTGAAACAATGACATTTCCAAGAGAGCCATGACAACGCAAAGAAAAATGGCGATGCAGTAAAATTAAACCCTTAAGACATCCATTATGTATTGCAGTAAAATGCCTAAATGCAGTGCAATACTGAATGTTTTAGGTTTAGGTAGAAAGAGAGAGAGGGTAAGGGTGAGGGAGGAGAGGAAGAGAACGAGAAAGAGAAAGAGGAAGAAAGAGGAAGACAGCATGTTTGTACATTTCTTACTCATTTTTCCAGGTAATGACAGTCACAATTACTTGGCAAAATGTTTGCTACGTGCGGCCGGATTACATGCACATGTAAATGTGTCATTGTTGTAATAAAATTTACTTTTATTCACCTGAGTTTTTTTAATGGATGTTAACCTTTTATTTATAAATGACAGAGAAATGGAGCTAAATGTTAAGCTTCGTTGCTTCCATCCCTGGAAATGTTGCTGATGGAACATTACCCTGTCAGTCAGCAGCCCTGACATAAGCTATTTGTACAGCAAGTCTCTATTCTCTGTAGCCAGTCAACCTTTTCCAAATGATCTTGAGACGGAAACACTGTAGGGATGATGGACGTTATAGATGAGCGGCAGATTGTATGGTAAGGGCTGGCAGAACTTCCAATTCCTCCTACCCACAGTTACTTGTCAGTGTGGCAGGGTGGCAGCACTCACCTGTATTGTGAGTGTGATCGGGGACGGGGGATGGGGTTCCTGGTGTGAGTGGGCAGAATGGTTGACAAACTGTGTAGTATAAGGTGTGAACATGGGTACTATGGGGGGTGTAGAGGCTTCTAGGTAAATGGCAGTGGGATGATAGTCAGGGATGAATTTTGGGGTCAGGCCACACCTTGGCATAACATTATCAGTCGCTCCCCATCACTGCCCCCTTCATGTTAGGGCCTCCCGACTGCCAAAACAATACTAATTTCACCACCCCTCCACTACCACAACTTACTGACCACTGCGCCACCCCCCCACTAGGCTCCCCAGGAAAAACACCTGCATACTGCTGTACTGGTGTGTGTGTATATATGTATGTATGTATAGAGAGAGAGAGAGAGAGAGAGAAAGAAAGAAAACTGGGGGATATATAAATATATACAGTATAGAAAATGGGCAGTTACCCGCATCATCCAGCACAGAGAGGAAAATGCCGGAAGGACACCCTGCAGCGATGCATGGGCTGCCATGCCTGCGGGGATCCGAGCACTCAGCTGCGGGGAGAGAAGCAGCAGCTTCCAGAAATCCTGCTGGCTGGATACACGCAGGCAGGACGTACAGGGGCAAGCGCACGTCAGTGCTGACAGACGTTCTGGCCCGATGTAGACGCTGTGGGGAGAAAGGAGACCAGTGTGCACTGTCACAGTGACTGACAGCGATGGCTGTAGCTGGCTAGATCAGTGCCACGGCTGCCGTTAGACCATACAGCCACAGTACAATGTAACCTCGGCGGAGAGTGGCACCCTTTAGTGGCCCGCACCCATTGGCAGCTGCCTAAAGCTGCCTTACGGTTGCACCGGCCCTGCGGCCCTCACTAGTAACAAAATAAAAAATAAGTTGTAATGTCAAAAACTAACAAAGGAATAACTTGGCCTCATCTGGCCATCGGCATAGCATGGCTCTCATGCAAGTGAGCATGCTGTGCCCCCCCTCCCAGCAAGTGTCACCCCGAGGCACGTGCCTCACATGCCTAGTGAGAAATCCACCACTGATTATGGTATCATGATAACTGCTTGAGTGTACAGACTAATCTGATTTGTGCTGTAGCCTTATACTTAAATATCAGTATCCAGTTACACTTACAACTAGTGATGTGCACCGGACATTTTTCGGGTTTTGTGTTTTGGTTTTGGATTCGGTTCCGCGGCCGTGTTTTGTATTCGGACGCGTTTTGGCAAAACCTCCCTGAAATTTTTTTGTCGGATTCGGGTGTGGTTTTTTTTACAAAAAACCCTCAAAAACAGCTTAAATCATAGAATTTGGGGGTAATTTTGATCCCATAGTATTATTAACCTCAATAACCATAATTTACACTCATTTTCAGTCTATTCTGAACACCTCACACCTCACAATATTATTTTTAGTCCTAAAATTTGCACCGAGGTCGCTGGATGGGTAAGCTTAGCGACACAAGTGGCCGACACAAACACCTGGCCCATCTAGGAGTGGCACTGCAGTGTCAGACAGGATGGCACTTCAAAAAAATTGTCCCCAAACAGCACATGATGCAAAGAAAAAAAGAGGCGCACCAAGGTCGCTGTGTGACTAAGCTAAGCGACACAAGTGGCCGACACAAACACCTGGCCCATCTAGGAGTGGCACTGCAGTGTCAGGCAGGATGGCACTTCAAAAAAATAGTCCCCAAACAGCACATGATGCAAAGAAAAAAAGAGGCGCACCAAGGTCGCTGTGTGACTAAGCTAAGCGACACAAGTGGCCGACACAAACACCTGGCCCATCTAGGAGTGGCACTGCAGTTTTCTAGCGAGAGGATGAGTGCACCATCCTCATGTGAAGCTGAACCACTAGCCATGAACATAGGCCAGGGCCTCAGCCGTTCCTTGCCACTCCGTGTCGTAAATGGCATATTGGCAAGTTTACGCTTCTCCTCAGACGCCTTAAATTTTGATTTTTGGGTCATTTTACTGAACTTTTGTTTTTTGGATTTTACATGCTCTCTACTATGACATTGGGCATCGGCCTTGGCAGATGACGTTGATGGCATTTCATCGTCTCGGCCATGACTAGTGGCAGCAGCTTCAGCACGAGGTGGAAGTGGATCTTGATCTTTCCCTATTTTACCCTCCACATTTTTGTGCTCCATTTTTTAATGTGTGGAATTATATGCCAGTATCAATAGCAATGGCCTACTACTATATATACTGCGCACAACTGAAATGCACCACAGGTATAGAATGTAGATGGATAGTATACTTGACGACACAGAGGTAGGTACAGCAGTGGCCTTCCGTACCGTACTGCTATATATGCTGGTGGTCACTGTGTCAGCAAACTGCAAAACTAAAATGCACCACAGGTATAGAATGTAGATGGATAGTATACTTGATGACACAGAGGTAGGTACAGCAGTGGCCTTCCGTACCGTACTGCTATATATACTGGTGCTCACTGTGTCAGCAAACTGCAAAACTAAAATGCACCACAGGTATAGAATGTAGATGGATAGTATACTTGATGACACAGAGGTAGGTACAGCAGTGGCCTTCCGTACCGTACTGCTATATATACTGGTGGTCACTGTGTCAGCAAACTGCAAAACTAAAATGCACCACAGGTATAGAATGTAGATGGATAGTATACTTGACGACACAGAGGTAGGTACAGCAGTGGCCTTCCGTACCGTACTGCTATATATACTGGTGGTCACTGTGTCAGCAAACTGCAAAACTAAAATGCACCACAGGTATAGAATGTAGATGGATAGTATACTTGACAACACAGAGGTAGGTACAGCAGTGGCCTTCCGTACCGTACTGCTATATATACTGGTGCTCACTGTGTCAGCAAACTGCAAAACTAAAATGCACCACAGGTATAGAATGTAGATGGATAGTATACTTGATGACACAGAGGTAGGTACAACAGTGGCCTTCGGTACCGTACTGCTATATATACTGGTGGTCACTGTGTCAGCAAACTGGAAAACTAAAATGTACCACAGGTATAGAATGTAGATGGATAGTATACTTGACGACACAGAGGTAGGTACAGCAGTGGCCTTCTGTACCGTACTGCTATATATACTGGTGGTCACTGTGTCAGCAAACTGCAAAACTAAAATGCACCACAGGTATAGAATGTAGATGGATAGTATACTTGACGACACAGTGGTAGGTACAGCAGTGGCCTTCCGTACCGTACTGCTATATATGCTGGTGGTCACTGTGTCAGCAAACTGCAAAACTAAAATGCACCACAGGTATAGAATGTAGATGGATAGTATACTTGATGACACAGAGGTAGGTACAGCAGTGGCCTTCCGTACCGTACTGCTATATATACTGGTGCTCACTGTGTCAGCAAACTGCAAAACTAAAATGCACCACAGGTATAGAATGTAGATGGATAGTATACTTGACGACACAGAGGTAGGTACAGCAGTGGCCTTCCGTACCGTACTGCTATATATACTGGTGGTCACTGTGTCAGCAAACTGCAAAGCTAAAATGCACCACAGGTATAGAATGTAAATGGATAGTATACTTGATGACACAGAGGTAGGTACAGCAGTGGCCTTCCGTACCATACTGCTATATATACTGGTGGTCACTGTGTCAGCAAACTGAACAACTGAAATGCACCACAGGTATAGAATCTAGATGGATAGTATACTTGACGACACAGAGGTAGGTACAGCAGTGGCCTTCCGTACCGTACTGCTATATATACTGGTGGTCACTGTGTCAGCAAACTGCAAAACTAAAATGCACCACAGGTATAGAATCTAGATGGATAGTATAGTTGACGACACAGAGGTAGGTACAGCAGTGGCCTACTGTACCGTAATGCTATATATTATATACTGGTGGTCAGCAAACTGTGCAAAACTGAAATGCACCACAGGTATGGATGGATAGTATACTTGATGACACAGAGGTAGGTACAGCAGTGGCCTACTGTACCGTAATGCTAAATATTATATACTGGTGGTCAGCAAGCTGTGCAAAACTGAAATGCACCACAGGTATGGATGGATAGTATACTTGACGACACAGAGGTAGGTACAGCAGTGGCCTTCTGTACCGTACTCCTATATATTATATACTGGTGGTCAGCAAAATTATGCACTGTACTCCTACTATATACTGTCTACAATGCAGCACAGATATGGAGTGTTTTTCACGTATACTGGTGGTCACTGGTCAGCAAAACTCTGCACTGTACTCCTCCTATATAATGTTATACTGGTGGTCCCCAGTCCCCACAATAAAGCAGCACACTGAGCACAGATATGGAGTGTTTTTCAGGCAGACAACGTTTACTGGTGGTCACTATCAGCAAAACTCTGCACTGTACTCCTCCTATATAATACAGCTGCTCCCCAGTCCCCACAATTAAGCAGTGTGAGCACAGATATATGCAGCACACTGAGCACAGATAAGGAGCGTTTTTTTTCATGCAGAGAACGGATAAAACTGGTGGTCACTGATCAGCAAATCTCTGCACTGTACTCCTCCTATATAATACTGCTGGTCCCCAGTCCCCACAATAAAGCAGTGTGAGCACAGATATATGCAGCACACTGAGCACAGATATGGAGTGTTTTTCAGGCAGACAACATATACTGGTGGTCACTGTCAGCAAAACTCTGCACTGTACTCCTCCTATATAATACTGCTGGTCCCCAGTCCCCACAATAAAGCAGTGTGAGCACAGATATATGCAGCACACTGAGCACAGATAAGGAGCGTTTTTTCAGGCAGAGAACGGATAAAACTGGTGGTCACTGATCAGCAAAACTCTGCACTGTACTCCTCCTATATTAATATACAGCTGCTCCCCAGTCCCCACAATTAAGCAATAAGTAAAGCAAGCACAAATATTTGCATCAACAATACATGGAGAGGACGCCAGCCACGTCCTCTCCCTAACATTTCCAATGCACGAGTGAAAATGGCGGCAACGCGCGGCTGCTTATATAGAATCCGAATCTCGCGAGAATCCGACAGCGGGATGATGACGTTCGGGCAGAGCCGGCCCTAGCCAATATGATGCCCTAGGCAAGATTTTGGCTGGTGCCCCCTAGCACCACCGCTGGTTCCACCTCTGACCTTGCACATCTATCCCAGCACCATCACCCCTCATCCATAGCAGTCCTTATTTTGGGGTTTGTACCCCCTATATTTTAAATAGGAACAGTTCGCACATTTGGCGCACAGTACAAAAAGGGGTGTGTTTTGCTGGCAAGGGGCATGGCTACACAATAGTAACCCCAATTCCAATTATGCCACACAGTACTGCAACTTTATTCACATTTGATCATGCAATAGTTTCCATAATTCATATTACATCCCACAGTAGTATCCCTTTACCTTATAAACGTTACTCCTCACAGTAGAGCCCCTTATTCACATTACATCCCACTGAATTGCTCCTTATTCACATTGCACCACACCCTATTGCTTTTTATGCACATTAGATGACACAGTAGTGCCCTTTCTATATGCAACGCCATAGTAGAGCACCTTATACACATAATGCCACACAGTAATGCCCCTTACACATATGAGGAACATTATTAAAGTCCTTATAAACATAATGTGCATTACACATTATGACAACTTTTATAAATGCCCTTTTACACGTAATGTCCCTTACACATATGCCGCACATTATTAATGCCTTATACACATAATGACACACATAGTGCCCCCTACACATTTGCTGCACATTATTAGTGCCCCAATACACATAATGACACACATACAGTAGAACCCTGTTACACATATGCCGCACATTATTAATGCCCTTATACACATAATGACACACATAGTGCCTTTTACACATATGTTGCACATTATTAATGCATTTTTACATGCCACACATAATGCTCCTTACACATATTCCGAACACTACTGCACAACCAACCTACTCACATGCACACAACACTCACACTGCCACTAACACTGTGACCTCTGCCTCTGCTTGAATACAGATGTGTCTTCATAAATATTGCCTCAATGCTAACGTCGGGCACATTTTTTTAATGAAAATGTATCTCATTTGCATTGCTATGTAGCTAGGATGCACAAGCAGCTTCTGCTGATTAAAATGATATGCAGCATGCCTATATACTGTGTGAGACTGTGGCTGTATCTGCATATGAAATGCTACACATAGAATATAGGCATGCCGCATATCATTTTAATCAGCAGAAGCTGCTGATGCCCCTAGGCATATCAAATGCCCTAGGCAACTGCCTAGTTTGCCTATGCCTATGGCCGGCTCTGCGTTCGGGCGCGCTTGGGTTAACCGAGCCATACGGGAGAATCCGAGTATGCCTCGGACCCGTGTGAAAAGGGTGAAGTTCGGGGGGGTTCGGTTTCCGAGAAACCGAACCCGCTCATCACTACTTACAACCAGTTGTATTTTATGAGTCTTTCTGCACCACACATACACTGTAGCTGTACAGATAAGCCCCAGGTCAGGATGGGATAAAGAAACACAATACAACTATGTGAAACATTACATTATTTCCATATTGTTTGGTACTAATAAGTGATGAACTGACCCGAGGCATACTTACCTACTTTGCTGCCCCCTCCTCCGGGAGGAGGCAGCGTTGTAGGTGCATGGGGGCGTGGCCGGCAGCAGGATGGGTGGTCTGGGGGCGTGGCCAACAGGAAAGTGGATGGGCAGTCCGGGGGCGTGGCATCAGGGTCGCATCATTGTGACTCTGCCCCCCGCTGTGCAGTGCCGAGAAAAGAGGCGCTGTATAGCGGGGGGCGGAGCTACGATGACGTGATTCAGCAGGAATCGCATCATCGGACCCTCTCGGTCCGCCCACTTGTTCCCTGCTGCGGGCGGCCGAGGTGGGTCGTGGAGGGGCTGCATGGAAAGCGGGAGGCTTGCCCACCTTTCCGGGGGGCCGGGAGGGTCACCCGATTTTCGGGAGCCTCCCGGCCATTCCGGGAGGGTAGGCAAGAATGACCTGACGATACGACTCCAATGTAGCACAGATGAGGCACCCATAGGAAACAGGTTTAGCAGGGATGAAGGATGCAGCAAGACTAAGGGATAAGCAGAGTATTTATTATTTATCTATTACCAGTTATTTATATAGTGCACACATATTCTGCAGCGCTGTACAGAGAATATTTGCCCATTCACATCAGTCCCTGACCCAGTGGAGCTTCCAATCTATATTCCCTATCCCATGTACACAGACACATTCACACTAGGGTTAATTTTGTGGGAGCCAATTAATCTACCAGTATATTTTTGGATTGTGGGAGTTAACAGGAGTACCCAGAGGAAACCCACGCAAGTACGGGGAGAATATACAAACTCCACATAGATAGGGCCAATGTGGGAATTGAACCCATGACCTCAGTGCTGTGAGGCAGAGCACAGAATCAGCTGGTTGTGTGATGCCCCACCTTCAGGAACATGCTGGACATGTAGTTAGATTAAAGCTGCAGGTGGGTTCTTAGTGAAAAACAATTGCTAAATAATCATTACATTTGTAGGATTACTGAAATGTGCACTTATTTAAAAAGGGCTAGATAATTTGCACCAGTGGCCGTAACTTCGTCCCAGTTGCCCGGTGGCAAGACAAATATTGGTTCCCCTCCCCTAATTTTAGATAAATATATGTATGTATGTATGTATGTGTATATATATATATATATATATATATATATATTTATTTATATATATATATATATATATATATATATATATATATATATAATTATATATACAATAGCGTGTACGGCGGCACTCAGGACAATGAAGACAGGACAACCAACTTGATAAGGTAGCTGTATAGGTCTCCTTCAAGCGGAAGGCAACGGGCAATGTGGAGGATCCAGACCAGGTTTTGGAAGCAGTAGCAGAATCCCAGGTGTGTGATCAGCAGCACCTGGAATTTCCTGATATAAGGGTTTCCAGGGCAGAGTCACCTGGCTCTCGACGGTGGAATAGCTACCTGCGTGATAGGCCAGGTTGTGTGGGGACCACTAGAGCCTATCAAGAGTCTGCTATGCTGTGAGTACCTGTATGCTACTGCCTGTAATACAGATTGTATGGAATCAACTTGCTATGTGGTGACCTGCTGTGCAAAATAAACACTGAAAGTGTTCATCTAAGTCCCCGTGTGTGTGATCCTTGTCACAATATATATATGTGTGTGTGTGTGTGTCATGACCTGTTACACGGACAGCAGACCTTTTACTGTTGGAGCTATTTGCTCCTGAACAGGAAGCATGAGAATTCTAACTATACAAAGCTATGTGTAGTTGTCAGAGAAGTAATTTCATATAGTTAGAATTCTCATATTTTCTAAATAGGTGCAAAAAGCTTCATCAGTAAGGTGTCTGCTTCCAGTGTAATAGGTTGTGGTTTCTAATCCTGGGTGTGACACTTGTAAAATGTGTATCTACAGTATAATAAAAAGGGTTTGATTTGTAAGGTGCAGGGACCAGTGAGGCAGTCGGCCACTGAAAAGATTGCGGCAGCAGGGCCGTCTTTTCGTATGGGCTCAATGGGCTCTTGCCCAAGGGCCCCAGGAGTATAAGGGTCCGAGGTTGATAGCTGAGTGTCCCCTCTTTCCAGGGGTACCAGATTTTTTTTAAATCGGCCCTGGGGAACCGGAGATATCTGACTTGAAAGCAGTGGTCCCCATCCAAGCCTGTTAATTGCTCTTCCAAGCCAGAGATCTTGGGTTCTGTCTGATTTAGAATATTTCTAAGGGTATAAGCCAAAAGCTGAGACTCTCCCCTTTTGGTGGACACTGGCAGCTTGTCTCTACTATGCCCATAACCAGAGATATCAGCCTTCAAGCAGCTGGTCCCTGCTCCAGCTCCACACGCCTAATATGCAGTTTGAGATATTTGTTGGTGTATTGCTCTGGCTCCTGAACTCTGATCCCCAAGTCCCCAGTACCTCCTGAAAGGTGGGACTCTCTAGTTTTTTTTATCCCATTCAAAGCTAAGAAACATATTTTCAGGAACTTGAGATATCTGCAGTCAAGCAAGCTGCCCTCCCACCGGAAAATGATAAATATTAAGCCCACTCCACTATCCACCGCTCTCCTACGTATTAAACACTCCCTACCACCCTGGAAGTCAAGTACCAGGGCTTCTTCATTCAGCCCAATTCCCCCTTCTACAGTTTAGCCCCATCTTTGCAGTAAAGGAGTAATTAGCAGAAATTACTGCTCCAGGTCCTACATGTTGAGCGGGCGATAGCACCCCCTACCACCCGTGGGACATCAATGCTGCCGCTGATAGTACACCCCACCTCTACCACTGGAGGATGGGTAGGGGGCCCAGTGCATTGCTGTGCCCAGGGGCCTACACTGCTGTTAAGACGGCCCTGTGTGGCAGCTATCAATTAACTTATTTCAATGGTGTCACAGAATGGGAGGAGATGTGCCCCCCTTCCGAGCAGGAGCCTGGCGGCAGATGACCCCGTTGTCTACCAGAGTTACGCCTCTGATTTACACCTAAGGTTAAGACAGAGAGGGCACACATAGGGCCGGAAAGAATTGACGCCCGAGTTCGGTGGTCGTGCGGGATGCCGGCTGAACTCGGGCAATCATTTATAAGGCATAGTTTTGCCTTTTAAGTGACTGCCCCTTTAAAAAAACATCCAGCATCCCGCATGGCCGCCAGACTCATCCAGCCCACAGTATTAAAAAAGTACACATAATAGTGTTTCATTTAAATATTGGTGAACATGAACTGTACACATGTTGTATTTGCAAACCCTGCTACAATTTGTATTTTTAAAGAGGAAATAAATAATAAAAGGATTTATCTGAGTTAACTGACCCATCCTAAAAGAAATCATTTTGGGTCATTATTAATGAAATAAAAGTAAACCTTTGTTTAATTGATTGTGCATTTATATTGTCTTGGTGTAGGAGTCCTTGCCTTTCTGTTGTGGTGTGAAGAAAGGGAATAAGCGACAGTGCTGCTCAGAACAGAGTGCCAGTGCAAGAGTGGACCCCTTACATCCCACCACAAACAGGAAACATGACGCCTGTGGAAAGATCATCACACAGTAACATCAATCAACCTATCCAGGTCACACACAGGCGTAATCCCAAGTTCAGCCACTACTCCACTGGACAGTATAGAGCAGAGTGAGTTGCAATGTAATGATCATTATCAGTGCAAACTTGCACTGGCTCTAACTTTGGTGCTAGAGATTAAGCTAAAATAGGTATATCTCCACACACCAGGGCCGGCAACAGAAATATTGTGGTGTGGCACACATGTTTTTGGGTCCCCCATCACTCCCTAGTAGGTACAGGCAGGTTGACCATTAACTCATCCTCCCTATCTCTCCCAGCCTCATCCCCCATCCCTCCAGACTCATTCTCGCCTTTGCCTCTCCAACTTCATCCCTTCCATGTCTCTCCAGATGTATCCCTACTATGTGTCTCTAGCCTCATCCCCCATGTCACTCTATCTCTAGCCATCAGCTCATCTTCTGTGTCCTTCAGCTCTAACCCCCCATGTCTCTCCAGTCTAATTCTCACCTGTATCTCTCCAGCACCATCCCTGTCATGACTCTGCAGCAGCATCCCAATGACTACTCACTCGTGTCTCTCCATCTCCAGCCATTGTCTTATTTCCTGTGTCCTTCCAGCACCATCCCTGCCATGTCTCTCAGCTTCATACCCGTGTCTCACAGCCTCATCACCCCTGTTTCTGTCAGCCTCATCCCTTTACGTGTCTCTCAGCCTCATCCCTTTCCTGTCTCTCAGGCTCATCCTTTCTGTGTCTTTCCAGCACCATCCTTGCCATGTCTCTCAGCTTCATACCCATGTCTCACAGCCTCATCACCCCTGTCTGTCAGCCTCATCCCTTTATGTGCCTTTCAGCCTCACCCCCCCCCGTGTCTCTCAGCCTCATCCCTTTCCTGTCTCTCAGCCTCATCCTTCCTGTGTCTATCGGCCTCCTCCCTTTCCTGTCTCTTAACTTCACCACCCTATGTCTTACAGCCTCAACCCCTTTAGTGTCTCCCAGCATCACTCCCCCACACACCATATCTCTCAGCCTCATCCTTTAGTGTGTCTTTCAGCCTCATCCCCTGTGTCTCTCAACCTCATGTCTTTCCTGTCTCTCAGCCTCATCCTTTCTGTCTCTTGGCCTCATACCTTCCCTGTCTCTCAGCTTCACCCCTTCCCCCCGTGTCTCTTAACCTGACGCTTCTATGTCTTACAGCCTCAATCCTCTTAGTGTCTCCCAGCATCACTCCCCCGCACACCATGTCTCAGCCCCATCACCCAGTGTATCTAGAGCCAATCCCCGTGTCTCTCCAGCACCATCCACCCCCCCCCCCAACCTCACCACCCCCCCACACTTCTCTCTATCTCCAGCCCGCACTTACCTCCTGCAATGTCATGACATCATGCGTGCTCAACCGCCTGGTACACGTGTATGCCTTGTAACCCCCTTGTTGCCAGGCCTGCCACACACCCGCAACTCTGCACAGCTTACTAATCCTTCCACACCCTCGCTAAACTGCTAACATGCAAGCACCCCGTAATCACAAAGTTACGACCCTTCAGCCTCAAGTGAACATGTGCTGACCAGGCCTGGCGCTACCCGCTTAGCAAAGGGCTGCAGGCTGTAGAGGCGCTCTCCCTGCTCTGCATCCCTGTGCTGCCGCTGCGCCTGTCCCCTTGCCGCTGCTGCTGCCCCTGCAGCTTCAAGGCAAGCCTCCATTCCTCCCCCACTTGATAGTGTTCAGAAGAAAAGGGGGCGGAGCTTCATGGGTCAGAGGGGCAGAGCTTCACAGAGCGGAGCTACATGGACCAGGCTGACAGAGACTAGGCTGACAGGTTGGTAGCATGAAACCTCCTCTCACCTCCCCTCCCCTGTGACAGTGTAGTTGCCGTGCAGGACTCAAAAGGGGGCAGAGCTACACGGGAACAGGCTGCAGCACCCTGCTACACAGAAGGATGAGCTGCTATATCTCCAGACTGCCAGACTTCTTTAGCTAAGTGTGTGTGTGTGTGTGTGTGTGTGCGTGCGTGCGCGCATGTATATGTATGTGTGACTGTGTGTAATGCATGTACATTATGTATGTGTGTATCTATCTGTGTGTATATGTGGGACTGTGTGGCATAATGTGTGTATAGTCACTGGTACGTGTAAGCGTAACTGGGTACAGGGGGCGTTACGTGTGTAAGCATCACTGAGACAGGGGGGTTACATGTGTAAGCGTCACTGATACAGGGGCGTTACATGTGTAAGCGTCACTGATACAGGGGGCGTTACGTGTGTAAGCGTCACTGGTACAGGGGCGTTACATGTGTAAGTGTCACTGGTACAGGGGGCGTTACGTGTGTAAGCGTCACTGATACAGGGGCGTTACGTGTGTAAGCGTCACTGATACAGGGGCGTTACGTGTGTAAGCGTCACTGATACAGGGGGCGTTACGTGTGTAAGCGTCACTGATACAGGGGGCGTTACGTGTGTAAGCGTCACTGATACAGGGGCGTCACTGATACAGGGGGCGTTACGTGTGTAAGCGTCACTGATACAGGGGGTGTTACTTGTGTAAGCGTCACTGGTACAGGGGGCGTTACGTGTGTAAGCGTCACTGATATAGGGGGCATTACGTGTGTAAGTGTCACTGCTACAGGGGGCGTTACGTGTGTAAGCGTCACTGATACAGGGGGCGTTACGTGTGTAAGCGTCACTGATACAGGGGGCGTCACGTGTGTAAGCGTCACTGATACAGGGGCGTCACTGATACAGGGGGCGTTACGTGTGTAAGCGTCACTGATACAGGGGGTGTTACTTGTGTAAGCGTCACTGGTACAGGGGGCGTTACGTGTGTAAGCGTCACTGATACAGGGGGCATTACGTGTGTAAGCGTCACTGATACAGGGGGCGTTACGTGTGTAAGCGTCACTGATACAGGGGCGTTACGTGTGTAAGCATCACTGATACAGGGGGCGTTACGTGTGTAAGCGTCACTGATACAGGGGGCGTTACGTGTGTAAGCGTCACTGATACAGGGGGCGTTACGTGTGTAAGCGTCACTGATACAGGGGGCGTTACGTGTGTAAGCGTCACTGATACAGGGGGCGTTACGTGTGTAAGCGTCACTGATACAGGGGGCGTTACGTGTGTAAGCGTCACTGGTACAGGGGGGTTACATGTGTAAGCGTCACTGATACAGGGGCGTTACGTGTGTAAGCATCACTGATACAGGGGGCGTTACGTGTGTAAGCGTCACTGATACAGGGGGCGTTACGTGTGTAAGCGTCACTGATACAGGGGGCGTTACGTGTGTAAGCGTCACTGATACAGGGGGCGTTACGTGTGTAAGCGTCACTGATACAGGGGCGTTACGTGTGTAAGCGTCACTGATACAGGGGCGTTACGTGTGTAAGCGTCACTGATACAGGGGGCGTTACGTGTGTAAGCGTCACTGATACAGGGGGCGTTACGTGTGTAAGCGTCACTGATACAGGGGCGTTACGTGTGTAAGCGTCACTGATACAGGGGCGTTACGTGTGTAAGCATCACTGATACAGGGGGCGTTACGTGTGTAAGCGTCACTGATACAGGGGCGTTACGTGTGTAAGCATCACTGGTACAGGGGGCGTTACGTGTGTAAGCGTCACTGATACAGGGGCGTTACGTGTGTAAGCGTCACTGGTACAGGGGGCGTTAAGTGTGTAAGCGTCACTGATACAGGGGGCGTTACGTGTGTAAGCGTCACTGATACAGGGGCGTTACGTGTGTAAGCGTCACTGATACAGGGGGCGTTACGTGTGTAAGCGTCACTGATACAGGGGGCGTTACGTGTGTAAGCGTCACTGATACAGGGGCGTTACGTGTGTAAGCGTCACTGATACAGGGGGCGTTACGTGTGTAAGCGTCACTGATACAGGGGGCGTTACGTGTGTAAGCGTCACTGATACAGGGGGCGTTACGTGTGTAAGCGTCACTGATACAGGGGGCGTTACGTGTGTAAGCGTCACTGATACAGGGGGCGTTACGTGTGTAAGCGTCACTGATACAGGGGGCGTTACGCGTGTAAGCGTCACTGATACAGGGGCGTTACGTGTGTAAGCGTCACTGATACAGGGGGCGTTACGTGTGTAAGCGTCACTGATACAGGAGGCGTTATGCGTGTAAGCGTCACTGATACAGGGGGCGTTACGTGTGTAAGCGTCACTGATACAGGGGGCGTTACGTGTGTAAGCGTCACTGATACAGGGGGCGTTACGTGTGTAAGCGTCACTGATACAGGGGGCGTTACGTGTGTAAGCGTCACTGATACAGGGGCGTTACTACAGGGAGCATTATGTGTATAAGCATTATGGGGGTCATTCCGATCATGACAATAGACATGCGGGGGGACGCCCAGCACAGGGCTATCCCGCCTCACATGTCAGTGCCGCTCCCCCCCCCCGCAGAAGTGCAAAAGCATCGCACAGCGGCGATTCTTTTGCACTTTAGCAGTAGCTCCCGGGCAGCGCAGCTTAAGCGTGCTGGCCGGGAGCTACTCATCACTCCCCGGCCCTGCGCGGTCCGGCCATGCCTGCGTTGGCCGGACCAAGCCCACGAAACGGCGGCCAAACGCCACCGTTCCGCCCATCCCCCCCTGCCCAGCGACCGCCTCTGCCTGTCAATCAGGCAAAGGTGATCGTAGCTCAGTGACGGCCCGCACGGTCCGGCCACGCCTGCGTTGGCCGGACCAAGCCCACTAAACGGCGGCCAAACGCCGCCGTTCCACCCCCCGCCCGCCTCTGCCTGTCAATCAGGCAGAGGCGTTCGTAGCATGCGCAGTTCTGCCCCGATTGCTGCGATAAACTGCAGCGTGCGATCGGGTCACAATGATCCCCTATGTGTGCTGTCCCTTTGTAAAGTATGGGAGGGCGCAAATTTATAGTTTGCAGGGGGCGCCGAACACCCTAGCACCGTCCCTGTGTACGACGCTGTGCATGTGGATCCGATGCATGCACAAAGCGAAAGCAAGAAAGATCCGTAGCCAAGACTGACTTACATTCCACTCTGCATCGATCCCTATAGGCCTTGGTTTTAATTGCAACTAATTGTTCTGTAAATATAATTGGGTAGCTAGTGCTGTTCCTGTCTATGACGGTATCCCTATTTCTGTATATTTTCTTCCTATACTTCCCCTTCATTTTAAGCATTTCTATTAAAAAATATTTTTTTTATCATTTTTTCCTATTTATCTATAATCACACTTGTATTCTTTACTGTAAAAACAGCCTGTGATATGTGTGAAGACGGTGATAGAGTCTCAGGGTATGAAATTGCGCACACAGTATGAGGAGAAGAAACATCTGCAGGTGTTAATTGGAAAGTTTCACAAGCCTGATCCACATTATCCATCTCATCCCTTCTACCATGACTTGTACTGTGGAAATCTACTACCTATAGCCCCAGGAATCCCTTTAGTAAATCTTGCAGTGAGAGTGTAGAAAGTAACAGCCCTACACATTCACAAATTATCAATAAGTTGGTGAAGGACTTTTTATTTAATTATTGCTGCATATTGCAGAGTTTAAATTAGCAAACAGCTATGTACAGGAAAAAAGATACAATTAGGGGACATGCACATTGTGGTGCAATGTTTTTGGTAAGCTTCTCAAAGAATGGTCACATGACACCACTCAGGGCCGTAGAGAGGATAGCCAGGCCTGGGTACTGGGGGCGTAGCCTAATGTAAGAAGGTGTTGCCACATCTCATTACCCAAACCTTCCCCCCCCCCCAGAAAAAATCAGTATTTGCCGCACAATTCACAGGAGGGGGTGGGTCTCCCCCTCCGAGACAGCCAGAGGAGACTGCTACTGTTGCAGCAGGTTTCCTGCACCTACCCCAAACCAGCACACAGCTACGTGTACTGGGGGACATAGGTAGGTAGTGGCAGCCCCCCCTTTCCTCATTCCTCGGCACCACTAACACTGCTGTAGGTGCAAAAAATATCTCAGTGCTTTTTGGCAGAAAGTGTTGCTGACTTTCTGCATCTTTCTATTGAAGATACCTAGTTACATATATGAGTTACATTTACAAAAATAATCCAACATCACTGCTGTCATCATGATATTGTTTAGCATTTCCTTAGAAAAACCTACTCTTTCCCCTGGAGGACTCAGCAACAAAAGTTGTGTTGATGCTGGTCCTTTCTCACCCACCTCCTTCTCCTTCTGACATCACCACCAATCCTAAAAACGTCCCAATTCCCACTATACACGCATGGTCCGCCAGCGCCCACATATGCCTATCCTTAAATTGCATTAAATACTGTAGCCCTGTTTGGCCCGCCACAAAACAATGCGAATAAAGTTGCCCATACAGTACACCTAAAGATTTACCTTCCAATCTGGCTGGTTGGAAGGAAAATCTGGTAATGGATGGGAGCAAATGACAGTTGACCATGTCAATTGCCCCCATCCATTACCACATTTTCATTCCAACCAGCCATATTAGAAGATAAATCTTTAGGTGTATGGGCACCATTCTTCCTGTCGCTCTGATTATGTACTAAGTTTGCATCTTGGTCGCACTGCTAACGTGCTAAAAACGCAACGCACATGTACACCTCTAGTGGATATGGGTGCAATCAGGGCTACCATCAGAAATTGTGGGGCCCGGGACTAACAAATAGACAGGGCCCCTCCTTACCCAAAAAAGATTCTGGCGCACTGCTCCACCACTATGTGATGTCATACATTGTGACGTTACATATAGGTGGAGCGTTGCGGACCTACAGGAACGGTACACAGAGAGATGATGTACAGAGAAGGCTTGTTTTAAGAAGTCCTCCCTGCGCATCATACTGCTGTTGATTCACAGCCTGGCGCAGCTCTACAGGTATTGGTGGTTGGAGCCGGGGGTGGGGCCCCCCTCTTTGTAAGGGCCCGGGACACCAGTCCCCACAGTCCCCCCCTGATGGCTGCCCTGGGTGTAATAGCAGTGCAACAAGCCTGCAAATCTAAGAAGAAAGGCAAGCGACAGGGGGCCAATATGACCTGAACAGACCTGACGATGCAAGAAGGATCCATGCTTTCCTGCTGTTGACTTCATATCCTACAGATGGAGCCATGCTTATCTAGCCTTCTCTGGTGCGCCATGGTGCACCAAGGCGTATTATCATAAGCCTTTCATCTATTGTTCTCAGCAGCAATACAATACAGAGAGAACAATACAGCAGGGGATTAAGTCATTACAGCAGAGGATTAAGTCTGACAGCACTGGCTCAATTATCCTATTAAAGGGATAGATGAGCAGGGCTCCATCTGTAAACCCACATTCTGCATGGTGCAAATGAAAATGTGATTTGTAAGACCACATGACCCGTCTCCAATCATTTACGGTCTAATTCCTGTGTTCCTGAGCAAACTGGAGGTGTTTGCAGCAGATAACCATAGCCTATGGACAGGCCTTCTCCTTAGTGCACTCTTCATTAACCATCTGAACGGGTCCCTGATTCAGGTGCACTGTTGCCTGTGGGACTGAAAAAGTCTGCACCCCTGAAAGAGTAGGTGGATGTCCAGCCTCTCACCCACTCTCCACTGAAGGGGGCAGGACAGGGAGATTCTACAGGGAATCTTGAGTTTGTAGGGAGGGGGCAGGGCTAACTCCACCTCCATCCTGCAGACCCGATTCACTGCATTTGGCTGCGATGGGCAAAGTGACTTGCAGACCCGTCCCCAAAGCTGTCAGCAGCATCTCCTGCGAGGGCTTCTCCCAGAGAGGAGATACAGTTGGACAGTACGGCCCACTCTCCATTCCACTTGAGCATCCAGAAGCCACTTATGAGCACACAGGCCTTGCACGCAGACCCAGTTTTTTGTGAGCTGGTCCACTCTAAACTAGTGATGAGCGGATTCGGTTTTACTCGGTTCTCAAAATGGCATCTTATTGGCTATCCAAAACACGTGACATCCGTGAGCCAATAAGATGTCGTTTTGAGAACCGAGTAAAACCGAATCTGCTCATCACTACTCTAAACAGTTGCTGCCCTTGAACAATTCACCAGTGCAGCCGCCTTGACAGAACAGGCGCAATGCTAGAGACATTTAGTAATGTGCAGCTATAGGTAAATAATAGAAAACTTTTGGAATATGTCTACAGGCCCGATAGACCCGACACCTGTGGACTGTAATATGTTGATATATTCCATAGAAACATAGGACTGGAAAATTTCTGTCTGTGCAGCACATTCTTTGAGTGTGCTGTGTATCCTTACATTTTAATGTGCCGACACATTATGACGACCTTTAAATTGAGGGGATCATAATAAAAATAAATCATGTATAATGAAGCAGAAGGTACAATGGTCCTGCCCAAATGAAATGTAAAAAAAAAGCGGTGTGTGGACCAGTAACATAGTAACATGGGCCCTCATTCCGAGTTGTTCGCTCGCTAGCTGCTTTTAGCATCATTGCAAACGCTAGGCCGCCGCCCTCTGGGAGTGTATCTTAGCTTAGCAGAATAGCGAACGAAAGATTAGCAGAACTGCTACTAAATAATTCCCTGCAGTTTCTGAGTAGCTCCAGACCTACTCCTAGATTGCGATCACCTCAGTCCGTTTAGTTCCTGGTTTGACGTCACAAACACGCCCTGCGTCCGGCCAGCCACTCCTCCGTTTCTCCAGCCACTCCTGCATTTTTACCTGGCACGCCTGCGTTTTTTAGCACACTCCCTGAAAACGCCAAGTTGCCGCCCAGAAACACTCACTTCCTGTCAATCACACTACGATCACTCCAGCGTTGAAAAAACGTCGCTAGAGCTTGTGTACATCTCCAAAGTTTTGTGTTAAATTACTTGGCGCATGCACGCTGCGTACCATGCGCATGCGCATTTTCCACCTAATCGATGCGTTGCGAAAAACGGCAACGAGCGAACAACTCTGAATGACCACCATGGTTTCTAAGGCTGAAAAAATACAATTTGTCCATCGAGTTCAACCTGTTAGTGATTTCCTACACTGTAATATTTTTAAGACTCATTTAACTCTGGTGAATGTTTAGCTGTTATGTCAATTTCTTTTTTTTTTATTGTTATTTTAATGCTATAGTGCATGATTTACCCACCTTAACCCTATATATCCTTATACATTAGGAATTTTAAAAATATTATGGTATTTGTAACTAACAACAGCTGCAAGTGATGGGCAATTAGCACAGCCTTTAAAAAGGGCACTCACATACCTTGACAAAGCTGTTGATACAGCGAAACGCGTTGATACAGAGGAGCCGGACAACGTTGGTTCTACATCAATATCTGAAATACACCTAGAAGTCCGTTATCATCTGCAAAAAGGGGGTATGTGCTATCGCCCACAGAGGTATACTAGACCAAAGCTTTAAATATTACTGATCTTTGTCTGGAATCAAGCATTTAAAGGTCTGTTTCTAAATCCTATGTGGACAATCATCTGATAACTTACCCCTAGGACTGTGGCATATTCCTATGGACAATTTATATACGAAAACGTCCGGCTTCCACATGTGGTAATATAACAATCAAAGTGCTGTGCTTGCCCTACTATTTTAAATCTACTAATTGTGTATTTTGTTGCAACATTTTTATATGTGTATTAAATTATATTTTAATCCATATCCAGTTATTAGCGCTGTTTATATATATATATATATATATATATATATTCTTTAGGAATTTATCTAGCCCATTCTTAAGAGCAATGACCAGGTCTGCCATTACTACTCTCTCAGGCAGGAGATTCCAAACACGTATTGTCCTTACTGTGAAGAAACCTTTATGTCTGTGTGCGAAATCTCCTCTCCTCTAACCTAAGTGGGTGTCCACGTGTCCTTTGTGATGATCTTACTAAAAACAATTCCCCCGCTAGCTCTGTGCATTGACCCCTTATATATTTGTAAATCGTAATCATGTCCCTCTTAATCTCCTTTTTTCCCAGTGTAAACATGCCTAGCCCTAATCAATTTGGTCGCCCGTCTCTGAACCTTTTCTAGTTCCAGGATATCCTTTTTGTAGTATGGTGCTCATAATTGTGCACAGTATTCAAGATGTAGCCTCACTAGTTTTTTATCAGGAATCTGCATTTTGCATCACGTCACTTACCAGTGCTGTGATGTACTGGCCTCCGGAGGTCACATTCCCAGCCTGGCATGTTCCATGATTGCCTGCAATGTGCAGAGACTCTCTCCAGTGTGTACCCCACTCGCCGTACAGCGTGTACCCTGATATATTCCCACCATCTCCACAGTATGGGTGCTGCCATGACTCCTGCAGTCAGCTGACTTGGTGCTATCCACTTCTGAGCATTGGAGCGCTCACATTACTTGATTCTCCAATCCCTGCTGACCAGGGGGTATTTACTGAGAGTTCCTGTTCAGTATCATTGCCTTGAACAATCGTCATCCTGTGAACAAGTGTCTCCTGGCTCCAGTCTCCTGTCTTCAGAAATTCCCCTGTGTATTAGCTCCGTGGAACTACAGGCATCAGCCATCCAGTTTGGTGCAGTTCCATCTGCATTCAGCTCCAGTCACCAGCTGTCTCCATTGACTTCCTAGCTTCAGTGTCTCTGTGGAACTACAGGCTCCAGCCATCCAGCTCTGCTACAACTCCTTCCACAGTCAGCTTCCACTTCTACATGCAGTAAGAGACTCTCTCCAGGTGCTGCCTCATCATTCTCACCTGTGTGTTGTTAATCTGCATTCAGCACTGTGCTATTGCATTCAGCACTTAAACAACCAGCCTGTATATTACCAACTGTGTCCTGCTATAGCCTTGCTTGGCTCTGTGGACTTTGTGCATATATTCTGACTGTGAATCTATTGCTGTCGGTTTCCAGACTGATTACCGGAGTTACTTATTGCCTGTATTTACTACCATTGGTTGCATTACCTACCTACTGCATATTGATCCTGTTACCATCGGCTTCCAAGCCAGCCATCGATGTTCACCAACGGCTTCCAGGCCGATCATCGCAGTTTGCTAATTACACTGGTTCCCAGACCAGTTGATTACCTATGACTGTTATTATACAATTTGTATTACTTACCTCCAGAGTACTGATCTCAGTTGCCATCGGCTCCCAGGCCGACCATCATTATTTGTAAGTTGTTAACGGTTTCCAGACTGAATACCAAAAATTACTTATTGCCTGTGTTGTTCCATCACATTCTCCCATCGGTTTCCAGGTCGATCCTGTGTCATTATTTATCCTCAGGATATAGACTCTGCTTCACATCGGCTCCCAGGCCGACCATCGTTGATTGCCTTCGGCTCCCAGGCCGGTCATTACTGTTCTCTAATCACCGCTGGTTTCCAGATCAGCTCATTCTTGGTGACTGTACTTAAAACCAATGTCAGCTTCCACGCTGTGAAACTTCTGTATTGTTATTCCTGTTCCAGAAATCATTATATTGCTGTGTGTATTTAATAAACATCACGCACATGCACAGGAACTTACTACGGCCTCCTCGTTTCCTCCATCCTACCACCACTGACCCACTAGTGCCCCCTCCGGGAACAGACAATTGCATAGACCTGACATTATTTATATAATGGGAGAATAACACTCTCATCCCTTGCATCAATTCCCCGCTTTATGCATGCTAATACCTTCTTTGCCTTTTTTGCTGACTATGTGAACACCTAAATCTTTTTCCAGTGCAGAATCCCCTAGTTTTCCCCCATTTAGTATGTAGGTAGTATTTGTGTTCTTGCTACCAAAGTGCATTACTTTACATTTGTCTATATGAATTTATAACCTTGCACAGTTTGGTATCGTCTGCACAAATTGACACCATGCTCTCTAGACCTACCTCTAGATCATTTATGAAGATGTAGTGGTCCAAGTACAGACCACTGTGGCACACCACTTAGTACTTCAGTTCAATTTGAAGAAGTTCCATTTACCACCACTCGCTGCTCCCTTTTATCCAATTTCTAACCCAATTGCATATTCTCCCTAGCCCAAGTTCTCTTAATTTGTAGATAAGTCTCATGTAAGGTACTGTATCAAAAACTATAGCAAAGCCTAAAATGATTACGTCCAACTCTTTACCCTGATCTAGGTTCGCACTATTTCATAAAAGCCTATTAAGTTAGTTTGACATGGTCTATTCGTCACAAATCCGTGTTGGTTCCTATTAATAACCTTATTGGTTTCAAGGAACTCCTGTATTCTATCCCTTAAAATACCTTCCAGTACTTTCCTCACTATAGATGTAAGACTTATTAGTCTATAATTAACTGGTTCAGACTTACTTCCCTTTTTAAATATCGGCATTACTTCTGCTATACGCACGTCTTGGGGGCCATGCCTGATGTGAGTCATTGAAAATCAAATATAGGGGTCTTGCTAATTCAGAGTGGAGCGTCATGAGAACCTTTGGGGAAGTCCGTTGGACCAGGTGATTTATTAATCTTAATTTTTCTTAATCGGTCACAGACTACTTTCTCACTTAAATAAGCATTTAGCAGTGGGACATTATCATAGCTGAGGTTATGCGTCAATCCCGCCATCTGGTCCTCTCTTGTGAATACAGATGAGAAAAACCTGTTTAATTTTTCCGTTATGTCATTGTCGTCTTTGATTAGGATGCCCAACTTGCCTTTTAAGTGATGCATAAGGTAGCGGAATAACTGCTGTAGGGAAAAGTATATGAGGCTATTACAGGTGGAAGCAATATCAGTCACCAATATTAAAGCAGCCTCTGGTGACTTACATCTATGTGACATTGTAGATATATTAAGACAGTCAACTGCAAGGCAACCATGATGACCTTTCATTATCATCAAACTTTATTTTTAATCGGGGGTGGCCTGGACGGATTTGATGTAGGAAGCTGTTTCTGGTCATCTCCTGCCCGCATATCCTGAACCTCTATCTGTGCCTCTCTGCTCTGCCCTGTCACCATTATTTTGCTGGCTCCTTTCCCCAGATTCCTTCATGTGTTCTCAGGTCTGTCTTCAGCTGCTCAGTGCTGCTGTGTGACTTCTGGCCGCGGGTACCATCTTGGATTTCGGCACTGGTCTTGGTAATGGCTCCAATATGGTGAGACTGTCCTATAATGTCCCCTTTGTTCAGCAGAATCTACAGGTCTGGTAGGCCTCCTTCTCATCCTCCTTTCCTGCTGGAGCTTAGCAGCTTGAGGTTCCCACTGCACTGGACTGTTAGGGGAGATAATTGATGGACTATCCCATCATTTCTCCTTTGTATTGAAAATGGAAGCTGAGCTCACTATGCAACAGCTGATGCAGGCCATTATGGATTCAGAGAAGGCCATTTCTGATGTTCATGTTGACCTTTCCCTGCTCCAACTGGACTTGCAGAAAATGAGGGAACATGTGGGAGAGGCTGAAACATTTATATCCACATTGGAAGATGCTACTGCTAACCAGGGGGCTCTTTACTGTGGATTTAGCAGCCTCTCCCTCAAAAATCTCTAACTTCGAAGGACAAATTAGTAGAAACAACGTCTGCTTTGTTATTGTTGGCCTGATTGAGAAGGCAAAGAGTCCCATTCAGAGGCGTTCCTGGACAAATGTCTGGTCTACTACTTTGGTCATGATGACTTCACTGCCCAATTCGCGGTGGAAATAATGCATCATATTCCTACCTGGGCTCTTGCTCCATGCACTTTCCTTGCACCTTCATTACAAAGATTATGCACTTCAAAGATGAGATGCTATCTTCTGCCTAGCCAACCTGCACAGCCCTTTGTAATAAGATGGTCACAGCATGGTAGTTTATCTAGCCTTCTCTATGGACATCCAAAAATCCATGTGAAAATGTATTCAGGTCAAACGCCGTCTTCGTGAACTGGGCCTCAAGTCGGCCATGTTTTTTCCTGCTCGACTGAGCTGGTTTGTGTGCAGAGGATTGAATATGAATTGATGGACTGAGCAGAAGCGTCACAAGGGGGGTACGGGGAGTACGGGCCACACCCGAATGTCACCCTTTCCCAATGCTCCTGCGCACAGACCTGGGGGGTCATTCTGACCCGATCGCACGCTGCAGTTTATCACAGCAATGCGATTGGGTCAGAACTGCGCATGCGCCGTAGTGCGCCAGTGTCGCAGTGCACCATAGTGCGCCAGCGCCACAGTGCACTGGCGCATGTCAGATGGCCGAGGGCCGTCGGGCTGCTACGATCGCCTCTGCCTGATTGACAGGCAGAGGCGGTTGCTGGGCGGGGAGGGGGGGGGGGGCGGAACACCGGCGTTTGGCCGCCGTTTTGTGGGCGCGGTCCAGCCAACGCAAACGTGGCCGGACTGAACGGGGGGTGGCCGCAGCGGCTGCGTGATGTCACACGCAGCCGCTGCGAGCCGGGGAGCGATGAGTAGCTCTTGGCCAGCACGCTAAAGCTGCGCTGGTCGGAAGCTACTCTTGAAGTGCAAAGGCATCGCCTCTGTGCGATGCCTTTGCACTTCTGCGGGAGGGGGGGGCGTCACTGACATGCGGGGCGGACTAGCCTTGTTCTGAGCGGTGGCGCTGGCACTAATTCCCCCTCCTCCTTGGACAAGGTGTATGAACATTTCGGCAGCAGCAGTCGTACACAAATCAGTAGTGCGACGGCAAAACCTAAAGGTTTGATGTTTTTGTTGCCAGTGAGGATAAAAAAGCACATGAGGTAAGAGGGCCCTGCTTGTGAGAGTTTACAGGCCTGGCCAACCTGTGGCTCTCCAGATGTTGTGAAACTACACATCCCAGCATGCCCTGCCACAGTTATGGCATTCCCTAATAGCAAAACTGTGGCAAAGCATGATGGGACTTGTAGTTTTACAACAGCTGGAGAGCCACAGGTTGGCCAGGCCTGGTTTACAGTATAAAGGGGAGTGTGAGACAAACAGGGGCAACACATTAGTGGGCGGTATGTGGGCTACCTGGCAACTTTTCCGGGGTGCGGGGGACTATCTGAAAAATCATGAGTCTCCAGCAACTTCAGGGAAAGTAGGTAGGTTAGCTGCTAATGCACCTATCTCATTATGCTGCATATTCTGAAATACAGCTATAAATAACAGATATAAAGAAAGGAAAAGCGCGGGTCCGCCCCCTCTAAGCTTGAACTACCCTAGTGCTTGTACCTTGGCTTGTTTGTGAAATATCTGGGGGTGGGAGGGGGGTAGGGGTAGTGCGCTGGGGTCCAACTATTAGTGTAATAGCACTGGATTTGACTTGCCAGGGCTAGTGGAACCATAGAGGAAAGACCTGCAGTGTGGGGGACCCGCCCAAACATGGTTCCACCAGCCCTTGGCTACTTGGCACCAGCATTGGATTCCACAGGGGAGTGGGGCTCACAAAAAAAGTGTCAGTGGGTACAGTGGTAATAGTTAATATAATATATAATATTATTATTATCTTTTTTAATTACTCAATCCCATATAAATGTAGGCATCCCACTTAAGGTAACGCAACTTGTCCCTTTCAAGACCCTGCTGCTAAGATAGGTCACTAGTGGATTCTCTCCACTGGAATAAATAGGTATGCACTGATTGGTCAGTTCTCTGCAATTCCCACATTCTGACCAATCGGGGTGGAAAGGAGGCCTATTAGCAGCTGTCACGCTGCCTTCTGGGTTGCTATAGGAGATGGAATCGCCAAACTAATTTCTAATAATCAAACATTTAGACTAGAGTAAAGCCTTGGCCATCCCATTTCCATGTGCTGTTCCCCGAGATCACAAGTGTCCAGTCCTGTGATGACTTGTGTCATATTCAGTTCTTTGTAGTGGTAGCTCCAAGTCACTTGTGCAGTCAGAGACGGCCCACTGATGAATTGTTCCCTGTACAGGGACTGGCAGTAAGCGCAGTGGCTTCCTGCCAAGATGAGAAACACGATTTACATACATTTGGGAATAGGTGTTGAATTAGTAAATAAATATATTCTCTATTTATATATCTCTATTTAGATCAAAGAAAGATTGAGTGAAGATAAGATACCTAACCTCTGACATGGGGTATGAGCTGTCATAGTTCCCCCCCCTTCCCCCCATGTCCTCTTTCTTTAACAGGTAAAGGCACTTTGCAAGTGAAATCTGTCTGTAATGCTGTGCACCGCAGAGGTGCCAGATTCTGACATAAACACTTCACTGGAAAGAGCCCTCTGTAAGAAGCGTTCGCAAAGAGGGGAAGAAATAGGATGTAGCTCAGTGACAATTATTCCTTTTGGATATGTGCCGCTCCTCTCACAGTCTCCCAGCAGCAGGCCACTTCATAATCAATAGCCCAAAATTATGGCTGAGAGTTTTTCATCATTCACTAGCAAGCAGCAGTCACGACAAAACGAGTCCGTAATGGCCAGTTTTACAGCTATCAGTAAATTGCTTGGTGCATTCTATGACAGTGGGCTGACATCTGTAATTCTAGCTGCTGTGACCACAAACATTTGCTTACAGTAGGTGAGGAGGGTACAGGGAAATGCATGTGTTAGATTGGAAGGGAGCTGGGGGCTGCAGGAGAAGGCTCGGGGGCCGCCTGTGGCCCATCACTGATCTAGACACACAGATCCTCTTGGAATTCATTTTGCCTGCAGCTATTTAGTTAAGCTTGTCACCACAACACATGTTTTCCTACAAAGTGGTATAGGAGCCTGTTTATGGATTCCATACGAACATCTTTGTCAAAACAGCCCTGAAAAATGTGGTTACTATTTTTTTTTAATTCAATTTCCAAGTTTGTGCATCAAAGTACCAAATAAATTGTACAAACACATCTGAAAACATTTGACAGTATGTGGTATCAGGGCCGTAACTAGGGGGGGCGCTAAGGGGGCATGTGCCCCGGGTGCAGGATTTGAGGGGGCCCATGGAGTTACTGAGGAGCAGATTGATTTTGTTGTCTTGTTTTTTTTGTATCGGCAGTGCTGTGCTGCTCCAGTGAGACAGCAGACAGCTCCCAGGGCAATGTATTTGACCCACATGTCTGCCCGCAGCTGGCTCCGACGCTGTGTGTGAGTGAGCTCCAGTACCTGGGATCTCTCCCATGTTGGCTACTGTCTTAAACTCTCTTCTCTGCCATGCAATGCTACGACTAGCATGCAGTGCACCGTACAAGCTATAGAAGCGCACTGTGCATCCAGTTAGCAGTATCAGTCTCCACTTTGCCTCCCAGATGGGGGGATTTGGTGTAGCTTATAGAGGGGTGCTGTAGTGCAGTGATGTAGTGTACCATATAGGGTATTTAGTGTGGTCATGTATTGCAGTATATAGGGGCATGTATTGCAGTATATAGGGGCATGTAATGCACTGATGTGGTGCAGCATATAAGGGGCTGTAGTGTAGTGATGTAGTGTAGCATATAGGGTATGTAGTGCAGTGCATAGGGGCATGAAGTGTAGTGATGTCATTCAGCATGTAGGGGATGTAGTATAGTGATGTAGTGCAGTGGATAGGGGAATGTAGTGCAGTCATGAAGTGTTATGATATAGTGCAATGACACACAGAGGAGCATGTAGTTGAACACGTTGGCGGGGCATGTAACACATAGGGCATTTGAGGCACATAGGGGAATATTGTCCAGTAGTATCCCCTTTTTTCAACATTTTTGATAATCTGATTATTTTAGTCAGATAGGGTTTGTTTGTTTGTTTGTTTGTTTTTTGTGTGTGATTTTTTTTTTTTTTTTTGGGGGGGAAGGTGTGTGTGTGTGTAGGGAAGGTTGGGGGAGGGGGCGCAAAATTACTGCCTTGTCCCGGGTGACGAAAATCCTAGTTTCGGCCCTGGTGGTATTCTCACAACAAGCAGAAACACAGCACGCCAGTGACGTATCTATAATGTGCGCAGGGTGTGCGGGCTGGCGAAACACGGATGGATCTGTCTTTCCATGAAATTATGCGTTTCAGTGTGTTAACCGAACCAGTGACGTGCAGTCAGGGTTGGCGGAGGCTCTCCTGTCATACTCCCTGTCAGACTCCAGAGTTTTTACTATAAAAATGGCTAGAATTATATATATATATATATATATATATATATATATATATATATATAGAACAAGCGCAGGTGCGGCACTCAGACCACGATTTTAGCAGCAGAAAAGACAGGCGGAGACTGTATAAATCAATCAACGTTTCAATATGAATATTGTCATCAGGATTACAATGAAACATACATCACATACCTTTATAGTGCTTCACCAAACAAGAAAACAGCGGTTCCCGGGCCGAGACCGCACACCCGCCCAGTCGCCGCACACCCATTGACGTCACCCGTAAGGCACGTTCTGCTACGTACACCATCACCATAGCAACCGTAAACAAGCTAGAGGAATGCAGCATACGACATTGTCATTAAAGTGATCAAAAATCAGTATTGACATATATATACGGAACAAAATGCATTATCAACACAGAGATAAATTTAACAATGACATATACAGACAGTATGAACTTATAACAGAATCCTGCCTATAGCTCGGGACAACGCCCGACAATATGTCTCACTGTATAGAACACCTGCAAAGACAATTTTCAGCGTAAGCTTGCAAAAGAGATATTTTCATTTAAACCATTAGGGGAAATTACATTTAATCTATAAATCCATCGCGCTTCACATCTCAATAGACGCAAAGAGCGATCCCCACCTCGGATATTTGGCACAATGGTATCGATCATGCGATAGCGTAAACTTGAAAGAGAATGATGGAGCTCTGCAAAATGACGGGCGACCGGCTGGTCGCTGGAGCCAGAATTAATAGCTGCTCGAATAGCACTCCGATGGTTACCCATCCTCTCCTTAAATTTACTCTCGGTTTTCCCGATATAACTCAAGCCGCAGGGACAAATAATTTGATACACAACAAAAGATGAATTACAAGTAAAATGGTGTAGAATTTTATAAGTTTTCCCTGAATGAGGGTGCTGGAATGTATCGCCGGTTAACAAAAACTGGCAGGTTGTGCATGTACATTTAAAACAACCCATACGGGCCCTTCCAAAAAAACTACGATTAGAACTACTTAAAGGGGCCACATCGGTTTTTACCAAAATATCTTTTAAGTTACGTCCACGGGAGTAGCAAGACCTTATATCATGATTCTCAAGGTTTAATTTAGTATCACTTTGTAAAATGGGCCATAATTTTTTAATTGTTTTATTAATAATAGGAGAGGCAGCATACCTTGATTCCCTCTTGCAACCTCTTATTCAAGTGGAACCTACATTTTTGTTAGATACATCTACTTTGTTGCGCAAGTTGCACAATTTACCTTCATTACCCCCTGATTGTTGGCTTGTTACAATTGACGTGGTGAATTTGTACACCTCTATCCCCCATAGTTTGGGGTTACACTCGTTACAGGTGTTCTTGAATAGTAAAAGTAACTTCTCTTCGGAAAAGATTGGTATCATGCTCCAGTTGTTTGATCTTATTTTGAATAACAATTTTTTTCTATATAAAGGCAAGTTTTATTTACAAACCAGCGGCTGTGCTATGGGCAGTTCAATGGCTCCAGCCTATGCCAACGTGGTTATGTTTTTTGTGGAGCATGCACTATTCTTTTCAGATGAGACAATATCATCTAGAGTTATATTGTTTTCACGCTATATAGATGATTTGCTCTTGGTATGGTGTGGTGACGTTGAATTATTAAGTGATTTGATCAACAAACATAATTGTTCTGATCATCCTATCAAATTTACTTATTCCTTAAGTAGAGAGACTGTCAACTTCCTTGATGTATGTATTACTATAAAAAATCAACAGATCCACACCAGTCTCTTTACAAAGCCTACTGATAGGAATATGTTGTTAAAAGCACAAAGCTGTCATCCGCCAGCTTTGATAAAAGGCCTACCATATTCCCAGATGCTCCGCATTCACCGCATCAACAGCGATAGGGTGGTATCTGAAATACAGATTGATTTACTGATAAAAAAATTTTTGGACCGTGGCTATAGTAAAGATTTGTTAGAAACTTGTAAAAGTAAGGTTTTATCCCTGGATAGAACTTCTTTAGTAAATAACACTAACAACCCAGTTCCGATTGAGGTCAGTAAACGAAAAAAGTTTGGATGGGTTAACAAATTTAACCTTGCCTCTCCTATTATTAATAAAACAATTAAAAAATTATGGCCCATTTTACAAAGTGATACTAAATTAAACCTTGAGAATCATGATATAAGGTCTTGCTACTCCCGTGGACGTAACTTAAAAGATATTTTGGTAAAAACCGATGTGGCCCCTTTAAGTAGTTCTAATCGTAGTTTTTTTGGAAGGGCCCGTATGGGTTGTTTTAAATGTACATGCACAACCTGCCAGTTTTTGTTAACCGGCGATACATTCCAGCACCCTCATTCAGGGACAACTTATAAAATTCTACACCATTTTACTTGTAATTCATCTTTTGTTGTGTATCAAATTATTTGTCCCTGCGGCTTGAGTTATATCGGGAAAACCGAGAGTAAATTTAAGGAGAGGATGGGTAACCATCGGAGTGCTATTCGAGCAGCTATTAATTCTGGCTCCAGCGACCAGCCGGTCGCCCGTCATTTTGCAGAGCTCCATCATTCTCTTTCAAGTTTACGCTATCGCATGATCGATACCATTGTGCCAAATATCCGAGGTGGGGATCGCTCTTTGCGTCTATTGAGATGTGAAGCGCGATGGATTTATAGATTAAATGTAATTTCCCCTAATGGTTTAAATGAAAATATCTCTTTTGCAAGCTTACGCTGAAAATTGTCTTTGCAGGTGTTCTATACAGTGAGACATATTGTCGGGCGTTGTCCCGAGCTATAGGCAGGATTCTGTTATAAGTTCATACTGTCTGTATATGTCATTGTTAAATTTATCTCTGTGTTGATAATGCATTTTGTTCCGTATATATATGTCAATACTGATTTTTGATCACTTTAATGACAATGTCGTATGCTGCATTCCTCTAGCTTGTTTACGGTTGCTATGGTGATGGTGTACGTAGCAGAACGTGCCTTACGGGTGACGTCAATGGGTGTGCGGCGACTGGGCGGGTGTGCGGTCTCGGCCCGGGAACCGCTGTTTTCTTGTTTGGTGAAGCACTATAAAGGTATGTGATGTATGTTTCATTGTAATCCTGATGACAATATTCATATTGAAACGTTGATTGATTTATACAGTCTCCGCCTGTCTTTTCTGCTGCTAAAATCGTGGTCTGAGTGCCGCACCTGCGCTTGTTCCATTGTTTCCAATTGTGAGGGCACCGACCCAAGTTCTCTGTGTAGCGGGGAGTGCCGGACTCTGGAACTTTCTATATATATATATATATATATATATATATATATATATATATCTATATATATATATCTATATATATATATATATATATATATATATATATATATATATATATATATATATATATATATATATATATATATATATATAGAGAGAGAACTGTTCACCCGGCACTCCGAGACGGATAATAAGTTGTAATTGCTGTGGTGCCCTCCGTGAGTGGTATGGCAGCCACTCTGTATACTGCAATTGTTCCGGCGGCACTCAAGCAGTCTGTACAAGAAGGTAAATGCTGAGATCTTTATTAGACCATCCGATGGTCTAATAAAGATCTCAGCATTTACCTTCTTGTACAGACTGCTTGAGTGCCGCCGGAACAATTGCAGTATATATATATATATATATATATATATAATATCTTTGTAATATTCGATCATTTTTATAGGAAAAACTCGCCAAAATTGCAGCACTCCCTGGAAATACAGCAGCAGCTCAGCCTCACCTCTGACAGAAGCTGCTGGGAGCTGCGGGAGATCTGTGCAGCGGGGGCCTGGGCGATCTATATGGCTGGTTCATAGCATACTTGCCAACTATCCCAGATCTTGCGGGAGACACCCAGGTTTTCAGGTAGTCCACCGCAGCCCCAGAAGAGTGGGCACCCCTCCTGCATTCCGCCCATATCCTAGCGGGGAGACTAATATAGGAAATCCTGGGATGCTTGAGGATGGGGCGATGCCTGATGACACAGTTCTATGGAAACGTTTCATTTGACCCCGCCAAATGTGGGTGTAGCTAATGCTCTGTGTGATTCTGAATCACGGGCACGGCAAATGGAAGCCTGTATCTGGTAGATCCCCTGCGCTTAGCTTGGGACTGGTGCAAGTAAAGAGAAGATGACGATGAAATGATGACTATTGTGGTGTCTGGCATAAAATAATAAATTGGCGGAGCGGGTTTCTGCTTGCAGACTCACAATCTTCTGCATTAGTCCTACTTATACTGGCATTAGCATAAGTTAGTAACTCTGGCTTCTGCGGCTGCCCGCAACTGCAGCCACTTCCCGTGCCACTCAGACTTAGGGGGACATGTACTAAGCAGCGATAAAAGTGGAGAAGTGAGCCAGTGGAGAAGTTGCCCATGGCAACCAATCAGCATTAACGTAACATTTATAATTTGCATAATATAAAAGTATACAGAGCAGCTGATTGGTTGCCATGGGCAACTTCTCCACTGGCTCACTTCTCCATGTTTATCACTGCTTAGTACATGTACCCCTTAGGGGTCTATGTACTAAGGCTTGGAGAGAGAGAAAGTGGACGGAGATAAAGTACCAGCCAATTAGCTCCTAACTATCATTTTTCGAACACAGCCTATAACATGGCAGCTAGGAGCTGATTGGCTGGTAATTTATCTAGTACATAGACCCCTTAGCCCCAGCCAGAATGTTAGTTTGATTTTTAAAATGCAGATTTCCCCCTGGCTATTTTTATATTTGAGTATATCACTGTATATCAGTCATGCAGGAGACTGCAAGCCAATCGCAGTCATCTACGTAGCTGGAAGCATCTGTTTACTTTTCACTTCCAAATTACAGAGGAACTAAAAATAAGAGCTACTCTGTCTTTTCTCACCTACGCGTCATTTAACATGTCAGCTTTCGCCAAGAGGATGGAATAGGGAACGTTGCGCTCAGATTTAATTAACTGTAAACACTAAATTTGTCAGGTGTAATAGCTCTGTCAGCAATGCGCAGACCCAGATATAAAGCAGTGGCCACATGTGGCTTTATCTGCTGTACAATAATGCATTTGTCTTTATATACTGTTTCAGGTGTCACTGTAGCTGAGCAGAAATGTAGGTCGGTAACTGTGACAGTCGGTGACTAAACCTCATATTACAGAGCAATAGAAGCAGTGACGCATATAGGCTATTAAATATAGAACTCACTCTACTATAGAAGGTCGAACATTCACTCGTTGCTAGTGGAATGTTGCATTATAGATCTGGAAAGTAAGTACGGTATGCTGATTGACTGCATTTATCTCCTGTGGATTAAGAATGGTATCCGCCTTCAGACTTCATCCAATTTAAAAGCAGGATCCTGGAAAGAAAGGGGAAATTGCAACGCTTCTGAGTTTCATCTCTGGCTCTACACGTCTCTTGAGGGCTGAAAGTTGTCTGTTTATTGAAGTAAACTGGAAGCTGTGCACCCAGCGTGCTAGTATCTATGCAGGCACATCGCACAGCAGCCGTCACTTTCCAGCCATCTCATAAACTTTCACTTAAGGTACTCTATATAGTTCTAAAGTTTTGGAAACTTTAAAAGTAACCTACTGTATATTCATGCAGTACATTACCTTGGCCTAATATGATCTGGTGGTTTCCTAGGAAGCCAAAGGTTGTGGGGGGATCAGTATGATTGACCACCGGACAGGATGGCAGTGGTCACAATTAGAGATGAGCGGGTTCGGTTCCTCGGAATCCGAACCCGCCCGAACTTCATGTTTTTTTACATGGGTCCGAGCGACTCGGATCTTCCCGCCTTGCTCGGTTAACCCGAGCGCGCCCGAACGTCATCATCCCGCTGTCGGATTCTCGCGAGGCTCGGATTCTATCGCGAGACTCGGATTCTATATAAGGAGCCGCGCGTCGCCGCCATTTTCACACGTGCATTGAGATTCATAGGGAGAGGACGTGGCTGGCGTCCTCTCCGTTTATAGAGAAGAGAGTGAGACAGTAGAGAGAGACACAGTAGTAATTTTGGGGAGCATTAGGAGGAGTACTAGTTACTTGCTGAAGTGATGGATAGTGTGACTGTATATTATCTGACTTGTGGGGGAGACACTGACAGTGGGGAGCAGTTAGATTCTGAGAGCAGGACTCAGGAGTACATATAACGTACAGTGCACACTTTTGCTGCCAGAGTGCCACACTGCCATTGTGACCACCAGTATAATATATATTGTGATTGTCTGCTTAGGAGTACTACTTGCAAGTTGCTGATAGTGTGACCAGTGACCTGACCACCAGTCACCACCAGTTTAATATATATATATATATATATATATATATATATATATATATATATATAATTGTATATAATATATATATAATATTGTATACCACCTACCCGTGATGAAGTCTTAAGGACGAAACGCGTTGGGCTATCTGGCAGTGACTACATACCAAGTTAAGGAATCTTTTTACTATTTATTCATTTTTAACTGGTATTATATTTTGCATGTATAGTTTTTATCCCATTTTTTAGAAAAAGTTTTGTCATTTTTATATTATATTTTACATACTAATAAATTGTATTTTAACTTATTTAACTAAAGTGTAATTCTTTTAGACACCATTGGTCGCTAAACCCCCTTCCCCCCATCTACCATATATATATATATATATATATATATATATATATATATATATATATATATATATATATATATATATATATATATATATATATATATATTGATTTCATCTCATTATCATCCAGTCTATATTAGCAGCAGACACAGTACGGTAGTCCACGGCTGTAGCTACCTCTGTGTCGGCAGTCGCTCGTCCATCCATAATTGTATACCACCTACCCGTGTTTTTTTTTTCTTTCTTCTTTATACATACTACTATAGTAGCTTACTGTAGCAGTCTGCGGTGCTGCTGAGCTGACTGTGTCCAGCAGGTCCGTCATCAGTCATTACATAATAAATATATCTACCTGTCCGGCTGCAGTACTAGTGTGATATAATATATATTGATTTCATCTCATTATCATCCAGTCTATATTAGCAGCAGACACAGTACGGTAGTCCACGGCTGTAGCTACCTCTGTGTCGGCAGTCGCTCGTCCATCCATAAGTATACTAGTATCCATCCATCTCCATTGTTTACCTGAGGTGCCTTTTAGTTGTGCCTATTAAAATATGGAGAACAAAAATGTTGAGGTTCCAAAATTAGGGAAAGATCAAGATCCACTTCCACCTCGTGCTGAAGCTGCTGCCACTAGTCATGGCCGAGACGATGAAATGCCAGCAACGTCGTCTGCCAAGGCCGATGCCCAATGTCATAGTACAGAGCATGTAAAATCCAAAACACCAAATATCAGTAAAAAAAGGACTCCAAAATCTAAAATAAAATTGTCGGAGGAGAAGCGTAAACTTGCCAATATGCCATTTACCACACGGAGTGGCAAGGAACGGCTGAGGCCCTGGCCTATGTTCATGGCTAGTGGTTCAGCTTCACATGAGGATGGAAGCACTCAGCCTCTCGCTAGAAAAATGAAAAGACTCAAGCTGGCAAAAGCACCGCAAAGAACTGTGCGTTCTTCGAAATCCCAAATCCACAAGGAGAGTCCAATTGTGTCGGTTGCGATGCCTGACCTTCCCAACACTGGACGTGAAGAGCATGCGCCTTCCACCATTTGCACGCCCCCTGCAAGTGCTGGAAGGAGCACCCGCAGTCCAGTTCCTGATAGTCAGATTGAAGATGTCAGTGTTGAAGTACACCAGGATGATGAGGATATGGGTGTTGCTGGCGCTGGGGAGGAAATTGACAAGGAGGATTCTGATGGTGAGGTGGTTTGTTTAAGTCAGGCACCCGGGGAGACACCTGTTGTCCGTGGGAGGAATATGGCCGTTGACATGCCTGGTGAAAATACCAAAAAAATCAGCTCTTCGGTGTGGAAGTATTTCAACAGAAATGCGGATAACATTTGTCAAGCCGTGTGTTGCCTTTGTCAAGCTGTAATAAGTAGGGGTAAGGACGTTAACCACCTCGGAACATCCTCCCTTATACGTCACCTGCAGCGCATTCATAATAAGTCAGTGACAAGTTCAAAAACTTTGGGCGACAGCGGAAGCAGTCCACTGACCAGTAAATCCCTTCCTCTTGTAACCAAGCTCACGCAAACCACCCCACCAACTCCCTCAGTGTCAATTTCCTCCTTCCCCAGGAATGCCAATAGTCCTGCAGGCCATGTCACTGGCAATTCTGACGATTCCTCTCCTGCCTGGGATTCCTCCGATGCATCCTTGCGTGTAACGCCTACTGCTGCTGGCGCTGCTGTTGTTGCTGCTGGGAGTCGATGGTCATCCCAGAGGGGAAATCGTAAGACCACTTTTACTACTTCCACCAAGCAATTGGCTGTCCAACAGTCCTTTGCGAGGAAGATGAAATATCACAGCAGTCATCCTGCTGCAAAGCGGATAACTGAGGCCTGTCACAACTGAGGGCCTGAGCTGACGGAAGGCAGCCTCAGTTGTAGGGGCTGAGATGTACCGGAACCTGGGAGGTTGTATCAGACCCCTGGACATGTAAGTAACATGAAGAGAAACCGCCCGAAGGCGTGACCACGACAACTTGAGTAAAAGTCAATGATATTTATTTATGACAAACTCCATGCATCACAGTAGCAGTAAAAAGTAACATAAAAATCAGCAGAGAAATAATAATACAGTTCCTGGGTACTACAGGGTGGCAGGGGCCACAGAGCTCTGGTGGTATGAGACAGTTCTTATTATCTGCAAGTTGGAAAGTCCTTACCAGGCTCAACTGTAGCAATGAGGAAAGCCCAGGGTCGTACCAGCTGGTGTTCCAGGGAAAGCTGGACTGCTGTAGATAAAATGCTGCTGTGGGTACTGGTTAGAACCAGACAGGTGTTGGCACGGAGTGGATACTGGCTGGAACCAGTTAAATAATAAATAAAGCTTGAGAGCGATGCAATGTAGATGAAATGTAGAATTTGAGAGCGGAGAAATAATAATACCGGTGGAGAGTGGTAAACTGCAGAAAGGACACCGGCCCTTTAAGAGAAGCTGTACACTGCTGGAAGCTGAGCTGGAAGCAGGTGATGTTGTAGCTGGAAACAGGTGAGTCCAGAATGGATCGGAGAGTCAGGCTACACCGCAGATGGAATGCTGGTGCGGGTCTCTATAGCAGAAGTCTGGAGACAGGAGCTGGAACCTGGAAGACATTCACAGAAGAGAGACAAACTGGAACTAGGTTTGACAACCAAAGCACTGACGCCTTCCTTGCTCAGGCACAACCTATTTATACCTGCAGCAAGGAAGGCATTGGCTAGGCAATTATGCAAATTAATAATACTGACAACGGATTGGTAGGAATGATCAGCTGACAGAATCCAAGATGGCTGCGCCCATGCAGACACTTGGAGGGAAGTTTGGATTGTAATCCATGTGGTCTGGAAAACAGTAATGGCGGCGCCGGCCACCGGAGACAGGAGACGTCAGGCTGACAGATGCACATCCGACCACGCGGACACAGCGGAGGCCGCGGCTGACGTAATCGCCACTCTGAATGCAGAAGCTCAGGGACGGCGGCGGAGGCCGCGGGAGACGCCATGCCAGATGTATAAGGCGTTACTGTGACTGCGTCCAGAGAGACAGGAGAGGATGCGGGAATGTGCACATCAGGATAACAGATGGGATCCGGTCCTGGAGCGCTGAGCCAGCCTTAGGAGGCATCTGATAGGTAAGAAATGGCGTCCAGATACCCGGATCGTGACAAGGCCTTGGCATCCTGGGTGGTGAGAAACGTGGTTCCGGTATCCATCATTACTGCAGAGCCAACTAGAGACTTGTTGGAGGTACTGTGTCCCCGGTACCAAATACCATCTAGGTTCCATTTCTCTAGGCAGGCGATACCGAAAATGTACACAGACCTCAGAAAAAGAGTCACCAGTGTCCTAAAAAATGCAGCTGTACCCAATGTCCACTTGACCACGGACATGTGGAGCAGGGCAGGGTCAGGACTATATGACTGTGACAGCCCACTGGGTAGATGTATGGACTCCCGCCGCAAGAACAGCAGCGGCGGCACCAGTAGCAGCATCTCGCAAACGCCAACTCTTTCCTAGGCAGGCTACGCTTTGTATCACCGGTTTCCAGAATACGCACACAGCTGAAAACCTCTTACGGCAACTGAGGAAGATCATCGCGGAATGGCTTACCCCAATTGGACTCTCCTGTGGATTTGTGGCATCGGACAACGCCAGCAATATTGTGTGTGCATTAAATCTGGGCAAATTCCAGCACGTCCCATGTTTTGCACATACCTTGAATGAGGTTGGAGGAGCAGCAAAAGGCCATTCAAGCCTATACAATTCAGCACGATATAGGAGGTGGAATGCACCTGTCTCAAGCGCAGTGGAGAATGATTTCAACTAGTGTCAAAGTCAGAAAAATATCCCCATACACGCTGCCATATTTGCACCTCACGCTGGTCCGCGCTGCGCATGCGTGCGCTTTCCCGTGATAGCGCATACCCGCTGATGCGTGCACCCGCTCGCATCGGTATGCGTATTTACGGTAAGGAGTATGTAGTCGTAGCGTGCGACCCAATTGTTACATATTTCCACAATTAATGTAGTTTGTAGATCATGGTCCCTTTGATAGATTCTGAAAGTTTGGTTAATATAGAATGTCCCTGAACGGAGGAATCCCTCTTTGTATTGTAGGAAGGGTCTAACAGGAGTCATACAGTAGTGTTTGGTACCCATCGGAAGAGTATCTAATTAACAATATTCCGGTGTTGGTTTGGAGCGTATTAATCGCTCGTGCGGATAGTTATGGACATAAGAAGTTTATGTCCATTTCTATTATTTACGCATACTCAGGAATGCGGCGGGAAACCTAGTTTCCCACCCACCTGAGCTGTTTGAAATCGTCACAGCCCACCTGTATGAATCACCCTATGACCTTTTGTTATAATGCGAAGCCGAATTCCTGCGTCCAATGGACAATGAGGTTGTAGGGACCATTAGATTGCATTGTGTGAGTAGCATAAAAGACGGGCCTGTGGCATCCAGCTTGCACTTCTCATCAAACGGTTCTCATTGCTGATAATCGGGAAGCTGGATGTCCAGAGGCGCATGCGATCATACCCTTTGTGCGTAAGTTTTTCTCCGTAATCATATTGTCTTACTGTGAGCCAATCTCTCTCTCTCTCTCTCTCTCTCTCTCTCTCCCTTCTCTTTTCTCCCATATCTCCCCTTGACTAGTATTGTATTGTATTGTATTAGATTGGTATTGTATTGTATTTCTAGTGTAGCTATTTTGGTTAGGAAGTCTCTGTTATATTGTAGTGTATCATTTGTACTGTGATTCCTTTTTGCAAGTATATTAGTTATAATACATATAATAGGCTTTGGACCCTAAACCAGTATCTGTGTATTTCCTATAGTTTTAAGTGTTCACTTGAGCGTCGGTGACGCTCAAGCAGCTTTGTAGTTAGTCAGGTTACACAAGGTTGCACTTACACCCTGTATTCACATTAAGGTATTCTGTGTATTTCATTGATAAAAGGTTTAGACATAAAGGTATAGCGTTGTTAGCGTCTGCGCCGCTGGTGATCTCCTCGTGGTCTCGAGCGTCCGCTACGCCATAGCGAATCATTACTCTAGTCATCACCAATAACGTGCTGTCCTGTGATCACTGGGCCGTGAGCGAACGTGACGCTTGAGCGTCTCGCCTACGGCTAAGCGATCGTTACGCAACTAGCGTACCCTTACGGTACTTCTTAAGTAAACAGCGTACTGTGTTCTTAGACTTCATTAAGGGTTGTTTATACGACAAAAGAATTTAACATTGTCACTAGAGATGAGCGCCTGAAATTTTTCGGGTTTTGTGTTTTGGTTTTGGGTTCGGTTCCGCGGCCGTGTTTTGGGTTCGACCGCGTTTTGGCAAAACCTCACCGAATTTTTTTTGTCGGATTCGGGTGTGTTTTGGATTCGGGTGTTTTTTTCAAAAAACACTAAAAAACAGCTTAAATCATAGAATTTGGGGGTCATTTTGATCCCAAAGTATTATTAACCTCAAAAACCATAATTTACACTCATTTTCAGTCTATTCTGAATACCTCACACCTCACAATATTATTTTTAGTCCTAAAATTTGCACCGAGGTCGCTGTGTGAGTAAGATAAGCGACCCTAGTGGCCGACACAAACACCGGGCCCATCTAGGAGTGGCACTGCAGTGTCACGCAGGATGTCCCTTCCAAAAAACCCTCCCCAAACAGCACATGACGCAAAGAAAAAAAGAGGCGCAATGAGGTAGCTGTGTGAGTAAGATTAGCGAGCCTAGTGGCCGACACAAACACCGGGCCCATCTAGGAGTGGCACTGCAGTGTCACGCAGGATGGCCCTTCCAAAAAACCCTCCCCAAACAGCACATGACGCAAAGAAAAAAAGAGGCGCAATGAGGTAGCTGTGTGAGTAAGATTAGCGACCCTAGTGGCCGACACAAACACCGGGCCCATCTAGGAGTGGCACTGCAGTGTCACGCAGGATGTCCCTTCCAAAAAACCCTCCCCAAACAGCACATGACGCAAAGAAAAAAAGAGGCGCAATGAGGTAGCTGTGTGAGTAAGATTAGCGACCCTAGTGGCCGACACAAACACCGGGCCCATCTAGGAGTGGCACTGCAGTGTCACGCAGGATGTCCCTTCCAAAAAACCCTCCCCAAACAGCACATGACGCAAAGAAAAAAAGAGGCGCAATGAGGTAGCTGTGTGAGTAAGATTAGCGACCCTAGTGGCCGACACAAACACCGGGCCCATCTAGGAGTGGCACTGCAGTGTCACGCAGGATGTCCCTTCCAAAAAACCCTCCCCAAACAGCACATGACTCAAAGAAAAAAAGAGGCGCAATGAGGTAGCTGACTGTGTGAGTAAGATTAGCGACCCTAGTGGCCGACACAAACACCGGGCCCATCTAGGAGTGGCACTGCAGTGTCACGCAGGATGTCCCTTCCAAAAAAACCCTCCCCAATCAGCACATGATGCAAAGAAAAAGAAAAGAAAAAAGAGGTGCAAGATGGAATTGTCCTTGGGCCCTCCCACCCACCCTTATGTTGTATAAACAAAACAGGACATGCACACTTTAACCAACCCATCATTTCAGTGACAGGGTCTGCCACACGACTGTGACTGATATGACGGGTTGGTTTGGACCCCCCCCCAAAAAAGAAGCAATTAATCTCTCCTTGCACAAACTGGCTCTACAGAGGCAAGATGTCCACCTCATCTTCACCCTCCGATATATCACCGTGTACATCCCCCTCCTCACAGATTATCAATTCGTCCCCACTGGAATCCACCATCTCAGCTCCCTGTGTACTTTGTGGAGGCAATTGCTGCTGGTCAATGTCTCCGCGGAGGAATTGATTATAATTCATTTTAATGAACATCATCTTCTCCACATTTTCTGGATGTAACCTCGTACGCCGATTGCTGACAAGGTGAGCGGCGGCACTAAACACTCTTTCGGAGTACACACTTGTGGGAGGGCAACTTAGGTAGAATAAAGCCAGTTTGTGCAAGGGCCTCCAAATTGCCTCTTTTTCCTGCCAGTATAAGTACGGACTGTGTGTCGTGCCTACTTGGATGCGGTCACTCATATAATCCTCCACCATTCTATCAATGTTGAGAGAATCATATGCAGTGACAGTAGACGACATGTCCGTAATCGTTGTCAGGTCCTTCAGTCCGGACCAGATGTCAGCATCAGCAGTCGCTCCAGACTGCCCTGCATCACCGCCAGCGGGTGGGCTCGGAATTCTGAGCCTTTTCCTCGCACCCCCAGTTGCGGGAGAATGTGAAGGAGGAGATGTTGACAGGTCGCGTTCCGCTTGACTTGACAATTTTGTCACCAGCAGGTCTTTCAACCCCAGCAGACCTGTGTCTGCCGGAAAGAGAGATCCAAGGTAGGCTTTAAATCTAGGATCGAGCACGGTGGCCAAAATGTAGTGCTCTGATTTCAACAGATTGACCACCCGTGAATCCTTGTTAAGCGAATTAAGGGCTGCATCCACAAGTCCCACATGCCTAGCGGAATCGCTCCCTTTTAGCTCCTTCTTCAATGCCTCCAGCTTCTTCTGCAAAAGCCTGATGAGGGGAATGACCTGACTCAGGCTGGCAGTGTCTGAACTGACTTCACGTGTGGCAAGTTCAAAGGGCATCAGAACCTTGCACAACGTTGAAATCATTCTCCACTGCACTTGAGACAGGTGCATTCCATCTCCTATATCGTGCTCAATTGTATAGGCTTGAATGGCCTTTTGCTGCTCCTCCAACCTCTGAAGCATATAGAGGGTTGAATTCCACCTCGTTACCACTTCTTGCTTCAGATGATGGCAGGGCAGGTTCAGTAGTTTTTGGTGGTGCTCCAGTCTTCTGTACGTGGTGCCTGTACGCCGAAAGTGTCCCGCAATTTTTCTGGCCACCGACAGCATCTCTTGCACGCCCCTGTCGTTTTTTAAAAAATTCTGCTCCACCAAATTCAAGGTATGTGCAAAACATGGGACGTGCTGGAATTTGCCCATATTTAATGCACACACAATATTGCTGGCGTTGTCCGATGCCACAAATCCACAGGAGAGTCCAATTGGGGTAAGCCATTCCGCGATGATCTTCCTCAGTTGCCGTAAGAGGTTTTCAGCTGTGTGCGTATTCTGGAAAGCGGTGATACAAAGCGTAGCCTGCCTAGGAAAGAGTTGGCGTTTGCGAGATGCTGCTACTGGTGCCGCCGCTGCTGTTCTTGCGGCGGGAGTCCATACATCTACCCAGTGGGCTGTCACAGTCATATAGTCCTGACCCTGCCCTGCTCCACTTGTCCACATGTCCGTGGTTAAGTGGACATTGGGTACAACTGCATTTTTTAGGACACTGGTGAGTCTTTTTCTGACGTCCGTGTACATTCTCGGTATCGCCTGCCTAGAGAAGTGGAACCTAGATGGTATTTGGTAACGGGGGCACACTGCCTCAATAAATTGTCTAGTTCCCTGTGAACTAACGGCGGATACCGGACGCACGTCTAACACCAACATAGTTGTCAAGGACTCAGTTATCCGCTTTGCAGTAGGATGACTGCTGTGATATTTCATCTTCCTCGCAAAGGACTGTTGAACAGTCAATTGCTTACTGGAAGTAGTACAAGTGGGCTTACGACTTCCCCTCTGGGATGACCATCGACTCCCAGCGGCAACAACAGCAGCGCCAGCAGCAGTAGGCGTTACACGCAAGGATGCATCGGAGGAATCCCAGGCAGGAGAGGACTCGTCAGAATTGCCAGTGACATGGCCTGCAGGACTATTGGCATTCCTGGGGAAGGAGGAAATTGACACTGAGGGAGTTGGTGGGGTGGTTTGCGTGAGCTTGGTTACAAGAGGAAGGGATTTACTGGTCAGTGGACTGCTTCCGCTGTCACCCAAAGTTTTTGAACTTGTCACTGACTTATTATGAATGCGCTGCAGGTGACGTATAAGGGAGGATGTTCCGAGGTGGTTAACGTCCTTACCCCTACTTATTACAGCTTGACAAAGGGAACACACGGCTTGACACCTGTTGTCCGCATTTCTGGTGAAATACCTCCACACCGAAGAGCTGATTTTTTTGGTATTTTCACCTGGCATGTCAACGGCCATATTCCTCCCACGGACAACAGGTGTCTCCCCGGGTGCCTGACTTAAACAAACCACCTCACCATCAGAATCCTCCTGGTCAATTTCCTCCCCAGCGCCAGCAACACCCATATCCTCCTCATCCTGGTGTACTTCAACACTGACATCTTCAATCTGACTATCAGGAACTGGACTGCGGGTGCTCCTTCCAGCACTTGCAGGGGGCGTGCAAATGGTGGAAGGCGCATGCTCTTCACGTCCAGTGTTGGGAAGGTCAGGCATCGCAACCGACACAATTGGACTCTCCTTGTGGATTTGGGATTTCAAAGAACGCACAGTTCTTTGCGGTGCTTTTGCCAGCTTGAGTCTTTTCAGTTTTCTAGCGAGAGGCTGAGTGCTTCCATCCTCATGTGAAGCTGAACCACTAGCCATGAACATAGGCCAGGGCCTCAGCCGTTCCTTGCCACTCCGTGTGGTAAATGGCATATTGGCAAGTTTACGCTTCTCCTCCGACAATTTTATTTTAGGTTTTGGAGTCCTTTTTTTACTGATATTTGGTGTTTTGGTTTTGACATGCTCTGTACTATGCCATTGGGCATCGGCCTTGGCAGACGACGTTGCTGGCATTTCATCGTCTCGGCCATGACTAGTGGCAGCAGCTTCAGCACGAGGTGGAAGTGGATCTTGATCTTTCCCTAATTTTGGAACCTCAACATTTTTGTTCTCCATATTTTAATAGGCACAACTAAAAGGCACCTCAGGTAAACAATGGAGATGGATGGATTGGATACTAGTATACAATTATGGACGGGCTGCCGAGTGCCGACACAGAGGTAGCCACAGCCGTGAACTACCGCACTGTACTGTGTCTGCTGCTAATATATAGACTGGTTGATAAAGAGATAGTATACTCGTAACTAGTATGTATGTATAAAGAAAGAAAAAAAAAACCACGGTTAGGTGGTATATACAATTATGGACGGGCTGCCGAGTGCCGACACAGAGGTAGCCACAGCCGTGAACTACCGCACTGTACTGTGTCTGCTGCTAATATATAGACTGGTTGATAAAGAGATAGTATACTCGTAACTAGTATGTATGTATAAAGAAAGAAAAAAAAACCACGGTTAGGTGGTATATACAATTATGGACGGGCTGCCGAGTGCCGACACAGAGGTAGCCACAGCCGTGAACTACCGCACTGTACTGTGTCTGCTGCTAATATATAGACTGGTTGATAAAGAGATAGTATACTCGTAACTAGTATGTATGTATAAAGAAAGAAAAAAAAACCACGGTTAGGTGGTATATACAATTATGGACGGGCTGCCGAGTGCCGACACAGAGGTAGCCACAGCCGTGAACTACCGCACTGTACTGTGTCTGCTGCTAATATATAGACTGGTTGATAAAGAGATAGTATACTCGTAACTAGTATGTATGTATAAAGAAAGAAAAAAAAACCACGGTTAGGTGGTATATACAATTATGGACGGGCTGCCGAGTGCCGACACAGAGGTAGCCACAGCCGTGAACTACCGCACTGTACTGTGTCTGCTGCTAATATATAGACTGGTTGATAAAGAGATAGTATACTCGTAACTAGTATGTATGTATAAAGAAAGAAAAAAAAACCACGGTTAGGTGGTATATACAATTATGGACGGGCTGCCGAGTGCCGACACAGAGGTAGCCACAGCCGTGAACTACCGCACTGTACTGTCTGCTGCTAATATATAGACTGGTTGATAAAGAGATAGTATACTCGTAACTAGTATGTATGTATAAAGAAAGAAAAAAAAACCACGGTTAGGTGGTATATACAATTATGGACGGGCTGCCGAGTGCCGACACAGAGGTAGCCACAGCCGTGAACTACCGCACTGTACTGTGTCTGCTGCTAATATAGACTGGTTGATAAAGAGATAGTATACTACTAATATTATATACTGGTGGTCAGGTCACTGGTCACTAGTCACACTGGCAGTGGCACTCCTGCAGCAAAAGTGTGCACTGTTTAATTTTAATATAATATTATGTACTCCTGGCTCCTGCTATAACCTATAACTGGCACTGCAGTAGTGCTCCCCAGTCTCCCCCACAATTATAAGCTGTGTGAGCTGAGCAGTCAGACAGATATATAATATATATATAGATGATGCAGCACACTGGCCTGAGCCTGAGCAGTGCACACAGATATGGTATGTGACTGACTGAGTCACTGTGTGTATCGCTTTTTTCAGGCAGAGAACGGATATATTAAATAAACTGCACTGTGTGTCTGGTGGTCACTCACTATATAATATATTATGTACTCCTGGCTCCTGCTATAACCTATAACTGGCACTGCAGTAGTGCTCCCCAGTCTCCCCCACAATTATAAGCTGTGTGAGCTGAGCAGTCAGACAGATATATATAATATTATATATAGATAATAGATGATGCAGCACACTGGCCTGAGCCTGAGCAGTGCACACAGATATGGTATGTGACTGAGTCACTGTGTGCTGTGTATCGCTTTTTTCAGGCAGAGAACGGATTATAAATAAAAGTGGTGGTCACTGGTCACTATCAGCAAAACTCTGCACTGTACACTACTGAGTACTCCTAATGCTCCCCAAAATTAGTAAATCAAGTGTCTCTCTAATCTATTCTAATTCTAAACGGAGAGGACGCCAGCCACGTCCTCTCCCTATCAATCTCAATGCACGTGTGAAAATGGCGGCGACGCGCGGCTCCTTATATAGAATCCGAGTCTCGCGATAGAATCCGAGCCTCGCGAGAATCCGACAGCGTCATGATGACGTTCGGGCGCGCTCGGGTTAACCGAGCAAGGCGGGAAGATCCGAGTCGCTCGGACCCGTGAAAAAAAACATGAAGTTCTGGCGGGTTCGGATTCAGAGAAACCGAACCCGCTCATCTCTAATTTCAACGTTGTGCAAGGTTCTGCTGCCCTTTGAACTTGCCACACGTGAAGTCAGTTCAGACACTGCCAGCCTGAGTCAGGTCATTCCCCTCATCAGGCTTTTGCAGAAGAAGCTGGAGACATTGAAGGAGTAGCTAACACGGAGCGATTCCGCTAGGCATGTGGGACTTGTGGATGGAGCCCTTAATTCACTTAACAAGGATTCACGGGTGGTCAATCTGTTGAAATCAGAGCACTACATTTTGGCCACCGTGCTCGATCCTAGATTTAAAACCTACCTTGGATCTCTCTTTCCGGCAGACACAAGTCTGCTGGGGTTCAAAGACCTGCTGGTGAGAAAATTGTCAAGTCAAGCGGAACGCGACCTGTCAACATCTCCTCCTTCACATTCTCCCGCAACTGGGGGTGCGAGGAAAAGGCTCAGAATTCCGAGCCCACCCGCTGGCGGTGATGCAGGGCAGTCTGGAGCGACTGCTGATGCTGACATCTGGTCCGGACTGAAGGACCTGCCAACGATTACGGACATGTCGTCTACTGTCACTGCATATGATTCTCTCCCCATTGAAAGAATGGTGGAGGATTATATGAGTGACCGCATCCAAGTAGGCACGTCACACAGTCCGTACTTATACTGGCAGGAAAAAGAGGCAATTTGGAGGCCCTTGCACAAACTGGCTTTATTCTACCTAAGTTGCCCTCCCACAAGTGTGTACTCCGAAAGAGTGTTTAGTGCCGCCGCTCACCTTGTCAGCAATCGGCGTACGAGGTTACTTCCAGAAAATGTGGAGAAGATGATGTTCATTAAAATGAATTATAATCAATTCCTCCGTAGAGACATTGACCAGCAGCAATTGCCTCCACAAAGTACACAGGGAGCTGAGATGGTGGATTCCAGTGGGGACGAATTGATAATCTGTGAGGAGGGGGATGTACACGGTGATATATTGGAGGATGATGATGAGGTGGACATCTTGCCTCTGTAGAGCCAGTTTGTGCAAGGAGAGATTAATTGCTTCTTTTTTGGTGGGGGTCCAAACCAACCCGTCATTTCAGTCAGTCGTGTGGCAGACCCTGTCACTGAAATGATGGGTTGGTTAAAGTGTGCATGTCCTGTTTATACAACATAAGGGTGGGTGGGAGGGCCCAAGGACAATTCCATCTTGCACCTCTTTTTTCTTTAATTTTTCTTTGCGTCATGTGCTTTTTGGGGAGTGTTTTTTGGAAGGGCCATCCTGCGTGACACTGCAGTGCCACTCCTAGATGGGCCCGGTGTTTGTGTCGGCCACTAGGGTCGCTTATCTTACTCACACAGCTACCTCATTGCGCCTCTTTTTTTCTTTGCGTCATGTGCTGTTTGGGGAGTGTTTTTTGGAAGGGCCATCCTGCGTGACACTGCAGTGCCACTCCTAGATGGGCCCGGTGTTTGTGTCAGCCACTAGGGTCGCTTAGCTTACTCACACAGCTACCTCATTGCGCCTCTTTTTTTCTTTGCGTCATGTGCTGTTTGGGGAGTGTTTTTTGGAAGGGCCATCCTGCGTGACACTGCAGTGCCACTCCTAGATGGGCCCGGTGTTTGTGTCGGCCACTAGGGTCGCTTAGTTTACTCACACAGCTACCTCATTGCGCCTCTTTTTTTCTTTGCGTCATGTGCTGTTTGGGGAGTGTTTTTTGGAAGGGCCATCCTGCGTGACACTGCAGTGCCACTCCTAGATGGGCCCGGTGTTTGTGTCAGCCACTAGGGTCGCTTATCTTACTCACACAGCTACCTCATTGCGCCTCTTTTTTTCTTTGCGTCATGTGCTGTTTGGGGAGTGTTTTTTGGAAGGGCCATCCTGCGTGACACTGCAGTGCCACTCCTAGATGGGCCCGGTGTTTGTGTCAGCCACTAGGGTCGCTTAGCTTACTCACACAGCTACCTCATTGCGCCTCTTTTTTTCTTTACGTCATGTGCTGTTTGGGGAGTGTTTTTTGGAAGGGCCATCCTGCGTGACACTGCAGTGCCACTCCTAGATGGGCCCGGTGTTTGTGTCGGCCACTAGGGTCGCTTAGCTTACTCACACAGCTACCTCATTGCGCCTCTTTTTTTCTTTGCGTCATGTGCTGTTTGGGGAGTGTTTTTTGGAAGGGCCATCCTGCGTGACACTGCAGTGCCACTCCTAGATGGGCCCGGTGCTTGTGTCAGCCACTAGGGTCGCTTATCTTACTCACACAGTCAGCTACCTCATTGCGCCTCTTTTTTTCTTTGCGTCATGTGCTGTTTGGGGAGTGTTTTTTGGAAGGGCCATCCTGCGTGACACTGCAGTGCCACTCCTAGATGGGCCCGGTGTTTGTGTCGGCCACTAGGGTCGCTTATCTTACTCACACAGCTACCTCATTGCGCCTCTTTTTTTCTTTGCGTCATGTGCTGTTTGGGGAGTGTTTTTTGGAAGGGCCATCCTGCGTGACACTGCAGTGCCACTCCTAGATGGGCCCGGTGTTTGTGTCGGCCACTAGGGTCGCTTATCTTACTCACACAGCTACCTCATTGCGCCTCTTTTTTTCTTTGCGTCATGTGCTGTTTGGGGAGCGTTTTTTGGAAGGGCCATCCTGCGTGACACTGCAGTGCCACTCCTAGATGGGCCCGGTGTTTGTGTCGGCCACTAGGGTTGCTTATCTTACTCACACAGCTACCTCGGTGCAAATTTTAGGACTAAAAATAATATTGTGAGGTATTCAGAATAGACTGAAAATGAGTGGAAATTATGGTTTTTGAGGTTAATAATACTTTGGGATCAAAATGACCCCCAAATTCTATGATTTAAGCTGTTTTTTAGGGTTTTTTGAAAAAAAAACACCCGAATCCAAAACACACCCGAATCCGACAAAAAAAAATGTGGTGAGGTTTTGCCAAAACGCGGTCGAACCCAAAACACGGCCGCGGAACCGAACCCAAAACCAAAACACAAAACCCGAAAAATTTCAAGTGCACATCTCTAGTCACAATACCGACGCCGGAATCCTTAAGTGAGGAATCCCGACGGGCAAGGTAAGTATGTTCCCCTTCTGCCCTATCCCCTAACCCAGTGATTTTCAACCTTTTTCAATTCGCGGCACACCGCACAAGATCCGAAAATTGCCAAGGCACACCATCAGTACCCCACAGAAAAACAACACACACGGGGAAATAAACAAACCTATATTGGTCCTCAAGGGGAAAAAACACACACATTGTCCCCAACAGTAATTAAAATAATGCACTGGCCCCCACAGTAATTGAACACACTGTCTGCCACAGTAATTCCACACATTGCCACCCATAGTAATGCCACCACATACACTGTCCCCCAGTAGTAATGCCACCACACACACTGTCCCCCTGTAGTAATGCCACCACACACACACTGTCCCCCTGTAGTAATGCCACCACACACAAACTGTCCCCCAGTAGTAATGCCACCACACACACTATCCCCCAGTAGTAATGCCACCACATACACTGTCCCCCAGTAGTAATGCCACCACACACACTGTCCCCCAGTAGTAATGCCACCACACACACACTGTCCCCCAGTAGTAATGCCACCACACACACTATCCCCCAGTAGTAATGCCACCACACACACTGTCCCCCTGTAGTAATGCCACCACACACACACTGTCCCCCTGTAGTAATGCCACCACACACACACTGTCCCCCAGTAGTAATGCCACCACACACACACTGTCCCCCAGTAGTAATGCCACCACACACACTGTCCCCCAGTAGTAATGCCACCACACACACACACTGTCCCCCAGTAGTAATGCCACCACACACACACTGTCCCCCCGTAGTAATGCCACCACACACACTGTCCCCCTGTACTAATGCTACCACACACACACTGTCCCCCAGTAGTAATGCCACCACACACACACTGTCCCCCAGTAGTAATGCCACCACACACACACTGTCCCCCAGTAGTAATGCCACCACACACACTGTCCCCCAGTAGTAATGCCACCACACACACTGTCCCCCAGTAGTAATGCCACCACACACACACTGTCCCCCTGTACTAATGCTACCACACACACACTGTCCCCCAGTAGTAATGCTACCACACACACACTGTCCCCCAGTAGTAATGCCACCACACACACTGTCCCCCAGTAGTAATGCCACCACACACACACTGTCCCCCTGTAGTAATGCCACCACACACACACTGTCCCCCAGTAGTAATGCCACCACACACACTGTCCCCCAGTAGTAATGCCACCACACACACTGTCCCCCAGTAGTAATGCCACCACACACACTGTCCCCCTGTAGTAATGCCACCACACACACTGTCCCCCTGTAGTAATGCCACCACACACACTGTCCCCCTGTAGTAGTAATGCCACCACACACACTGTCCCCCTGTAGTAGTAATGCCACCACACACACTGTCCCCCTGTAGTAGTAATGCCACCACACACAAAGTCCCCCTGTAATATTGCCACCACACACACTGTCCCCCTGCAGTAACTAATAATGCCACCACACACACTCTTAATGTCCCCCTGTAATAATGCCACCACACACACACTGTCCCCCTGTAGTAATAATGCCACCACACACACTCTTAATGTCCCCCTGTAATAATGCCACCACACACACACTGTCCCCCATAGTAAAAAAGCACTGGCTCCATAGTAAAAAAAAAAGCCTGGCCCAAACCTTTTAAAGTTCTTTTCACCCCCAGCGGTGAGAGCGGTGGGACAGGGAGGAGCGGAGCAGCACGGGCGGGAAGGCGACGTGGTGTATGTGACCTATGAGTCACACCACGTCGTAAGGGTCACAGGCCGGGCCGCGGAAGAGCTGCCTCTGCTACTCGATAGTGAATAATAATAATAATACTATAAGTGTATAGTTAGTATCACTATTGGGCAGCTCAGGCAGCTCTTCCACAGTCACGTCATGCAGTGAAGACAGTAGCAGCCAGGTCCGGAGCAGCATGTCTCTCTGGCTGCGGCTGCACATATGATAAACGCTGGCGGCACACCAGTTGAAAAACACTGCCCTAACCCTACTTCCCGCAACCTAAACCTAACCTCCCCCCCTTGTGCCTTCCCCAACCCTCCACCTGGTGGTGCCTAAACCTTTTTCCATGTCGACCTAAGGTGTGTCAACCTTTTTGGTGTCGACTTGGAGTCCGGATACCCCTGGGAGGCACCCATACCTAAACACCCCCGGCCCTAACCCAGCCGTTATGCTTATTTTCAGAATGCCAGCTGTCGGGATTCCAGCGTTGGTCTCCTGACCCTGTTTGGATTCGCCCATCGGTATTTTGACGGGTGTCGGGATTCCGACTGCTGGCATCTGAAATGTATCCCGTTTTGGGGAATAGTGCTGGTTAATGGAAATTCGTGGAGGATTAGCCATTAAGCAGATTTTTTCCACAGGTTTTTCCACTACCTGGTTATCAATTCTGGGGAATCCTCTTTTTTTTTTCCTATTAAATGTCTAAAAAAAAAAAAAAAACAACAAACATATATACAGATAAATCACCTTATTTTATTTTTGGAATCTTTTTATTAATGAATATAAGCATGAAGAATAAGCAAAACACTAAAAAAAGCTTCACATTAATATCAAAGAAATATCAATAAAGAAAACACCTTTGAATGTGCTTTGCAGGGGGAAGGTAAAAAGTGCATGGAGTGAAGATAGAGAAAGGAGAAGCAGGAGTAGGGGGGTTATATGGGGTCGGTTCTGCGTCATGTTATATAGTTTTAAAATTGAGCCATTGTTAGCTGGTGTAAAGGGGCGGCTCAGCCTCAGTGTTTGGTCCACAGTAACCAGATTTGAATAAATTATGTAATGGAGAGTGGCTGTACTACATTCCATGCTGTATACTGACCAGATTGCGTTGACATCTAGTGGCATAAAAATATGCTTTTACAGTATGTTTAGGGGGATCGGATGGGAAAGAAGAGAGTAGAGCAGGGAATCTGGGATATGGGAGCTCATCACGGACAGAATAAGGCTGTGGATTTGCTTCCAGAAAGCCTTAATTTTGGGACACAACCACCAAATTTTCAGCAGGGAGCCACATTGGCCACAAGACTGTCAACAGAGCTCAGAGGATGTAGGAAATATGGAGGACAGTCGGTTAGGAACCATATACCATCCATAATGTAGTCCACTTAACTGGCATGGTAAGATTTCATGCAAATGCGTCGTCCCACCCTGTCCCCCCCGTTTTTGACGAGGAGATCCGTTCCGCAGATGTGCATAATATAACTGTCACAACTGAGGGCCTGAGCTGACGGAAGGCAGCCTCAGTTGTAGGGGCTGAGATGTACCGGAACCTGGGAGGTTGTATCAGACCCCTGGACATGTAAGTAACATGAAGAGAAACCGTCCGAAGGCGTGACCACGACAACTTGAGTAAAAGTCAATGATATTTATTTATGACAAACTCCATGCATCACAGTAGCAGTAAAAAGTAACATAAAAATCAGCAGAGAAATAATAATACAGTTCCTGGGTACTACAGGGTGGCAGGGGCCACAGAGCTCTGGTGGTATGAGACAGTTCTTATTATCTGCAAGTTGGAAAGTCCTTACCAGGCTCAACTGTAGCAATGAGGAAAGCCCAGGGTCGTACCAGCTGGTGTTCCAGGGAAAGCTGGACTGCTGTAGATAAAATGCTGCTGTGGGTACTGGTTAGAACCAGACAGGTGTTGGCACGGAGTGGATACTGGCTGGAACCAGTTAAATAATAAATAAAGCTTGAGAGCGATGCAATGTAGATGAAATGTAGAATTTGAGAGCGGAGAAATAATAATACCGGTGGAGAGTGGTAAACTGCAGAAAGGACACCGGCCCTTTAAGAGAAGCTGTACACTGCTGGAAGCTGAGCTGGAAGCAGGTGATGTTGTAGCTTGAAACAGGTGAGTCCAGAATGGATCGGAGAGTCAGGCTACACCGCAGATGGAATGCTGGTGCGGGTCTCTATAGCAGAAGTCTGGAGACAGGAGCTGGAACCTGAAGAAGAGAGACAAACTGGAACTAGGTTTGACAACCAAAGCACTGACGCCTTCCTTGCTCAGGCACAACCTATTTATACCTGCAGCAAGGAAGGCATTGGCTAGGCAATTATGCAAATTAATAATACTGACAACGGATTGGTAGGAATGATCAGCTGACAGAATCCAAGATGGCTGCGCCCATGCAGACACTTGGAGGGAAGTTTGGATTGTAATCCATGTGGTCTGGAAAACAGTAATGGCGGCGCCGGCCACCGGAGACAGGAGACGCCAGGCTGACAGATGCACATCCGACCACGCGGACACAGCGGAGGCAGCGGCTGACGTAATCGCCACTCTGAATGCAGAAGCTCAGGGACGGCGGCGGAGGCCGCGGGAGACGCCATGCCAGATGTATAAGGCGTTACTGTGACTGCGTCCAGAGAGACAGGAGAGGATGCGGGAATGTGCACATCAGGATAACAGATGGGATCTGGTCCTGGAGCGCTGAGCCAGCCTTAGGAGGCATCTGATAGGTAAGAAATGGCGTCCAGATACCCGGATCGTGACAGCACCCCCCCCTTTAGGAGTGGCCCCAGGACACTTCTTTGGCTTTTGAGGAAACTTGGAATGGAATCTCCGGACCAAGGCAGGAGCATGGACATCAGAAGCATTGGTCCATGAACGTTCCTCAGGGCCATAACCCTTCCAGTCAATAAGATACTGAAGTTGACCGTAACGGTGACGTGAGTCCAGGATCTTGGCTACTTCATACTCAACGCCTCGTTGAGTTTGGACTTTCGGAGTTGGAGAAAGTGAGGAATGAAACCGATTCAAGATTAGCGGTTTCAACAGGGAAACATGGAATGTCCTGGGTATCTTTAAGAAGGGAGGCAACTGGAGTCTGTAAGCAACAGGATTGATGACTTGATCAATTTTAAAAGGACCGATGTAGCGAGGTGCAAACTTCATACTGGGAACTCTTAACCTCAAATTCTTCGTGGATAACCATACCCGATCACCCACCTTGAGAGCAGGAACTGCTCGACGCTTCTTATCCGCAAACTTCTTGTACCTGAACGATGCCTTGAGCAGAGCTGATCGTACGCTCTTCCAGATATTGGCAAACTGATGCAAGGTGATATCCACTGCGGGAACAGAAGTTGCTGGAAGCGGTTGGAACTCAGGGACTTTAGGGTGGAATCCAAAGTTGGTGAAGAATGGTGTTGAAGAAGATGAAGAATGATACTGGTTGTTATGACAGAACTCGGCCCAGGGAAGTAATTGAACCCAGTCATCTTGAGAGGAGGACACATAGATGCGGAGGAAGGACTCCAAGTCCTGATTCACCCTCTCAGTTTGACCATTGGTCTGAGGATGGTAAGCCGTGGAAAACTTTAGCTTGACTTGGAGGGCTTGACATAAACTTCGCCAGAATTTGGCTGTGAATTGAACTCCTCGATCTGAGAATTTCTTCTGGAAGACCGTGGAGTCGAAAGATCTCTTGTATGAATACTTGAGCCAACTTGGAAGCTGACGGAAGACCGGTGAGAGGAATGAAGTGTGCCATCTTGGTGAACCGGTCAACTACCACCCAGATGGTATTAAACTTGTTGCACATGGGCAAATCTGTAATAAAATCCATCGACAAATGGGTCCATGGTCGACGGGGAACAGATAGTGGAACCAGTTGCCCCGCAGGCGACTGGCGGGATACTTTATGTTGAGCACACTTTGGGCAAGATGCAATAAACTCCAAAACGTCCTTTTTCAGAGTTGGCCACCAATAGGACCTAGAGATAAACTCCAGGGTTTTTTGGATACCTGTATGTCCGGCAAAGCGGGAAGCATGGGCCCAATGCATGAGCTTCTTCCTTAGTGTCGGCTTCACAAAACTTTTCCCTGATGGGGGCGTAGAGTCCATCCCTACCGTGGAGAATGCCAACGGACTTATAATAGGATGCTTGTCTGAAGACTCTGACTCATTTTCTTGCTCCCATGAGCGGGAAAGGGCATCGGCCTTGCGATTCTGAGAGCCCGGACAGAACTGGAGTTTAAAGTCGAACCTGGAAAAGAAAAGTGCCCATCTGGCCTGACGAGGGTTGAGACATTGTGCGCCTTTCAGATATAGAAGGTTCTTGTGGTCTGTAAGGATGGTGATTGAATGAGAAGCTCCCTCCAACAGATATCTCCACTCCTCTAGAGCGAGCTTGATGGCTAGCAACTCCTGGTCACCAATGGCATAGTTGCGCTCCGCTGGGGAGAACTTCCGTGAGAAGAAACTGCAAGGATGTAAATGGCCATCTTTAGCCCTCTGAGATAACACCGCTCCTACTCCAACGGAGGAGGCATCCACCTCTAGGATGAAAGGAGAGTCGATGTCAGGCTGTTTCAGGACAGGCGCAGAGATGAACCTCTGTTTTAAAAGATGAAAAGCTTGCATGGCTTCTTCAGACCACTTGGACGGGTTAGCACCCTTCTTGGTGAAAGCAGTAATAGGCGCCACAATGGTGGAAAAGTCTCGTATAAACTTTCGGTAATAATTGGCGAACCCTAAGAACCTCTGGACCCCTTTGAGGGTTAAGGGTACCGGCCAATTCTGGATTGCTTGTAGTTTCTCAGGATCCATCTCTAGTCCGGAACCGGACACAATGTACCCTAGAAACGGAATGGACTTGACTTCAAAGACGCATTTCTCTAATTTGCAATAGAGATGATTGACACGGAGACGGGACAGAACCTCCTTTACCCAAAAACGATGTTCCTCTAAATTGTTGGCAAAAATGAGGATATCATCTAGATAGACCACGACATGACGGTATAGAATGTCTCTGAAGATCTCATTGACGAAATGCTGGAAGACAGCTGGAGCATTGCTCAATCCGAAGGGCATGACGAGGTACTCATAATGTCCGTCACGGGTGTTAAATGCGGTCTTCCACTCGTCACCCTCACGGATCCGGATGAGATTGTATGCACCTCAAGTCCAGCTTTGTAAAGATGGTAGCTCCGCTAACTCTGTCAAAGAGCTCAGTAATCAGGGTAAAGGATAGCGGTTCTTGATGGTAATGTCGTTCAAACCTCTGTAGTCGATGCACGGCCGCAGACCACCATCTTTCTTTTTTACAAAAAAGAAGCCTGCGCCGGCTGGAGAAGAAGAAGGTCGAATGAACCCCTTTGCTAGGTTCTCTTTAATGTATTCCTCCATAGAATGCGTCTCGGGCAGAGACAACGGATAAGTTCGGCCTCGAGGTGGAACCTTCCCTGGAACGAGATCAATCGGGCAGTCCCATTCTCTATGAGGAGGAAGGATATCAGCAGAAGCTTTACTGAACACATCCGTGAAATCTTGATATGGAGGAGGTGGAACATCAGACGACCTGGGGGAGGAAGAACAGACAGGCAACACTTTAAACAAACATGTCTCAGCACAGGAGGGACCCCATGCCAGGATTTGCGTAGTCGTCCAATCAATTGTAGGATTGTGAAGACGGAGCCATGGAAGGCCCAGGACCACAGGATGTGTGGCTCTTGGAATCACTAAAAGTGAAATAAGTTCGGAATGAAGAACTCCCACTCTCAGACGAACTGGTAGAGTCCTTAGAGCAATAACTGTATCAAAAATTTTACTGCCATCCACGGCAGTTAAGGAAAAGGAGGTAGGAAGTCTCTCGGTGGGTAGGGACCACCGTTTAACATAGGCTTCGGTAATAAAGTTCCCAGCTGCTCCGGAATCCAGGAGGGCAATGACGTTCTGATAACGTTGAGCAACTTGAAGCGAGACTGGGAGATTACAATCTTGAGGAGATGGAGAGGAGATCATTACTCCTAGCCGGCCCTCTCCTTGGCGAGCTAGGATTTTAAGTTTCCCGGACGTTTGGGACAGGCATGAATAGTGTGAGACGGGGCTGCACAATACAGACAGAGAGACTCAGAGAGACGTCTTCGGCGCTCAGCAGGAGTTAAACGGGAACGGCCAATTTGCATGGGTTCATCTTTAGTTGGTGACAGTTGGCGAGGAGGAGGAGCACAAGATTTTGGAGCAGATGATCTTCCACGCTCAGTTGCTCTCTCTCTGAAACGTAAGTCAACTTTTGTACAAAGTGAGATTAGCTCATCTAACTTGGAGGGTAAGTCTCTGGTAGCTAACTCATCTTTAATACGCTCGGATAAACCATGCCAGAATGCAGCATACAGGGCCTCGTCGTTCCATGCCAGTTCAGATGCCAGGATCTGGAACTGTATAAGATATTGTCCTACAGTATGTGATCCCTGGCGTAAACGGAGAATCTCAGACGAAGCTGAAGTTACCCGGCCTGGCTCGTCGAAGATGCGCCTGAATGTTGACACGAATGCAGTGTAAGAAGATAGCAGGGTGTCGGACCTCTCCCATAACGGTGATGCCCAGTCAAGGGCTGAGCCACTGAGAAGTGAGATGATGTAGGCAATTTTTGTACGGTCACTGGGAAAATTGCCAGGTTGTAGCTCAAACTGAATCTCACACTGGTTGAGAAATCCCCTGCAGAATCTTGGAGATCCGTCAAATTTTGCTGGCGTTGGAAGATGAAGACGTGGAGCAGAAACGGGTAAGGTAGGTGGGGTTATAGTTGGAGTCACTGTGGTTGACGCCCCAGATGCGCCTGATCCACGGAGAGTTGTCTGAATCCCATCCAGCCGAGTAGAGAAATCCTGGAGACAGCGGATGATGTGGCCCTGTGCAGCCTCCTGATGTTCAAGTCGGGCTGCCAGTTCTTGCATCGGCCTGGCCGCTTGATCCTGGTCTCCGGCTGGATTCATTTGGTCAGTGCTTACTGTCACAACTGAGGGCCTGAGCTGACGGAAGGCAGCCTCAGTTGTAGGGGCTGAGATGTACCGGAACCTGGGAGGTTGTATCAGACCCCTGGACATGTAAGTAACATGAAGAGAAACCGTCCGAAGGCGTGACCACGACAACTTGAGTAAAAGTCAATGATATTTATTTATGACAAACTCCATGCATCACAGTAGCAGTAAAAAGTAACATAAAAATCAGCAGAGAAATAATAATACAGTTCCTGGGTACTACAGGGTGGCAGGGGCCACAGAGCTCTGGTGGTATGAGACAGTTCTTATTATCTGCAAGTTGGAAAGTCCTTACCAGGCTCAACTGTAGCAATGAGGAAAGCCCAGGGTCGTACCAGCTGGTGTTCCAGGGAAAGCTGGACTGCTGTAGATAAAATGCTGCTGTGGGTACTGGTTAGAACCAGACAGGTGTTGGCACGGAGTGGATACTGGCTGGAACCAGTTAAATAATAAATAAAGCTTGAGAGCGATGCAATGTAGATGAAATGTAGAATTTGAGAGCGGAGAAATAATAATACCGGTGGAGAGTGGTAAACTGCAGAAAGGACACCGGCCCTTTAAGAGAAGCTGTACACTGCTGGAAGCTGAGCTGGAAGCAGGTGATGTTGTAGCTGGAAACAGGTGAGTCCAGAATGGATCGGAGAGTCAGGCTACACCGCAGATGGAATGCTGGTGCGGGTCTCTATAGCAGAAGTCTGGAGACAGGAGCTGGAACCTGGAAGACATTCACAGAAGAGAGACAAACTGGAACTAGGTTTGACAACCAAAGCACTTACGCCTTCCTTGCTCAGGCACAACCTATTTATACCTGCAGCAAGGAAGGCATTGGCTAGGCAATTATGCAAATTAATAATACTGACAACGGATTGGTAGGAATGATCAGCTGACAGAATCCAAGATGGCTGCGCCCATGCAGACACTTGGAGGGAAGTTTGGATTGTAATCCATGTGGTCTGGAAAACAGTAATGGCGGCGCCGGCCACCGGAGACAGGAGACGCCAGGCTGACAGATGCACATCCGACCACGCGGACACAGCGGAGGCCGCGGCTGACGTAATCGCCACTCTGAATGCAGAAGCTCAGGGACGGCGGCGGAGGCCGCGGGAGACGCCATGCCAGATGTATAAGGCGTTACTGTGACTGCGTCCAGAGAGACAGGAGAGGATGCGGGAATGTGCACATCAGGATAACAGATGGGATCTGGTCCTGGAGCGCTGAGCCAGCCTTAGGAGGCATCTGATAGGTAAGAAATGGCGTCCAGATACCCGGATCGTGACAATGTTTAAATATTTTAAAAAATACTTTTTCAACTTTATTAAATAAAATAAATTTTAAAAAACAATGTTGTTAACGCTTTTGAAGGGAAAAATCGTCAGTTAAGTGGTTAAAGGAAGTATCTTTAATATGGACTAAGGTAGAACTTTTAGTTAGTTCCACATGTTTATTTTAGAATACCACATGCTTCTCATTTAAAATTGTTACATTCTTTTTCCATTTTCACTGATATATCTACATTAGTAGGTGAGAATTAAAATTTTTACAAACTTTTGTAGAAATTAAGGCCCTCATTCCGAGTTGTTCGCTCGGTATTTTTCATCGCATCGCAATGAAAATCCGCTTAGTACGCATGCGCAATGTTCGCACTGCGACTGCGCCAAGTAACTTTGCTATGTAGAAAGTAATTTTACTCACGGCTTTTTCATCGCTCCGGCGATCGTAATGTGATTGACAGGAAATGGGTGTTACTGGGCGGAAACACGGCGTTTCAGGGGCGTGTGGCTGAAAACGCTACCGTTTCCGGAAAAAACGCAGGAGTGGCCGGAGAAACGGTGGGAGTGCCTGGGCGAACGCTGGGTGTGTTTGTGACGTCAAACAGGAACGACAAGCACTGAACTGATCGCACAGGCAGAGTAAGTCTGAAGCTACTCTGAAACTGCTAAGTAGTTAGTAATCGCAATATTGCGAATACATCGGTCGCAATTTTAAGAAGCTAAGATTCACTCCCAGTAGGCGGCGGCTTAGCGTGTGTAACTCTGCTAAATTCGCCTTGCGACCGATCAACTCGGAATGAGGGCCTAAGTTTTAAGGATACTAATTATAAAGGTAATGCAGGAGAGATCACAGATATGTCCTGCTTACCTTTCAGTCCCAATCTCCATACCCTAGCATGGGGACCTAAATTCATCAAACTCCCAAAAAATGTGAAGCTTGACTGGGGGGACCTCCGCCATCTTCAGATGGCTCCTTCTTACTGGAAGGAGTCTCATGTTGCGAATCCCTCCACCCCTGTTTGGCCTCTTCCGCTAGAATTTGCGCATGCTGCATAAGGAATAAAGTAGCGGTGAAAGCAATCGCGGGGACAGCCAATCCTCGGATCAGCTGTCTCCGCACCAGAGAAATGTTGAATTGCTGTGGTGATTTTGTATCCACCGCTGCTACTTGCAGAGAGTTGGATACTTAATTGTCAGCTGTCACCCAGCCCACGATAATTTACATGATCAATAGGCCCTATAGTCCTTACTTTATAAACAATATCCGCTTTAATGCCATTTCTATGACTTGGACCAGCTGTATCTTAGAACGTTCAACCTAAACTCTGAGAACCTGGTCTAAGGTCTCAGGTGGTTTGTTATCCACCAGTAATACTCTGCCCTTCACCTATGCTGCAATTTGAGATAACCTAAAAATAGTGTCCAACACAATTTTCATCTTCCGGAGCCATGAAAACAGAGCAAGCCGTATTGAGGGTCTGTGGGGTATCTGAGAAAAAAGTAATATCAGTACCAAAATTTGGGGCGTAGTATAGTGGAGCTACACAAAATAGATGTCAATAGGTCAACCCCATATGATCAACACCTAAAAGGATGTCAGGGTCAAATGGCCAACAGGGTCAAAAGGTTGACTGCCTAAGGTCGACGGGTTAAAAAGTCGACATGAAATGCTTGACACAAAAAAGGTCGGCACCTTTTTTTGGGGGGGGGGGGGGCAAAATTTGTCCAATTCACAGTCTGTGACCATGATTAGCTCGCCACGCTTCGGGCAAGGTTAATGTTCCCATTCCTAGTCCACATGGATGGTAAATTAAGCAGAAGTTTAAAAAAAAAATGGGGAAAAAACCCAACAAACTTGTGGCGACCACTGTCTAGTCAACCTTTGGAAGCTGTCACCCATAAACACAGTCAACCTTTTGACCATGTGGACTTATTGCATGTCGACCATATGGGGACGACCTATTGACATGGTCTATCCATTGACTGGAACCCCAAAATGTGTTCCTGCTAGTGATCTGTTGATTGCTACTGTTAGGTGGATATGAAACCATCTATGATCACAAGGCCTAAGACTGCTTACTGTAATAAAACATTTCTGAAAACCTCTATGGCGCATACATTACACAGAGTGTGCACATAAAGGCGCTGCTGTGATCGGGATGGGCGGAAACAAAAAGGTGGAGGCAAAGAAGTGGTGGGCGGTCCACTGCGGAGTCTGGTAGTGCATGCAAAAATGGTTCAGTGGGCATGTTATGGGAGTGTCGTGGGCGTGTCCATGCAAGCGGCTGTGTTCACTGCTCAGCGGCAAAACTCCTGTTAATGCCCTAATGGTATTGCTGACCCTGTTAGTGCCCCTGACTGTGGGGGTCATTCCGAGTTGATCGCTCGCTAGCTACTTTTAGAATGCGTGCAAACGCATAGTCGCAGCCCACGGGGGAGTGTATTTTCGCTTTGCAAGTGTGCGAACGCCTTTGCAGCCGAGCGCAGCAAAAACATTTTGTGCAGTTTCTGAGTAGCTCTGGACTTACTCAGCCCTTGCGATCACTTCAGTCTTTTTGGTGCCGGAATTGACGTCAGACACCCGCCCTGCAAATGCCTGGACACGCCTGCGTTTTCCCAAACACTCCCAGAAAACGGTCAGTTGCCCACCCATAAACGCCTTCTTTCTGTCAATCTTCGCTAAATCCATCGCCCAGCACCGATCCTCTTTGTACCCGTACCACACCTGGCATTGCGGTGCATACGCATGCGCAGTTTAGATGTGTTTTTTTTTACCTGATCGCTGCGCTGCGAAAATCGGCAACGAGCGATCAACTCGGAATGACCCCCTGTAACAGCTGGCTACAAAAGCTAATAATACTCTCGAAAGTCACACAGGGGCTCTGAATGAGATTGTCCCTGTGATGTGTTCGGAATGAAGTGACCGCTCCCCCGGTCATTTTTGTGAAATGCGGCCCAAGGGCTACAATGGGTAACGCCATCCTAGGAAGGTGTTAGCTGTTGGGGCCAAACTCTGGGATGTTTCGCATTCCGGAGCGTGGTAAATCTGACAGCTTTGCAGCCCCCATACAATCCTATGTCAGAAATGTGGGGGGACCACCATGGTACATGCTGTTTTTTTCTGGGGAATATCCTGCAAATATTATTTCAGAAATAGGCTCATTCATATATTGTCCATTTATTGTGCCCAGTGCAGAAAATCCGGTAGACTGGTATTACATTAGAGACACATCGTAGAATAAAATGTTCACTCCCAGGGCCTCTGGCTAAATGAAGCATTTGTCATGAAGGTAGATAAAGGGTCTAGATAAATAGCTGCAGATCACAGAGTTTACACTGAGTGATAAAATGCAATTAATCGTCAATGCAGAGTCACAGATCAATGACTTCAAAGTTCTGGTAAAGTTCCAGATACACAGCTCTCTTTGTAAATGAAAGCAGAACAGCAACCACACAATAGCAGCATCTTCATGTAACAAATGGGAGACTTAAATGCTTTATAGGTATAGGGGGCAGAGCCGGCCCTAACCAATATGATGCCCTTTGCAAGATTTTGGCTGGTGCCCCCTAGCACCGCCGCTAGTTCTGCAGGAGATGCCTGGCATGAGTCAGTTGGCAGCTCTGCTAACGTCGGGCGCCTTTTGTTTATGAAAATGCATAATTTGCATTACTATGTGGCTAGGATGCACAGGCAGCTTCTGCTGATTAAAATGATATGCAGCATGCCTATATTCTGTGTGTGACTGTGGCTGTATCTGCATACGAAATGCTACTTTACAGTGATTTCCTGGAATACACTGCAACGTAGCATTTCGTATGCTGATACAGCCGCAGTCACGCACAGAATATAGGCATGCTGCATATCATTTTAATCAGTAGAAGCTGCTGGTGCCCCTAAGCCTACCAAATGCCCTAGGCATTTGCCTAGTTTGCCTATGCCTAAGGCCGGCTCTGCTTCCCTGTCACAGTTACATGTGTTATATACAAGGGTGCAGCTACCATAGGTGCAGGGAGTGCAGCTGCTATGGGGCACAGAGCTGAGAGGGGACACCTTCCCTGTCACAGTTACATGTGTTATATACAAGGATGTAGCTACCATAGGTACAGGGAGTGCAGCTGCTATGGGGCCCAGCAGAGCCGGCCCTAGGCATAGGCAAACTATGCAATTGCCTAGGGCATCTGGTATGCCTAGGGGCACAAGCAGCTTCTGCTGATTAAAATGATATGCAGCATGCCTATATTCTGTGTGCAGCATATTGTATGCAGATACAGCCACAGTCGCACACAGTATATGGGCATGCAGCATATCGTTTTAATCAGCAGAAGCTGCTTGTGCATCCTATCCACATAGCAATTATTTATTTATTTATTAACAGTTTCTTATATAGCGCAGCAAATTCCGTTGCGCTTTACAATTTGAAATAACAATAACAAACTGGGTGATAACAGTCATAGAGGTAGGAAGGCCCTGCTCGCAAGCTTACAATCTATAGGGAAATAGGCATATGTACACAAGGAAAGGTGCTATCTATTGCATAGAATGAGAAGACACGTGAGGATATGTGTGGACTGTACGGAGTGGATGTAATTTGATAGGAAGGTTTAAGAAAGTTATGTGGGCGGTTCAGGAATTTGATACGCTTGCCTAAAGAGGTGAGTTTTGAGGGAACGCTTGAAGGTTTGGAGACTAGAGGAGAGTCTTATTGTGTGTGGTAGGGCATTCCACAGGGTGGGTGCAGCCCGATGAAAGTCCTGGAGTCGTGAGTGGGAGCGAGTAATGAGTGTGGATGAGAGACGCAGGTCTTGTGAAGAGCGCAGAGGTCGGGTTGGGAGATATTTTGTGATAAGCGAAGTGATGTACATTGGTATAGCAATGCAAATAAGATGCACTTTCATAAAAAAAAATAGGCACCCGACGTTAGCAGAGCTGCCAGATGACTCACGCCAGGAACTATATGTGTCCTTATGTGTATAAGGGAATTAATAATGTGTAACATATGTGTAAGGGGCACTATGTGTGTCATTATGTGTATAAGGGCACTAATAATGTGTGGCATATGTGTAAGGGACATTATGTGTGTCATTATGTGTATAAGGGCATTAATAAGGGTTGGCATAATGTGTAAGGCGCATTATGTTTATAAGGACATTTATAATGTGTGTCATATGTGTAAGGGACATTACTGTGTGGTATTATGTGTATAAATGCATTACCAATGTGTGGCTTATGGGGGTAATTCCAAGTTGATCGCAGCAGGAAATGTTTTAGCAGTTGGGCAAAACCATGTGCACTGCAGGTGTGGCAGATATAACATTTGCAGAGAGAGTTAGATTTGGGTGGGTTATTTTATTTCTGTGCAGGGTAAATACAGGCTGCTTTATTTTTACACTGCAAATTAGATTGCAGATTGAACACACCACACCCAAATCTAACTCTCTCTGCACATGTTATATCTGCCTCCCCTGCAGTGCACATGGTTTTGCCCAACTGCTAACAGAATTCCTGCTGCAATCAACTTGGAATTACCCCCTATGTGTATAAGGTGCTCTACTGTGTGGCGTAACGTATAGAAAGGGCACTACTGTGTGGTCTAATGTGATTAAAGAGCAATATGGTGTGGTGTAATGTGAATAAGGAGCAATATGGTGTGGTGTAATGAGAATAAAGAGCAATATGGTGTGGTGTAATGTGAATAAGGAGCAATATGGTGTGGTGTAATGTGAATGAGGGGCACTACCGTGAGGAGTAACGTATATAAGGTAAAGTGGTACTACTGTGTGATGTAATGTGAATAAGGGACACTATCACATTATAAATTGTGAATAAAGTTGCACTACTGTGAGGCATAAGTTGAATTGGGGGTACTATTGTGTGTCCATTCCCCTTGCCAGCAAAAGCACATACCTTTTTGGACTGTGCGCCGAATGTGCACACTGTTCTTATTTAAATGACAGGGGGTAGGAGAAAAAAAATGACTGCTATGGGAGGGGGTGATGGTGCTGGGAAAGGGGTGCAGGGTCAGAGGCGGAACTAGCAGTGGTGCTAGGGGCACCAGCCAAAATCTTGCCTAGGGCATCATATTGGTTAGGGCCGGCTCTGGGGCCCAGAGCGGAGAGGGGCACCTTCCATGTCAGTTACATGTGTTCTATATATTTTCATTAGTAGATACATCTAGGCCCTTACAAAATTTGCCTTTGGACCTACAATACATCTAGTTATGTCCCTGGTCCTGATCATTGTGATGTGGTATAAAATGAACTGGAGGGCATTTTAATGTTACATAAGATGAGCTGGGTGCACTGTATGTCATAGTGTGAATTGGGGATACCGTGTGACATAATGTGTACTGGCAGCCCTACAATGTGATATAATGTGAACTATTATTATTATTATTATTATTACATTTTATTTATAAGGTGCCACATGTGTTTCGCAGCGCCATACAAAGGTCAGTACAGGGAGACAAAACATAGCATTACAGTAAATAAATAACAGAAATAGAGTACAGGTAACAGAGCACCACACGTTCTCAAGACATAATACAGCTAAGATGTAAGTATTGATGGAGTGATCATCGTACTACTAGAGGCTGGTGGCCATGGATGGAGATGAGCCTTTACTAGCAGGATAAAGATGGTCATTGAGTAGGGGAGAGCTGCGAGTGAAATGTGTCGAGACGAGGGCTTAGATAATAAGAGGAAAGAGGGCCCTGCTCTGAAGAGCTAACAATCTAGTGGGGAGGGGCGACAGACAGATGACAGGAGGTGCAGGCAAGTGGGAGGTAGCCAGATGGCAGTATGCAAGCAAAGCTGAGGTGTTCACGGCATGAGGCAGGGGGGTGGAGGCGCGGCTTCAGCACTGGGTTAGGCATCGGGAGGGTATGCTTTGATGAATAGGTGGGTTTTTAGTGTCCGTTTGAAGCTTTGCAAGGTCGGGGAGAGTCTAATGGAGCGGGGGAGTGCGTTCCACTGAAGGGGTGCAGCACGGGCAAAATCCTGAACTCGTGCATGGGAAGCAGTGACCAGGGCGGTGGAGAGGCGACGGTCATTAGTCGACCGTAGGGGGCGGGAGGGAGTATGAAGGGAAAGGAGGTTGGAGATGTAGGGAGCAGTGGAATTAGAGATGGCCTTGTATGTGAGGGTGAGGAGTTTGAAGAGGATTCTGCAGGGGAATGGGAGCCAGTGCAGATTTTGTCGAAGGGGAGTGGCAGTTGTGGTGCGGCAGGAGAGGAAGATAAGCCTAGCTGCGGAGTTCAGGACAGATTGGAGGGGAGCAAGATGGGAGCAAGCGAGGCCAGTGAGGAGAACATTGCAGTAGTCAAGTCGTGAGATGACCAGTGAGTGGATGATGAGTTTAGTTGCACTCTGGGAGAGATATGGCCTGATACGAGCAATGTTGCGTAGCTGGAAACGACAGGATTGTGCCAGAGCTTGGATGTGGTGTGCAAAGGAGAGGGAGGAGTCAAGAGTGACGCCCAAGCAGCGGAGTTGGGGAACGGGGCAGATGGTGGTGTTGTCAACAATGATGGAGATATTGGTCGGGGGTGTTGCTTTGGATGGGTGGAAGATGATGAGTTCAGTTTTGTCCATGTTGAGCTTTAGAGAGCGTTCAGACATCCAGGAGGAGATTGCGGAGAGGCAGTTGGAAACCTGACAGAGGACAGAGGAGGACAGATCAGGAGATGAGAGGTAGAGTTGTATGTCATCGCCATAGAGGTGGTATTGAAGGCCAAATGAGTTAATGAGCGCACCCAGGGAAGAGGTGTACAGGGAGAACAGAAGGGGTCCAAGGACAGAACCCTGAGGGACACCAACAGGAAGGATGGAAGGGTGTAAGGTGGTGCTGGAGGCAGACACAGAGAAGGAGCGGTTAGTTAGGTAAGAAGAAAACCAGTCAAGGACAGTGCTAGAGAGGCCAGCGTTTTGGAGTGTGCGGAGGAGGAGAGGATGATCTACGGTGTCAAAGGCAGCAGAGAGGTCCAGAAGGATGAGCAGAGAGAAGTGGCCCCTGGATTTGGCCGAAAGCAGGTCATTGGTGACTTTCACCAGGGCAGTCTCAGTTGAGTGGAGTGGGCGAAAGCCAGATTGTAGTGGATCAAGGATGGAGTTGTCAGAGAGGTAGCTTGTGAGACGGCTGTAGACTAGTCATTCAAGTAATTTGGTGGCGAAAGGGAGAAGAGAGATGGGGCGGTATTTAATGGGTGATGAGGGGTCGAGGTTGGGTTTTTTGAGAATAGGTGAGACCAGAGCATGTTTGAATGGCGAGGGGAAGATGCCGGTAGAGAGGGACAGGTTAAAGACGTGAGCAAGGTGGGAGCAGGCAGTGGGGGAGAGGGAGCGGAGAAGACGGGAGTGAAGGGGGTCCAGGGGGCAGGTGGAGGGGGGGGGAGGATAAGATGAGGGAGTGGACTTCCTTTTCTGAAGTGGGACGGAAGGAGAACAGGGTGGGATTGATAGATGGGAGGGATAAGGGGGGCAGGGGGGTAGCAGAGGGGTGACGGCGGAAGATGTCGTGTTGGATGTCCTCAATTTTGGAGATCAAGAAGGAGGCAAAGTCAGTGGCAGTGAGGGAGGATGGGAGGGGAGGAGAAGGGGAGCGAAGGAGAGTGTTGAAAGTTTCAAAGAGACGGCGTGGACAGGAGGACTGAGTAGAGATGAGTGCTTGGAAAAAGGATTGCTTGGCGAGGGAAAGAGCAGAGCTGTAGGAGGAGAGAATAAACTTGAAATGGAGGAAGTCCGGCAGAGAGTGAGATTTCCTCCAGGAGCATTCAGCGGAGCGTGAGCATTTTTGTAAGAAACGTGTTAGTTTGGTGTGCCAGGGTTGGGGTTTGGAGCGGCGCAGGGGGACAGAGGAGAGGGGGGCCACAGAGTCGAGAGCAGCGGTTAGGGAAGAGTTATAGAAGGAGGCTGCCTGGTTGGGACAAGTTATAGTGGAAAGAGGAGATAGGAAAGTCTCGAGGGAGGACATGAAAGTGGGGTAGAGAGACCCGAGATTGCATATGGTGGTGGTGGGTCTGGGCGTGGAGAGGAGGAAGGAGGATGAGAGGGAGAAGAAAGCAGATGGTGGTCAGAGAGAGGGAAGGAAGAGTTTGAGAAATCAGAGAGATCACATTGGTGGGTGAAGACAAGGTCGAGGGAGTGGCCGAGATTGTGAGTAGGGGTGGAGGTCCATTAAGAAAGTCCAAAGGAGGTGGAAAGGGTGAGAAGATTAGTGGAAGCAGCATTAGTGATGTCAATAGGGATGTTAAAGTCACCGAGGATGACAGAGGGGAGGTCGGAGGAGAGAAAGTGGGGAAGCCAGGCAGCAAAGTTGTCAAGGAAAGGTGAACAGTGGCCAGGGGGGCGGTAGATCACTGCCACAAGGAGGTGAATGGGGTAGAAGAGGCGGATAGTGTGGACCTCAAAGGTGGATAAGGTAAGGGAGGGCTCAGGTGGGATGAAACGAAAGGTGCAGTTTGGGGAGAGAAGGATGCCCACGCCTCCACCCTGGCGACCATCAGGTCTGACCGTGTGGGTGAAGGAGAGGCCTCCGTAGGAGAGGGTAGCAGGGGAGGTGGTGTCAGAGGAGGAGAGCCAGGTTTCAGTGATGGCGAGAAGGTTAAAAGAGTGGGAGATGAAGAGGTCGTGGATAGTTGGCAGCTTGTTGCAGATTGATCTAGCATTCCAGAGTGCACAGGAGAAAGGAATGGAGGGGACAGGGGAGATAGGGATCAGTGGCGGTTCTTGCCACGGGCAAGCGGTACATTTGCCCGGGGTGCCGCCTTCCGGAGGGCGCCGGCGCCATCCAGAGGGCGCCGCACCAGGGCAAGATCCGCCACTGTGCCCCCCGCAGTGCCCTGCTGTGCCCCCCCGCTTTGAAGGGAACTAGACGCGTAGCGTCTAGTTTCCCTTCACTGAGAGGACCTTAGTTGTGCAGTGCGCGATGACGTCATCGCGCACCGCACAGCAAAGGTCCTCTCCATGAAGGGAAACTAGACGCTTCGGTCTAGTTTCCCTTCGTCTAGAGGACCTTTGCTGTGCGATGCGCGATGACGTCATCGCGCACCGCACAGCATAGTGGCACAGACACTAGGGGTCAGAATTGACCTCTAGTGTCTATGCTGTTCTATAGGAGAGACGTAATAACGTCTCTCCCATAGATCGAAGAGAGGAGAGGAGAAGAGCGGCGCCGCCGGTGGAGGGGGTCTGGATCAGGAACGGGGATGGTAAGTATACTTTTTATTTTTTTTTATTTTTTTTCTTTCAGCGCGTTGACCACGCCCCCAATTGAAGCCACGCCCCCCATATTTTGCCCGGGCGCCACAAATCTTAGAACCGGCCCTGATAGGGATAAGGTTGGCTGGGTTCTGAGTGTTTGTGGGTGATTTGGAATTTGGGGGTGAGACCTGGCAGTGAGGATTGGTATGTGACAGGATCGAGGAGCCATAATTAGGTACATTGTATGCCCCATAGGGCACTACTATGGGGCATACAATGTACAACTGCTGCGGAGGGGTGTATCTCTATAAGCACTGGGACAGGAGCCCCTTCAAAATATTGGTACAAAGTTCTGGCTACACCCCTACCTTGGTTACTATACATATCCTCTATGGGCTTTCATTACTATACGTCTTGCACAAAATGTATCAAAGTACATTATGTGCTATTAATAACTGGAGCACTTTCAAGTAGTTCTCATGCGGACTGGGAGCAGGAGCTGAGCTTTGTGTCCGTTCAGTGCTCAAATAGTGTTGAAGTCACCATCCAAATATAAAAGAAACATATTTTGTTTTATACTATAAAGTAAATTTATGGTAGCATCGGGTAAATCGTTTTTCTGCCTCTCTCCTTGAGCAAGACTAGACTGTAAGCTCTAAGGGACAAAGACAGCAGGCTCCTGAAATATGAGCAACATTCAAAATAATTTCTCTTTTTTACTTTTCAGATTGGCTTAGATCCATTATACAGATATGAAACATGACATATTTGGGTCATTCTACGGTCCGTATGTCTGTTTCTCTCTGTCAGTTCAATCCTGCCTAGCCTGATATTATCCTAGATCTCATTTCCACTATGCCAACCATTCTAAATAATTTACATCAAGTTTAGACAATCTTTTTGGGGTTGTACGCTAATTGCAGCTGTGGAAAGAATTGTGTTGACATGTTTGCAAATTGCAGGCAAGTATGGAAGGTTATACAGAGACAATTATGTTAGATTTGGATATGAAGGGCCCACTCGGGAAATGCGATGGTAGGGGCCCATGAAATTAAGTAGTTCCCTGCTGAAGAGCCGTGGCCAGTTGTCACAGAGGCTTTGGCCAGCTGCTAGAGGGGCTTGGTCAGCTGCTAGAGGCCAACCTATGCAGGACATGGCTAATACAGTAGTGTGGCATATAAAGGAAATATAAACCTTGCATCTAAGGTAAGGGAAGCCTGTTTCAGATGGATCTTTTGCAACTAGCACGGGGCAGGTGCAAGTGGCAGACCAAACACTCAGGACATCACCTACTGACCAGACCAAACGCTCAGGACATCACCTACTGACCAGACCAAACGCTCAGGACATCACCTACTGACCAGACCAAACGCTCAGGACATCACCTACTGACCAGACCAAACACTCAGGACATCACATACTGACCAGAACAAACACTCGGGACATCACCTACTGACCAGACCAAACACTCAGGACATCACCTACTGACCAGACCAAACGCTCAGGACATCACCTACTGACCAGACCAAACGCTCAGGACATCACCTACTGACCAGACCAAACGCTCAGGACATCACACACTGACCAGACCAAACACTCAGTACATCACACACTGACCAGACCAAACACTCAGGACATCACATACTGACCAGACCAATCACTCAGGACATCACCTACTGACCAGACCAAACACTCAGGACATCACACACTGACAAGACCAAACACTCAGGACATCACACACTGACAAGACCAAACACTCAGTACATCACATATTGACCAGACCAAACACTCAGGACATCACACACTGATCTCAGACCAAACACTCAGGACATCACATACTGACCAGACCAAACACTCAGGACATCACATACTGACCAGACCAAAAACTCCGGACATCACACATTGACCAGACTGAACACTCAGGACATCACATACTGACCAGACCAAAAACTCCGGACAACACATACTGACCAGATCAAACACTCCAGACCTCACATACTGACCAGACCAAAAACTCCAGACATCACATACTGACCAGACCGAACACTTAGGACATCACAAACTGACCATACCAAACACTCAGTACATCACATACTGATCAATCCAAACCCAAACACTCAGGACATCACATACTGACCAGACCAAAAATTCCAGACATCACATACTGACCAGACCGAACACTTAGGACATCACATACTGACAAGACCAAACACTCAGGACATCACCATCCGGAGTCTTACCTCCGGTTCTGGTCCCTGCGGCCCTCCTGTTAGGTGCCTGGTGTGGCTGCGGCGGATAGGAGGTGCGGCATCGAGGCCCTCCAGTGCGGCTGCCAGGCGTCTGAAGGCCGGGGTCTGGCCTCTTCATTCAGGACTCTTCAGCATCGTTTACAAGTCACAAACATTTCGCCTTTCAGAGTTCACTCAGACTAATCTCCTAGTCATTGTATATGATTGAAGTCTCAGTAAAGGTGAATTAACCTTTCTCAGTGTATCATTCTCGTTCATTGTCCTCATTGCCTACCCTCTTGCATCTTCGGGCCTAAATCCATGAGTAGGAACTACATTCAGCCATCCCGTTTCCTTCCTTTGCCGACTCCCTCCGGATGACAATGTTGGCTCCTCGGTTAGCCTGTGATTTAACACCACTGGAAAATGAGTGAGGCCTCTGACCCAGTTGGACACTGTATCTACACGGAGACCCTATGTGTTTGTCATTGCTTGCACCTGAAAAGCACTTTATAGCTAGGGCAGTGGTAAACGAAAATCAAGCATCCTCGCCCCATGGTGGACTTTCTAGATGTTGCACAACTACTGATTTCCATGGTGGTGGAAAAGATAGTTGGTTAGTCCCAGTAGTGCTTTACTGGCCTACAGACATGCAATCCTAATTACGCTCCCCTGGTGGTGAAAAACTAGCAGGCACCATTGAACTATTTCACTATTGCAGCTGAACACGTGCATATCACATTCATTGTTCACCTATATGTTCTCTTTAAAGTTATATTGAGTGAAAACAATTATATTACCTAAGCTGATTTTTTAAAAATTATGTAATCTTTTTTTTTTTTTAAATTAAAAACAGCCTCATTTTACATTAATACAGCCGTGGAGAAAAGACATTGATAATTAAACTTAGACAAACAGGCAAATCATACAAAATGGTTCAGCTGGCTAAGTGAAGGAATTTAATCACAATGAGGACTGAACAATAGGGGTCATTCCGAGTTGCTCGCTAGCAGATTTTAGCAGCATTGCACACGCTAAGCCGCCGCCCTCTGGGAGTGTATCTTAGCTTAGCAGAATTGCGAACAAAAGATTAGCAGAATTGCGAATAGAAATTTCTTAGCAGTTTCTGAGTAGCTCGGGACTTACTCCTACACTGCGATCAGTTCAGTCAGTTTCGTTCCTGGTTTGACGTCACAAACACGCCCTGCGTTCGGACAGCCACTCCCCCGTTTCTCCAGACACTCCCGCGTTTTATCCTTGCACGCCTGCGTTTTTCCGCACACTCCCAGAAAACGGTCAGTTTCCGCCCAGAAACACCCACTTCTTGTCAATCACACTCCGATCACTTCAACGATGAAAATTCTTAGTTCGGACGTGAGTAAATCTACTAAGTTTTGTGCTAAAATACTTAGCGTATGCGCACTGCGAACCATGCGCATGCACATTTTTGCCTTAATCGCTCCGTTGCGAAAATCGGTAACGAGCGAACAACCTGGAATGACCCCCAGTGTTAAAGCAGGTAACATGACTGAATGTGAGGATATTCAATACAGAGAGAGGGGGGGGGGGGGGGGTGAGAGAAGGGGGTAAGGATATAAGGGAGGGGGCGGTAAAGGTGGCTAGGAGAGGATCCCAGATTGACATGTCATGCACGTGCTAAAGTAAAGGAGAGTAAGTAAAAACTTTAAGGCTCTACAGGTGGAGAAATCCAGACTTATTCTTGAGTCATTCTCGTAAAGTGTAAAAATAATGACCATGGGGCTAAAATGCAATGACTAAAGGCATATGGTCTTATGGATATTCCAGACAGGGTAGGATATAAGAGAACTTGAGGCAATTTAATGGCTCACAGCTGCTGAGGAGAAACCCTGCCAGAGGCTTGGTATACATTATTCTTGTAATTTTTAGACTATGAATATATATTCTTGGCTAAAGATGTAAAGTGTGCTGTGACTATGTGATACTCAATTGTACTAAGGGGTTGGGTACGGGATCCCGGCGGTCGGAATCCCAGCGGCCAAAATACAGACGCCAGAATCCCGACCATCAGGATGCCGGCAGGGAGGGGGGCGAGCGGAACAAAGCCCCTTGCGGGCTCGTTGCGTTCTCCACGCTGTGGGCTCGGTGGTTTGCTTCGCTCACCACTGGTTCTGTTCCCACTCCATGCCGGTATTCTGGCGGCCTGGGATTCCAGCTACATCCCGTACTAAGCACCGGGAGATTGTCAGACGGAATGAAGAACCTCCGTTTATAGGGAATAGCCACTGTTGTGACAGTCATAAGGTGTTGTAATATTGACCTTTCAAACTTAGGTATTGCTATTTTTGCTTGCCTCAAAAGCCAATCAATAATAAAATGAGGGGGTGATTCAGGCCTGACCGCTGCTTCATCGATAGACTGCGCATGTGTATGCACCGCAATGTGCATGCTCGTCGGCAAACAACAACAGACAGCGAAAATTTAAATCGCACAGCCATTCGCATTCTGATTGACAGGAAGAGGATGTTTGTGGGTGGAAACTAGTGATGAGCGGGTTCGGTTTCTCGGAAACCGAACCCCCCCGAACTTCACCCTTTTTACACGGGTCCGAGCCATACTCGGATCCTCCCGTATGGCTCGGGTAACCCGAGCGCGCCCGAACGTCATCATCCCGTTGTCGGATTCTCGCGAGATTCGGATTATATATAAGCAGCCGCGCGTCGCCGCCATTTTCACTCGTGCATTGCAAATGTTAGGGAGAGGACGTGGCTGGCGTCCTCTCCGTTATTGTTGAATTTGATTGTGCATTATTGCTTAATTGTGGGGAGGGCTGGGGAGCAGCTGTATAATATAGGAGGTGTACAGTGCAGAGTTTTGCTGATCAGTGACCACCAGTTATCCGTTCTCTGCCTGAAAAAAACGCTCCTTATCTGTGCTCAGTGTGCTGCATATATCTGTGCTCACACTGCTTAATTGTGGGGACTGGGGAGCAGCTGTATTATATAGCAGGAGTACAGTGCAGAGTTTTGCTGACAGTGACCACCAGTATACGTTGTCTGCCTGAAAAACACTCAAAATCTGTGCTCAGTGGGGGTCATTCCGAGTTGTTCGCTCGCAAGCTGTTTTTAGCAGATTTACTCACGCTAAGCCGCTGCCTACTGGGAGTGAATCTTAGCATCTTAAAATTGCGAACGACGTATTCGCAATATTGCGAATACACCTCTCTTAGCAGTTTCTGAGTAGCTCCAGACTTACTCGGCATCTGCGATCAGTTCAGTGCTTGTCGTTCCTGGTTTGACGTCACAAACACACCCAGCGTTCGCCCAGACACTCCTCCGTTTCTCCAGCCACTCCCGCGTTTTTCCCAGAAACGGTAGCGTTTTTCCGCACACACCCATAAAACGGCCAGTTTCCGCCCAGTAACACCCACTTCCTGTCAATCACACTACGATCACCAGAACGATGAAAAAGCCGTGAGTAAAATTCCTAACTACATAGCAAATTTACTTGGCGCAGTCGCACTGCGGACATTGCGCATGCGCACTAAGCGGAAAATCGCTGCGATGCGAAAAAAATTACCGAGCGAACAACTCGGAATGACCACCCGTGTGCTGCTTTATTTTAATGTGGGGACTGGGGACCACCAGTATAATTAATATTATATAGGAGGAGTACAGTGCAGAGTTTTGCTGACAGTGACCACCATTATACGTTGTCTGCCTGAAAAACACTCCATATCTGTGCTCAGTGTGCTGCTTTTTTGTGGGGACTGGGGAGTCGGGACCACCAGTATAATATTATATAAGAGGAGTACAGTGCAGAGTTTTGCTGACACAGTGACCACCAGTATACTATATATAGCAGTACGGTACGGAAGGCCACTGCTGTACCTACCTCTGTGTGGTCATTAAGTATACTATCCATCTACATTCTATACCTGTTGTGCATTTTAGTTTTGCAGTTTGCTGACACAGTGACCACCAGTATACTATATATAGCAGTACGGTACGGAAGGCCACTGCTGTACCTACCTCTGTGTCGTCATTAAGTATACTATCCATCTACATACTATACCTGTGGTGCATTTTAGTTGTGCGCAGTATATATAGTAGTAGGCCATTGCTATTGATATACTGGCATATAATTCCACACATTAAAATATGGAGAACAAAAATGTGGAGGTTAAAATAGGGAAAGATCAAGATCCACTTCCACCTCGTGCTGAAGCTGCTGCCACTAGTCATGGCCGAGACGATGAAATGCCATCAACGTCGTCTGCCAAGGCCGATGCCCAATGTCATAGTAGAGAGCATGTAAAATCCAAAAAACAAAAGTTCAGTAAAATGACCCAAAAATCAAAATTAAAAGCGTCTGAGGAGAAGCGTAAACTTGCCAATATGCCATTTACGACACGAAGTGGCAAGGAACGGCTGAGGCCCTGGCCTATGTTCATGGCTAGTGGTTCAGCTTCACATGAGGATGGAAGCACTCATCCTCTCGCTAGAAAAATGAAAAGACTTAAGCTGGCAAAAGCACAGCAAAGAACTGTGCGTTCTTCTAAATCACAAATACCCAAGGAGAGTCCAATTGTGTCGGTTGCGATGCCTGACCTTCCCAACACTGGACGGGAAGAGCTTGCGCCTTCCACCATTTGCACGCCCCCTGCAAGTGCTGGAAGGAGCACCCGCAGTCCAGTTCCTGATAGTCAAATTGAAGATGTCACTGTTGAAGTACACCAGGATGAGGATATGGGTGTTGCTGGCGCTGGGGAGGAAATTGACAAGGAGGATTCTGATGGTGAGGTGGTTTGTTTAAGTCAGGCACCCGGGGAGACACCTGTTGTCCATGGGACGAATATGGCCATTGACATGCCTGGTCAAAGTACAAAAAAAATCAGCTCTTCGGTGTGGAATTATTTAAACACAAATGCGGACAACAGGTGTCAAGCCGTGTGTTGCCTTTGTCAAGCTGTAATAAGTAGGGGTAAGGACGTTAACCACCTCGGAACATCCACCCTTATACGTCACCTGCAGCGCATTCATCATAAGTCAGTGACAAGTTCAAAAACTTTGGGTGACAGCGGAAGCAGTCCACTGACCACTAAATCCCTTCCTCTTGTAACCAAGTTCCTGCAAACCACACCACCAACTCCCTCAGTGTCAATTTCCTCCTTACCCTGGAAAGCCAATAGTCCTGCAGGCTATGTCACTGGCAAGTCTGACGAGTCCTCTCCTGCCTGGGATTGCTCCTATGCATCCTTGAGTGTAACGCCTACTGCTGCTGGCGTTGCTGTTGTAGCTGCTGGGAGTCGATCGTCATCCCAGAGGGGAAGTCGGAAGACCACTTGTACTACTTCCAGTAAGCAATTGACTGTCCAACAGTCCTTTGCGAGGAAGATGAAATATCACAGCAGTCATCCTGCTGCAAAGCAGATAACTCAGGCCTTGGCAGCCTGGGCGGTGAGAAACGTGGTTCCGGTATCCACCGTTAATTCAGAGGCAACTAGAGACTTGATTGAGGTACTGTGTCCCCGGTACCAAATACCATCTAGGTTCCATTTCTCTAGGCAGGCGATACCGAAAATGTACACAGACCTCAGAAAAAGACTCACCAGTGTCCTAAAAAATGCAGTTGTACCCAATGTCAACTTAACCACGGACATGTGTACAAGTGGAGCAGGGCAGACTCAGGACTATATGACTGTGACAGCCCACTGGGTAGATGTATTGCCTCCCACAGCAAGAACAGCGGCGGCACCAGTAGCAGCATCTCGCAAACGCCAACTCGTTCCTAGGCAGGCTACGCTTTGTATCACCGCTTTCCAGAAGAGGCACACAGCTGACAACCTCTTACGGAAACTGAGGAAGATCATCGCAGAATGGCTTACCCCAATTGGACTCTCCTGGGGATTTGTGACATCGGACAACGCAAGCAATATTGTGCGTGCATTACATCTGGGCAAATTCCAGCACGTCCCATGTTTTGCACATACATTGAATTTGGTGGTGCAGAATTATTTAAAAAACGACAGGGGCGTGCAAGAGATGCTGTCGGTGGCCCGAAGAATTGCGGGCCACTTTCGGCATTCAGCCACCGCGTACAGAAGACTGGAGCACCACCAAACAATCCTGAACCTGCCCTGCCATCATCTAAAGCAAGAGGTGGTAACGAGGTGGAATTCAACCCTCTATATGCTTCAGAGGATGGAGGAGCAGCAAAAGGCCATTCAAGCCTATACATCTGGCCACGATATAGGCAAAGGAGGGGGAATGCACCTGACTCAAGCGCAGTGGAGAATGATTTCAACGTTGTGCAAGGTTCTGCAACCCTTTGAACTTGCCACACGTGAAGTCAGTTCAGACACTGCCAGCCTGAGTCAGGTCATTCCCCTCATAAGGCTTTTGCAGAAGAAGCTGGAGACATTGAAGGAGGAGCTAAAACAGAGCAATTCCGCTAGGCATGTGGGACTTGTGGATGGAGCCCTTAATTCGCTTAACCAGGATTCACGGGTGGTCAATCTGTTGAAATCAGAGCACTACATTTTGGCCACCGTGCTCGATCCTAGATTTAAAACCTACGTTGTATCTCTCTTTCCGGCAGACACAAGTCTGCAGAGGTTCAAAGACCTGCTGGTGAGAAAATTGTCAAGTCAAGCGGAACGTGACCCGTCAACATCTCCTCCTTCACATTCTCCCGCAACTAGGGGTGCGAGGAAAAGGCTAAGAATTCCGAGCCCACCCACTGGCGGTGATGCAGGGCAGTCTGGAGCGAGTGCTGACATCTGGTCCGGACTGAAGGACCTGCCAACGATTACTGACATGTCGTCTGTCACTTCATATGATTCTCTCACCATTGAAAGAATGGTGGAGGATTATATGAGTGACCGCATCCAAGTAGGCACGTCAGACAGTCCGTACGTTTACTGGCAGGAAAAAGAGGCAATTTGAAGGCCCTTGCACAAACTGGCTTTATTCTACCTAAGTTGCCCTCCCTCCAGTGTGTACTCCGAAAGAGTGTTTAGTGCAGCCGCTCACCTTGTCAGCAATCATCGTACGAGGTTACTTCCAGAAAATGTGGAGAAGATGATGTTCATCAAAATGAATTATAATCAATTCCTCCGTGGAGACATTCACCAGCAGCAATTGCCTCCACAAAGTACACAGGGACCTGAGATGGTGGATTCCAGTGGGGACGAATTAATAATCTGTGAGGAGGGGGATGTACACAGTGAAAGGGGTGAGGAATCCAGTGGCAGTGCCACTCCTAGATGGGCCAGGTCTTTGTGTCGGCCACTTGTGTCGCTTAGCTTAGTCACACAGCGACCTTGGTGCGCCTCTGTTTTTCTTTGCATCATGTGCTGTTTGGGGACAATTTTTTGAAGTGCCATCCTGCCTGACACTGCAGTGCCACTCCTAGATGGGCCAGGTGTTTGTGTCGGCCACTTGTGTCGCTTAGCTTAGCCATCCAGCGACCTCGGTGCAAATTTTAGGACTAAAAATAATATTGTGAGGTGTTCAGAATAGACTGGAAATGATTGGAAATTATGGTTATTGAGGTTAATAATACTATGGGATCAAAATGACCCCCAAATTCTATGATTTAAGCTGTTTTTTAGGGTTTTTTGAAAAAAACACCCGAATCCAAAACACACCCGAATCCGACAAAAAAATTTCGGTGAGGTTTTGCCAAAACGCGTCCGAATCCAAAACACGGCCGCGGAACCGAATCCAAAACCAAAACACAAAACCCGAAAAATGTCCGGTGCACATCACTAGACTGGAAACTGACTTTTCTGGGAGTGTCAGGGAAAACGCAGGTGTGCCCAAGCATTGTCAGGGAGGGTGTGTGTGACGTCAGCTCCGGACCCGATCAGCCTGTTCTCATCTCACTGTAGGAGTAAGTCCCAGGCTACGCACAGTCTGCGCACAGTGGAAAAATCACTGGATGGTGAGTGTGGTGTGAACGGATTTGCAGCTGTCCGCTGACTGAGGGATTTTTTGCAGCTCGGTGTACACATGCGATCGCACACTTACACGGCGAATATACACTCCTCTTGGGCGGCGACTATCTGATCGCAGGACAACAATTTTAGCAGCCCAGCGATCAGGTCTGAATCAGCCCTTAGTCAGGTAACCAGCAGTTTGTAAAGGCATAAATTAAAAATGTTCCTGGCATTTATGTTATATATATATATATATTATTTTAACGGTATTTCTAAAACCACACTAGAACTTGAATTAGCATGATCAGTGTTGGGTTTCATCCCTTTGTTCCAAAGCAGAGAATAACCTGAGAGAAAAGAGGATAATATCTACAAGCACATTGTAGATCTGAGAGATTAGGTGTCTGGGAGCCGTTCCAGAGACATCAGTGGATGACGGTGTTCTCAGCATTCCACAATTATTACTTGTTCCCTGTCTGAGTTGGAGATATAACCAGAGCTTGCGTTCTTAGAGTCCAAGATTGCCCTTAAGATCTTCAAAGGATTCCATCCCTCTTGAGTCCACTAACTTGCCTATTTTGATGGGTCCAGAGGAAGACCTAGCACTGAGGTTTTTGGCAGAGAATCATGGAGATATTTCTAAGTTATGTATTCGAGGTATAAAAGTGAGGTTAGACCCAATTTTGATATTACCAGAATTTATGAAATGCTATGATCAGGTCAGTAAGACCATTGTATTAGTGATTCAGGTGAGAATAGAGATCTGCAAAGAGATTGATCTTGTGGCTAACTTGGAACTCACCAATATTGTCACTGACCCTTCCTGTTCACATCTGTGGGTATATTTACTAAAGATTTTTTTTTAAAAGCTACCAACTGTATGATCCTACCTGGTCTTGGTGAATAAGATCATGTAACAAGCAACATAAATTTGCGATTTTTATTTAACAGGCACCGCAGTCTGTCACTGCAGCAATGGAATGGGTCCTTACTGCTGCGTACTATGGGGGTAATTCAGATCTGATCGCAGCAGCAAATTTGTTAGCAGTTGGGCAAAACCATGTGCACTGCAGGGGGGGGGCAGATGTAACATGTGCAGAGAGAGTTAGATTTGGGTGGGTTATTTTATTTCTGTGCAGGGTAAACACTGACTGCTTTATTTTTACACTGCAATTTAGATTTCAGATTGAACACACCCCACCCAAATCTAACTCTCTCTGCACATGTTATATCTGTCCCCCCTACCTGCAGTTCACATGGTTTTTCCCAACTGCTAAGAAATTTGCTGCTGCGAACAGATCTGAGGGGGTCATTCCGACCCGATCGCACGCTGCGCTTCGTCGCAGCCATGCGATTGGGTCAGAACTGCGCGTGCGCTGCGCCCGCATTGCGCAGGCGCGTCATTACGTCACTAGGCAGTGTCGCCGCTAGAGAAGAAAGCGGTCTCAGCGGCAACTGCAAGAAGATTGACAGGAGGAAGGCGTTCCGGGGCATCAATTTACCGTTTTCTGGGTGTGAAGATCCGAAAGCAGGCGTGTCGAGGCGTTTGGAGGGCGGATGTCTGACGTCAATTCCGGGATCTGCAACGCTGGATTCATCACACAGGGTAAGTAAATCTTGCCCTGGTCTTGTTTTACACAAAAGTTTTTTTGCATAGCAGGGCTGCACAAGCTATGCAGCCCTGCTATGCAAAAAAACACTCCCCCATAGGCGGCGTCTAGTTGATCGCATGGGCAGCAAAAATTTGCTACGTGCGATCAACTCGGAATGACCCCCTGACTTAGGCCTACATTCGTTTTATGTGCCTACAGAGATTGGAGACACAAACTATATCAATTTGTTATTTTTATCTCCTGTAGAATCAAAGTTTTAAGCCTTTTCATAAAAGTCTAAATGTTAGGGAACCCATCAAGGCCTGGATACTTCCCACTGGCGATTGCTCCTAAGGATGCTATAAATACATTTTACTACACGGTCGAGTATGGCCACCTCCTACATTTGACGTCGGCAGCGCGTAGCCCATGAAGTACGTCACGTGTCGTGTGCTAGCTTGGTGGGTATATAAGGTGTGCGATAGGCCATTTGCACACACAGTGCCGGTGCTATCCGCTCAGCAAGGTCTGCAAAGCAGGGAGGCGCCGTGGTGGAGAGGCGCTGTCCCCACTCTGCAACCTTTCTGATGTGATCTGTCGCTGCCGGCTGCTTAGCCTGTCACACTGTGTGACAGCCAGTAGCGGCACCGGCATCATGAAGTGCGGAGCCTGCCTCCCCAGCTCCCTGCGTCCTTTCTGATTAGGCGACATCAAGGGGTGGTCCAGGTATGTACTGGACCACCTATTACTCGTATCTCCATACATTAAATAATCAATGTCCACCGTCGCTGCCCACCTACTGAAATCCAGGAAGACTGCAGTGCACCAGCAGTCAGAGTCCCATCCCGAGCTCCGTCTCCGCTGTGGCCTGTTTACATCAGAGAGATAGATAGCTGCGGCTCGCAATCACCAAACAGCTGCCTCTCCTTGTAGAAGAGAGGAGGCACTGCTTCAGCATATATTAGGTAAGTGACAGGGGGCTCCCTGCATAGTCTGTATATGAAGTTTGTGAGGAACCCCACACTCAGATTTACTGAGCATTTGTTTATTTTCATGATTTTTTTTTTTATATTACATATATATATATATATATTTATTTATATACACATAATTTGAATTAAAATTCAGAAGATGTATATCAGAAGTATGTCTTGCATACACACGCCCTCACGCTCCCTCTAACTCCCCGTCAATGTCCCTGCCCTCACTCTAACTCTCCCTCTAACTCCCGGTCAGCGTCCGTGCCTTCACACTCCCTCTGACTCCATGTCAGTGTCCCTGCCCTCACGCTACCTCTTACTCCCCACCATCGTTTCTGCCCTCACGCTCCCTCTTATTCCCTGGCAGCGTCCCTGCCTTCACCCTCCATCCAACTTCCCGTCAGCATTCCTGCCCTCACCCCCCTCTAACTCCCCGAAATTATCCCTGCCCTCACCCTAACTCTCCCTCTAACTCCCGGTCAGCGTCCCTGCCCTATATAAAAGATGAAACACCTTAGAATTGCGCAATTAGCACTATAATGCAGCCCAGTTCAATCTAGGTTCACCAAACCATACAACAAAATACAAGAAATAAGAGATCCCTGTGGCGCAACATAGAGTTACATGTAATATAAATTGACATAGAAACCAATAAATTCCTTTGATGTCAAGTCCTTCAAATGAAAGCCGTCTTTATAGTTCCAATCGATGTACCTCAAAATGGGAAAAATAACTTAGTGCAACACCGTTTGTTACTAAACAAGGGGATTTGATGTTTGATACATTACACTCACATTTAGTGTAAAAATAGCTCATCATCCTCCAATAAATGACAATTCCTGAGATATCTTCCACCAATTGAGATATATATATGTAGAGATGAGCGCCGGAAATTTTTCGGGTTTTGTGTTTTGGTTTTGGGTTCGGTTCCGCGGCCGTGTTTTGGGTTCGACCGCGTTTTGGCAAAACCTCACCGAATTTTTTTTGTCGGATTCGGGTGTGTTTTGGATTCGGGTGTTTTTTTCCAAAAAACCTAAAAAACAGCTTAAATCATAGAATTTGGCGGTCATTTTGATCCCAAAGTATTATTAACCTCAAAAACCATAATTTCCACTCATTTTCTGTCTATTCTGAATACCTCACACCTCACAATATTATTTTTAGTCCTAAAATTTGCACCGAGGTCGCTGTGTGAGTAAGATAAGCGACCCTAGTGGCCGACACAAACACCGGGCCCATCTAGGAGTGGCACTGCAGTGTCACGCAGGATGGCCCTTCCAAAAAACCCTCCCCAAACAGCACATGACGCAAAGAAAAAAAGAGGCGCAATGAGGTAGCTGTGTGAGTAAGATTAGCGACCCTAGTGGCCGACACAAACACCGGGCCCATCTAGGAGTGGCACTGCAGTGTCACGCAGGATGTCCCTTCCAAAAAACCCTCCCCAAACAGCACATGACGCAAAGAAAAAAAGAGGCGCAATGAGGTAGCTGTGTGAGTAAGATAAGCGACCCTAGTGGCCGACACAAACACCGGGCCCATCTAGGAGTGTCACTGCAGTGTCACGCAGGATGTCCCTTCCAAAAAACCCTCCCCAAACAGCACATGACGCAAAGAAAAAAAGAGGCGCAATGAGGTAGCTGTGTGAGTAAGATAAGCGACCCTAGTGGCCGACACAAACACCGGGCCCATCTAGGAGTGGCACTGCAGTGTCACGCAGGATGTCCCTTCCAAAAAACCCTCCCCAAACAGCACATGACGCAAAGAAAAAGAAAAGAAAAAAGAGGTGCAAGATGGAATTGTCCTTGGGCCCTCCCACCCACCCTTATGTTGTATAAACAAAACAGGACATGCACACTTTAACCAACCCATCATTTCAGTGACAGGGTCTGCCACACGACTGTGACTGATATGACGGGTTGGTTTGGACCCCCCCCAAAAAAGAAGCAATTAATCTCTCCTTGCACAAACTGGCTCTACAGAGGCAAGATGTCCACCTCATCATCACCCTCCGATATATCACCGTGTACATCCCCCTCCTCACAGATTATCAATTCGTCCCCACTGGAATCCACCATCTCAGCTCCCTGTGTACTTTGTGGAGGCAATTGCTGCTGGTCAATGTCTCCGCGGAGGAATTGATTATAATTCATTTTAATGAACATCATCTTCTCCACATTTTCTGGATGTAACCTCGTACGCCGATTGCTGACAAGGTGAGCGGCGGCACTAAACACTCTTTCGGAGTACACACTTGTGGGAGGGCAACTTAGGTAGAATAAAGCCAGTTTGTGCAAGGGCCTCCAAATTGCCTCTTTTTCCTGCCAGTATAAGTACGGACTGTGTGACGTGCCTACTTGGATGCGGTCACTCATATAATCCTCCACCATTCTATCAATGTTGAGAGAATCATATGCAGTGACAGTAGACGACATGTCCGTAATCGTTGTCAGGTCCTTCAGTCCGGACCAGATGTCAGCATCAGCAGTCGCTCCAGACTGCCCTGCATCACCGCCAGCGGGTGGGCTCGGAATTCTGAGCCTTTTCCTCGCACCCCCAGTTGCGGGAGAATGTGAAGGAGGAGATGTTGACAGGTCGCGTTCCGCTTGACTTGACAATTTTGTCACCAGCAGGTCTTTCAACCCCAGCAGACTTGTGTCTGCCGGAAAGAGAGATCCAAGGTAGGCTTTAAATCTAGGATCGAGCACGGTGGCCAAAATGTAGTGCTCTGATTTCAACAGATTGACCACCCGTGAATCCTTGTTAAGCGAATTAAGGGCTCCATCCACAAGTCCCACATGCCTAGCGGAATCGCTCCGTGTTAGCTCCTCCTTCAATGTCTCCAGCTTCTTCTGCAAAAGCCTGATGAGGGGAATGACCTGACTCAGGCTGGCAGTGTCTGAACTGACTTCACGTGTGGCAAGTTCAAAGGGCATCAGAACCTTGCACAACGTTGAAATCATTCTCCACTGCGCTTGAGACAGGTGCATTCCACCTACTATATCGTGCTCAATTGTATAGGCTTGAATGGCCTTTTGCTGCTCCTCCAACCTCTGAAGCATATAGAGGGTTGAATTCCACCTCGTTACCACTTCTTGCTTCAGATGATGGCAGGGCAGGTTCAGTAGTTTTTGGTGGTGCTCCAGTCTTCTGTACGTGGTGCCTGTACGCCGAAAGTGTCCCGCAATTCTTCTGGCCACCGACAGCATCTCTTGCACGCCCCTGTCGTTTTTAAAAAAATTCTGCACCACCAAATTCAAGGTATGTGCAAAACATGGGACGTGCTGGAATTTGCCCACGTCTAACACCAACATAGTTGTCAAGGCCTCAGTTATCCGCTTTGCAGCAGGATGACTGCTGTGATATTTCATCTTCCTCGCAAAGGACTGTTGAACAGTCAATTGCTTACTGGAAGTAGTACAAGTGGGCTTACGACTTCCCCTCTGGGATGACCATCGACTCCCAGCAGCAACAACAGCAGCGCCAGCAGCAGTAGGCGTTACACGCAAGGATGCATCGGAGGAAACCCAGGCAGGAGAGGACTCGTCAGAATTGCCAGTGACATTGCCTGCAGGACTATTGGCATTTCTGGGGAAGGAGGAAATTGACACTGAGGGAGTTGGTGGGGTGGTTTGCGTGAGCTTGGTTACAAGAGGAAGGGATTTACTGGTCAGTGGACTGCTTCCGCTGTCACCCAAAGTTTTTGAACTTGTCACTGACTTATTATGAATGCGCTGCAGGTGACGTATAAGGGAGGATGTTCCGAGGTGGTTAACGTCCTTACCCCTACTTATTACAGCTTGACAAAGGGAACACACGGCTTGACACCTGTTGTCCGCATTTCTGGTGAAATACTTCCACACCGAAGAGCTGATTTTTTTGGTATTTTCACCAGGCATGTCAACGGCCATATTCCTACCACGGACAACAGGTGTCTCCCCGGGTGCCTGACTTAAACAAACCACCTCACCATCAGAATCCTCCTGGTCAATTTCCTCCCCAGCGCCAGCAACACCCATATCCTCCTCATCCTGGTGTACTTCAACACTGACATCTTCAATCTGACTATCAGGAACTGGACTGCGGGTGCTCCTTCCATCACTTGCAGGGGGCGTGCAAATGGTGGAAGGCGCATGCTCTTCACGTCCAGTGTTGGGAAGGTCAGGCATCGCAACCGACACAATTGGAGTCGGACTCTCCTTGTGGATTTGGGATTTCGAAGAACGCACAGTTCTTTGCGGTGCTACTGCTTTTGCCAGCTTTAGTCTTTTCATTTTTCTAGCGAGAGGCTGAGTGCTTCCATCCTCATGTGAAGCTGAACCACTAGCCATGAACATAGGCCAGGGCCTCAGCCGTTCCTTGCCACTCCGTGTGGTAAATGGCATATTGGCAAGTTTACGCTTCTCCTCCGACAATTTTATTTTAGGTTTTGGAGTCCTTTTTTTACTGATATTTGGTGTTTTGGATTTGACATGCTCTGTACTATGACATTGGGCATCGGCCTTGGCAGACGACGTTGCTGGCATTTCATCGTCTCGGCCATGACTAGTGGCAGCAGCTTCAGCACGAGGTGGAAGTGGATCTTGATCTTTCCCTAATTTTGGAACCTCAACATTTTTGTTCTCCATATTTTAATAGGCACAACTAAAAGGCACCTCAGGTAAACAATGGAGATGGATGGATTGGATACTAGTATACAATTATGGACGGGCTGCCGAGTGCCGACACAGAGGTAGCCACAGCCGTGAACTACCGCACTGTACTGTGTCTGCTGCTAATATATAGACTGGTTGATAAAGAGATAGTATACTCGTAACTAGTATGTATGTATAAAGAAAGAAAAAAAAACCACGGTTAGGTGGTATATACAATTATGGACGGGCTGCCGAGTGCCGACACAGAGGTAGCCACAGCCGTGAACTACCGCACTGTACTGTGTCTGCTGCTAATATAGACTGGTTGATAAAGAGATAGTATACTCGTAACTAGTATGTATGTATAAAGAAAGAAAAAAAAACCACGGTTAGGTGGTATATACAATTATGGACGGGCTGCCGAGTGCCGACACAGAGGTAGCCACAGCCGTGAACTACCGCACTGTACTGTGTCTGCTGCTAATATAGACTGGTTGATAAAGAGATAGTATACTCGTAACTAGTATGACTATAAAGAAAGAAAAAAAAAACACGGTTAGGTGGTATATACAATTATGGACGGGCTGCCGAGTGCCGACACAGAGGTAGCCACAGCCGTGAACTACCGCACTGTACTGTGTCTGCTGCTAATATATAGACTGGTTGATAAAGAGATAGTATACTCGTAACTAGTATGTATGTATAAAGAAAGAAAAAAAAACCACGGTTAGGTGGTATATACAATTATGGACGGGCTGCCGAGTGCCGACACAGAGGTAGCCACAGCCGTGAACTACCGCACTGTACTGTGTCTGCTGCTAATATAGACTGGTTGATAAAGAGATAGTATACTCGTAACTAGTATGTATGTATAAAGAAAGAAAAAAAAACCACGGTTAGGTGGTATATACAATTATGGACGGGCTGCCGAGTGCCGACACAGAGGTAGCCACAGCCGTGAACTACCGCACTGTACTGTGTCTGCTGCTAATATATAGACTGGTTGATAAAGAGATAGTATACTCGTAACTAGTATGTATGTATAAAGAAAGAAAAAAAAACCACGGTTAGGTGGTATATACAATTATGGACGGGCTGCCGAGTGCCGACACAGAGGTAGCCACAGCCGTGAACTACCGCACTGTACTGTGTCTGCTGCTAATATATAGACTGGTTGATAAAGAGATAGTATACTCGTAACTAGTATGTATGTATAAAGAAAGAAAAAAAAACCACGGTTAGGTGGTATATACAATTATGGACGGGCTGCCGAGTGCCGACACAGAGGTAGCCACAGCCGTGAACTACCGCACTGTACTGTGTCTGCTGCTAATATAGACTGGTTGATAAAGAGATAGTATACTCGTAACTAGTATGACTATAAAGAAAGAAAAAAAAAACACGGTTAGGTGGTATATACAATTATGGACGGGCTGCCGAGTGCCGACACAGAGGTAGCCACAGCCGTGAACTACCGCACTGTACTGTGTCTGCTGCTAATATAGACTGGTTGATAAAGAGATAGTATACTACTAATATTATATATACTGGTGGTCAGGTCACTGGTCACTAGTCACACTGGCAGTGGCACTCCTGCAGCAAAAGTGTGCACTGTTTAATTTTAATATAATATTATGTACTCCTGGCTCCTGCTATAACCTATAACTGGCACTGCAGTGCTCCCCAGTCTCCCCCACAATTATAAGCTGTGTGAGCTGAGCACAGTCAGATATATATATACATTGATGCAGCACACTGGGCTGAGCAGTGCACACAGATATGGTATGTGACTGAGTCACTGTGTGTATCGTTTTTTTCAGGCAGAGAACGGATATATTAAATAAAACAAACAACTGCACTGTCTGGTGGTCACTGTGGTCGTCAGTCACTAAACTCTGCACTCTCTTCTACAGTATCACAGCCTCAGGTCAATCTCTCTCTCTCTCTCTCAACCCTAATCTAAATGGAGAGGACGCCAGCCACGTCCTCTCCCTATCAATCTCAATGCACGTGTGAAAATGGCGGCGACGCGCGGCTCCTTATATAGAATCCGAGTCTCGCGATAGAATCCGAGCCTCGCGAGAATCCGACAGCGTCATGATGACGTTCGGGCGCGCTCGGGTTAACCGAGCAAGGCGGGAAGATCCGAGTCGCTCGGACCCGTGAAAAAAAACATGAAGTTCGGGCGGGTTCGGATTCAGAGAAACCGAACCCGCTCATCTCTAGCTGAAAATGGCGGCGACACGCGGCTCCTTATATAGAATCCGAGTCTCGCGATAGAATCCGAGCCTCGCGAGAATCCGACAGCGTCATGATGACGTTCGGGCGCGCTCGGGTTAACCGAGCAAGGCGGGAAGATCCGAGTCGCTCGGACCCGTGAAAAAAAACATGAAGTTCGGGCGGGTTCGGATTCAGAGAAACCGAACCCCGCTCATCTCTATATATATGTCAGTGTTCTTGCCCTCATGTTCCCTCTAACTCCCACTCAGCATCCCTGCCCTTACCCTCCCTCTAACTCCCCCTCAGCACCCCTGCCTTCACCCTCCCTATAACTCGTCAGTGTCCCTGCCCTCACGCTCACCATAACTCCCCATTAGCATCCCTGCCTTCACCCTCCCTCTATCTCCCCCTCAGCATCACTGCTCTCACCCTCCCTCTAACTCCTCACCAGTGTTCCTGCTCCCACGCTCCCTCCTACTCAATGTCAGCGACCCTACCTTCACCCTCCTATCTTCCCGTCAGCATCCTTAACTCACCCTCCCTCTAACTTCCCGTCAGCGTCCCTGGCCTCACCCTGCCTTTAACTTCCCGTCAGCATCCCTGCACTCACCCTCTCTCTAACATCCCGTCAGCGTCCCTGGCCTCACCCTCCTATCTTCCCGTCAGCGTCCCTGGCCTCACCCTCACACTTCCTATAACTCCCAATCAGCCTCCCTGCCCTCACACTTCCTATAACTCCCCTCAGCAGTGGCGTAAGTTCGTCCTAGACGCCCGGAGGCAATATAAATACAGGTGCCCCCCTATATAGAGGCAAAAAAATAAAATTTTATATATATATATATATATATATATATATTATATACACATACACACACACCACACCAATATTGATCCTGCAGGCTATATATATATAGGCAGAATGAGGGGTCATTGTATATATGAGGCGGGATGAGGCAGAATGGGGGTCATTGTATATATGACAAAAATGCAGATTTATTAAACGGGCATTGAAACGTTGCACTACTTCAATTGGTGTCAGTGTGCAAATCATTGGAGTGCCGCAACACCTCTATTTTGCTAAACTACTTTGCTGTGAGGGCACCCAATGTATTAGTCTATTATGTGGCTGTGCCAGACCCCTACCTCTATCTATATATACAAACATACATACAGTATACTGGCAGTGCACTTATACAGGGAGAAAGGGAGCATAGATGGATACCTTGTGTAGTGAAAGAAGGCTCTTCTCTCCTCCCCAATTACCGGAGGCAGAGCGCAATTAGGAAGTGGAATCCAAGGCAAGCGTGGTACCAGCTCTTAAACACCGCCTCGCATGTGTGTCCATCCATACCGTCCCCCCCTTCCCCACAGCAGCGGGGCAACGGTAGCAGCAGCTCCTCTCCTGCCTCCCACAGCAGGCGCGCACCAGCGTACTCTCCTGGGGTTTGCGCTGTAGTGGCGGCTTACAGGAATGAGTCAGTTCAGTGACGTAACTAGAAATTTTTCTCCCCCAAGCCAAAAAATTATTCCCCCCCCCCCCCCTCCATAATTGGCAGTATAGGGTGTGTGGCTTCGTTGGGATGGGCGTGGCTTACCATAAAGGGGCGTGACATTGCAGGAAAAGACTGCGTTATACCCCAGTTTTCCAACCTGCACGCCCAGACGGGAAAGAAAAATAATCCTGATTCATGCCCCTTACATTATTTGTAATTTTTCCTCCTTATAGTAATGCCCAGTATACATTATGCCACATACTGCAGTGGCCCTTAGATATTATGCCACACACAATAATGCACATGACACAATATGCACACACCATAATGCCCCAGACACATTATGCCACACACCGTAATGCCCCCGACACATTATGACATGAATCGCAATGCCCGTTATACATTATGCTACACACTGCAATGCCCCTGATACATTATACCACACACCGTAATGCCTGTGACACATTATGACAGGAATCACAATGCCCATTATACATTATGCTACACACTGCAATGCCCTTGATACATTATAGCACATACAATGTCTTTGACACAGTATAACACACACCACAATGAGCCTGAGACATTATACCACATATCACATGCCCGCGATATAGTATACCATACACCGTAATGCCCGACACATTATGACACACACCGCAATGTCCGTGATACATTATGCCACACACCGTAATGCCCATTACACATTAAGTTCTACAGTAAGGCTTCTAATTACTTTTAAATTACCTGCTCGTTGCCAGGGGTTTCATGCTCTTGGTTCCATGCACGGTGCCAGGGGTTTTCATGCTCAGGGTGTCATGCTTGTTGCCAGGGGTTTCATGCACTGGGTGTCATGCTCGTTGCCAGCGGTTCCATGCACGGTGCCAGGGGATTTCATGCTCAGGGTGTCATGCTCGTTGCCAGGGGGTTCATGCACTGGGTGTCATGCTCGTTGCTAGGGGGTAGTGCTTGTTGCTAGGGCCGTGCTCCCAGTGCCACATATGCCCCCAGTGCCAGATATTCCCCCACAGTGTCAGGTATATGCCTCCAGTGCCAGGTACATGCCCCCAGTGCCAAATATACCCCCCCTCCAGTGCCACATATGCCCCCTCAGTGCCTGCTCCCCCCAGTGCCAAATATTCCACCACAGTGCCACATATGCCCCCTCAGTGCCTACTCCCCCACAGTGCCAGCTATATGCCCCCAGTGCCTGATATTCCTCCACAGTGCCAGGCATATGCCCCCAGTGCCAGATATTCCCCCCACAGGGCCAGGTATATGCCCCCAGTGCCAGATCTTCCCCCACAGTGCCAGGTGTATGCCCCCAGTGCCAGATATTCCCCCACAGGGCCAGGTATATGCCCCCAGTGCCAGATCTTCCCCCCACAGTGCCAGGTATATGCCCCCAGTGCCAGATATTCCCCCACAGGGCCAGGTATATGCACCCAGTGCCAGGTATATGCCCCCAGTGCCAGATATTCCCCCACAGGGCCAGGTATATGCCCCCAGTGCCAGATCTTCCCCCACAGTGCCAGGTATATGCCCCCAGTGCCAAATATATCCCTCTCCCAAGTGCCACATATGCCCCCCGCCCCAGTGCCAGGTATATGCCCCCCAGTGCCAGGTATATGCCCCCCAGTGCCAGGTCTTCCCCCACAGTGCCAGGTATATGCCCCCCAGTGCCAGGTGTATGCCCCCCAGTGCCAGGTCTTCACCCCCAGTGCCAGGTATATGCCCCCCAGTGCCAGGTATATGCCCCCCAGTGCCAGGTCTTCCCCCACAGTGCCATGTATATGCCCCCCAGTGCCAGGTATATGCCCCCCAGTGCCAGGTCTTCCCCCCCAGTGCCAGGTATATGCCCCCCAGTGCCAGGTATATGCCCCCCAGTGCCAGGTCTCCCCCCCTCGTGCCAGGTATATGCCCCCCAGTGCCAGGTATATGCCCCCAGTGCCTGCCCCCCCCCTTGTGTTGGAGGGACACGGAGCGCATAGAGCGTCTCTCCTGTGTCCCTCCCTGGCTCTCTCCCCCGGCTGGTCTAATACAGGAAGTGCCGGTTCGTGAGCCAATCAGAGCTCACGAACGGCACTTCCTGTATTAGACCGCCGGGGGAGAGAGCCAGGGAGGGACACAGGAGAGACGCTCTATGCGCTCCGTGTCCCTCCAACACAGCAGGGAGGGAGACCGCAGATTGACATGCGGACGCTCGTCCGCATGTCAATCTGTGTAAAGTCAGTGGGCGCTGCGAGGCGCCCTCTTCAGGTTAGGAGCCCGGCGGCAGCCGACTCCGCTGCCTCCGGGACTTCCGCCCCTGCCCCTCAGTGTCCCTGCCCTCACACTCCCTGTCAGCGTCACTTCCCTCACCCTCCAACTCCCCCTCAGCATCACTGTCCCCACCCTCTCTCTCCTTCTAACTCCCGCTCAGCCTCACTGCTGTCACCCTCCCTCTAACTCCCCGTCAGCATTCCTGCCCTCACACTCCCTCTAGCGCTGTCTCTTTATGAGTTAAGGGAGGGATGGCGCAATATTATAGTTTGCAGGAGGGCGCCGAACACCCTAGCACCGGCCCTGTGCACACATATCACTCATTGCTGTCATGGCTAACAGGGGCGATTTATCCGAGTTGCAAAAAGCGTAGTATTTCTGACACAGCGCCGTTTGTGAACTGCTCTCGTGCTGCTGTGGTGAAGGTGTATCGTGACTGGACATATGGCACCATTGCGAATAACCGACGTGGAAACTGCAGAGCACCACGTGCCATTTATGGGGGTAATTCAGAGTTATTCGCAGCAGCAAATTTGTTAGCAGTTGGGCAAAACCATGTGCACTGCAGTGGGGGGGGGGGGGGGGGGGGGGGAGGGGGGGGGCAGATGTAACATCTGCAGAGAGAGTTAGATTTGGGTGGGGTGTGTTCAAACTGAAATCTAAATTGCAGTGTAAAAATAAAGCAGCCAGTATTTACCCTGCACTGAAACAAAATAACCCACCCAAATCTAACTCTCTCTGCACATGTTGCATCTGCCCCACCTGCAGTGCACATGGGGGGTCATTCCGACCCGTTCGCACACAGCGGTTCTTCGCTGCGGTGCGAACGGGTCGGAAATGCGCATGCACAGTGGATGCATTGTGTACGCGCGTTGTTGCCTGGCGACGATCGTCGCCGGGCAACGACGCCGCCAGCGAGAATTGTGATCGTAGCGGTGATCGCAAGAAGAGGGACAGGCGGGGGGCGTTCCTGGGCGGATACTCACCATTTTCCAGGTGTGGTGAGTCCAACACAGGCGTGTGGAGGTGTGTGGAGGGCGGATGTCTGAAGTCAGGACCGGGACCTTCATCGCTGGATCCGTCGCACTGGGTGAGTAACTGCAGCCCTGGTCTTGTTTTACTTGAAACTTTTTAGCATAGCAGGATTGCACAAGCGTTTGCAGCCCTGCTATGCTAAAATACACTCCCCCATAGGCGGCGTCAGGTTGATCGCACGAGCAGCAAAAAGTTGCTATGTGCGATCAACTCGGAATGACCCCCCCTATGTGATAGGTGAATGTCGGCTATGATGGTGCGTGAGAGTCAACCGACACGCTACAGGGGAGCAGCTCCCCATCAAAAAGAACCTGGGGGCTACCAGACGTGTGTCTAAAACTACAGTTCAGCCAATCTAGCTGCTGTGCGTGCTGCACACGTCGGTTACTCTGGCTATTAGCTGGTGGTCATAATAAGGTGACTCGATGTGTAATAATAATAATTCTCTGTGGCTGGAGACCCTGGCGGCCACGGCACTTAAGGGGTTAACCCTTAAGTGCCCAGAGCCATTCAAAGGACAATAGGCACTTGGCGCCACTTGTGAATGTATGCTGGCACTAGGTGCCATCTTTAAACGGTACAGGTGCTAGGCGCCGAGTGTTCAAAAATATTTAAAAAGTGTATTTTTTATGTATGTGCCGTGGTCCCAGACCTCTCTAGCAACCGCGTCAGTGAGGGTGACCCCTGGCATGCTGGCATGTGTGTGCGCCGGAGGAGAAGGGGCAGCTGCTGCAGCCGGGAGACCAGCTCCCGCTGCAGCGCTGTGTGTGCGCCACCGCTGGGGTCCGGGAGCGCCTCAGCGCTACGGAGGTGGACAGCTGCGGCAGCCGGGCTGCTGGGCTGCAGGAAGGTGCGCCGCTCACGGGGGACTGGGCTAGCCTACACCCTAAGTGGTGGAGGTGTGTGTAGGGTGTTCCACACAGTATTTCAGACTGCGGTCACTGCCGCTGCAGCGATGCAGTCTGAATTACTCCCACTGCTCCTTCCTCCTGTCCTTTACAGGAGTGAGCATACGTTTGGGGTTTTATGGTCCAAAGTGTTTTAGCAAGCATTGGGGGTCATTCCGAGTTGTTCGCTCGTTATATTTTTCTCGCAACGGAGCGACTGCGCCAAGTAAATTTGCTATGCATTTAGGTATTTTACTCATGGCATTACGAGGTTTTTTCTTCGTTCTGGTGATCGGACTGTGATTGACAGGAAGTGGGTGTTTCTGGGCGGAAACAGGCCGTTTTATGGGTGTGTGCGAAAAAACGCTGCCGTTTCTGGGAAAAATGCGGGAGTGGCTGGAGAAACGGGGGAGTGTCTGGGCGAACGCTGGGCGTGTTTGTGACGTCAAATCAGGAACGAAACTGACTGAACTGATCGCAGATGCCGAGTAAGTCTGGAGCTACTCAGAAACTGCTAAGAAGTGTCTATTCGCAATTCTGCTAATCTTTCGTTCGCAATTTTGATAAGCTAAGATTCACACCCAGTAGGCGGCGGCTTAGCGTGTGCAAAGCTGCTAAAAGCAGCTTGCGAGCGAACAACTCGGAATGAGGGCCACTCTTCTGAGTTTATTTCTCCATAAATAAAATTCATATCTTTTTTTTTTTATAGATGACACGTACAAGTTTAGTAAGAGCCCCTCTGGCTTCAGAGTGTCTGGACGAAGGGAGATTTTTGCAGCAGTAAGTGACATGTGAGTATGCTATCCTGACAGGGGAACCTGTAAACATACCTATTGCAGGTTGTTTCTTTTTACTGGTCTATCAAAATCCTGTTGCAACATTTATCACAAGTTAAATGCACTCACGTCAATGAAGTGACCTCCAATGACCACTCGGACACAAGAAAAACTGGTACTTATAACTGCATACCAAAGCTTGTTGACATCCAGTTTCAAATCAATTGCCAGCAGCTCTCAAAGGGATTCCTATTAAACTGCGGGCAAGTATAGTGTGAATTGCTGTTCTTTGTACTGAGAAACGTGAAATGAATAGAAAAGATTCCTGAAGAAGTCTGGCCTCTTTACAGATTTTCTAGTCTGAAATTGAGAATTGCTGGTAGATATTGGAACTTGGCAACATTTAGAGATATAGGAAACAAATTCTAACAAACATAAAATCCAGGAACTGAACACTCCGTTGGCTGTCGGTCCTTGTGTCTGGGTAGAGAACGAGGCAATTCTGTTTAAAACGCAGTTGGAGGTTATGTAACACTGGGGGATACAAAGTACAAAAGATTGGAATAAATTACTGAAAGAGAGAGAAGTTAAGATTTGTAGGTCTGTAAATCCTGGAGAGGGGTGCTGTGATTGGTGGGGTAACCAGGAGGTGGGTGCTGTGATTGGTGGGGTAACCAGGAGAGGGGAAGTTGTACAGCGCTGTATAGGTACAATTTGGTGCCTGAAACAAAACACACAGTTTAGATACCATGCAATTAGAACTTTTATAAATGCCTTCTGAAAGTGGTGTATTCAAAGTATGTAATAAACCAGTTCTATGAAATAACGTGGAAAGTACTGTATAGAATATATACCATTACCACTATACAATATTAAGGGATGCTAGAAGAGAACAAAATGTAATTATACCAACGTAGAATACATGACCTTCTGCGGCTCTGCATACCATCTTCACGTCACTCCAACTGCTAGATGCAGACTACACTCCTCATGGTAACTTGTGTATAGTGGAACCTGTTGGCAGAGTATTGCGGTGCTTGGTGTAGTGACGATAGTCCACACAGTTAATGAGTTAATAGCAAGCCGGTTTATTTGTAATACACACAGGTGACTTGGGTATGCTTCAATAGTAGGCAGTTAGCCTCTTTATAATATACAGAGTAACACAGTGGGAAAATTTACTAAGATGGGAGTTCTATTTTAGATGGGATGTTGTCCATAGCAACCAATCAGATTCTACTTCTCATTTATCTAGCACCTTCTAGAAGTTAATACCTGGAATCTGATTGGTTGCTATGGGCAATCTTAAATAGAATTCCCATCTTAGTAAATTTACCCCAGTGTATTGGTGGTACTTATCAGTATGCTGAAGTGGCTGCGGTATGACAGCAGGGGATGGCTCCAGTCAGGGCCGGTGCAAGATCATTTGGCACCCTAGGCAAAACTCCTGACCCCCCCCCCACACACACACACACCCTCTTAGATGAAAAAGTGTGGAGGTGATAGATTTATGTCAGTGTTCAACTCCTTCTCACCATGCTGGCACTGTGCGGTGACCTCTGGTGGGCTTGTTCCAGTGGACCTCTCGCAGCTGGTGCCACTGTGATTGGTCAGTGAATTTGGGGGCGTGTGGGAGAGCAGTAGTGTATCTGCAGGGTACAGTGTGTACAGTGGGGGTCATTCCGAGTTGATTGCTCGCTGCCGATTTTCGCAGCGCAGCGATCAGGTATCTACTGCGCATGCACTGCAATGCGCACGCGCGTCATACGGGTACAAAGCAGATTGTTGCTGGGTGATGGATTTAACGAAGAATCCATTCGCACAGCCGATCGCAAGGAGATTGATAGGAAGAAGGCATTTATGAGTGACAACTGACCGTTTTCTGGGAGTGTTTGGAAAAACGCAGGCGTGTCCGGGCATTTGCTGAGCGGGTGTCTGACGTCAATTCCGGGACCAAAAAGACTGAAGTGATCGCAGCGGCTGAGTAAGTTCAGATCTACTCAGAAACTGCACAAAATGTTTTTGTAGGGCTCGGCTGCACAGGCATTCGCACACACGCAAAGTGAAAATATACTCCCCCGTGGGCGGCGACTATGCGTTTGCACGGCTGCTAAAAGTAGCTAGCGAGTGATCAACTCGGAATGACCCCCAGTGGGCGCTGCTGCTGACTCTGGCGCTACTGAAGAATTTTTAGAAGGGACAGAGGATATTGCCCATACTTTATAACCTGTCTATTAGCAACAAATAGACAAAAGAACACTTTAGTGTTGTATGTTATGTGAAAAATGAAAGCGATACAATGCTGCACCTTTTGTTCAAAATTCACTTTCAAGCTTTTAACTCCACAATAGCCACCAATGCAATAATTGATTGTTAAGAAATTTCTGTCAAGCTTGAAAGCACATTTAACTCCACATTATAGATGTAATAACTCTTTTTTTCAGAAATTGGAATAAAACCATGTCCAGCTCACAAAACAGTCATATAAATAAAACATCTTCCTGCAGAGCTAAGAATACTCACATTAGGTTGGCTTCCAGTGGTCAGATGAGCTCCCCTTTAAAAACTGCTGGCCTGTAATCACTTGCCTGTAAAGGGAACAGAGGTGTTCCGTATAAAATATGCATTCCTTCTGACCTTTTACGCGTGAATAAAATTGGAAGTTTTTAAGAGTACTGGCAACTTTAAACTTTTGTGTCATTAACTATTGCATTTGGGATGGTACTTTATTGAAGAGGAGAAAGAACAAATATTACACACACTGTATAAACTTTGTCTTTGTTGGATACTTTTTGAAACCGTATTTGATAAAGTGTGTCTGCATGGGACAAATAATTTTGTTTATTTATAGGATGGTATTTTGGAGCTGGTCATAGTATTTTGCATATAAATAAGTGCATTTCCCATTAGTTTTGAACTGGATGCAATAGGGTGGCAGCTGGCACTTCCTAATGCCACTGAAGTACACAGTGGCAGATCCAGAGAAAAATGACTGGGGGGACACCATGATAGGGGAAGGGTGCTATTTGCGTGCGCCAAAGGTGTACACACCCCTGGAAAAGTGGGTGTGGTCTCGTTCCAAGGTGAATGGCCTCAAAGGGAATGTCATATCCACATGACTGGGTAAGAGTGATGCCTTGAAGAGGCAGAGAGTGACAGGAGAGAGGGCAATGGGAAGCTTGTGATGAGGCAGATGATGAGACATTTATTGGCGGGGAGATAGTGGGAGACTGAGGAGCAATGGGTGACAGAAGAGGGTGACAGTGAGAGGCAGCAGATGACGCCAGAGAATGGGTAACAAAGGGATGCAGTGGTTGCTGCCAGGGAATGGGTGACACGAGAGAGAGGTGACGTGGAGAGATAGTGGGAGAGTGGCCGTGGGTGACAGGAAAGGGTGACGGGGAAAGGCACTGGATGACAGGGAGAAGGTGATAGGGAGAGGCAGTGGGGGATGGAGAGAAGCACAGGATGATGGTGAGAGGTGCTAACATTACATGGAACAAACAGGTAATTCATGTATAACTCGTGGAGGTATAGTTGGCATGGGGTTCCAATACTAACTGGGTGAAAATATGAGGAGAGTGGTTATAAGAGTTAGTGGTCATGAATACCAGTAACCACAGTCTAAAAGGTACATAAGTATTTTTTATACGGTAAGAAAATTATTAAAAATATTCTAATACCATTCATAAGGGTTCTCTATCGCAGGTTAATTTTAGGAGAGAGATGTATTGTACAGTATGTGTCCCAGAAACTTCATTTGTTTCTTTATTATTTTTAATTTGATAAAGTTCTGTTGTTACAGTAATTGGCCCTTCACACTGGCAGATAAAGCAGAACGATATGAACGTTCTCGTTCATAAATGAACGAGAACTCATTCATATCGTTCTGTGTGTAGGCACCAGCGATGAACGATGCACGGCCCGCGCTCGTTAATCGTTGGTGCCCCGTCGCTTATGCATGCAGGCTAATATGGACGACCTCGTCCATATTCACCTGCACTGCTATGGAGCCGGGTGACGGGGGGAGTGAAGAAACTTCACTCCCCCCGTCACTGCCCCGTCCCCGCCGCCGCCGGGTTGCCCGTATCCGCCGTCGGGCAGCTCGTCGGCGGATCGGTATGTGTGTAGGGCCCATAAGAGTGATGGTAATTATATCGTTTTGGGCAAATTTAGCTGAAGGAATAGACAATGCAGGACAACAAAACCTTATCTGTGTGCCTGCATATATATGTGAAGATACAGGAGCTGGTGGTGCGGCACCTGCAGAATTTGAGGAGTAGGTGATGGTGGGTACACACTGGTAGATATATCTGCCGATCAATTGATCGGCAGATATATCTATGGACGGATCGGGCAGTGTGCTGTGCATACACACTGTCCGATCCATCGGGGACTGACGTCATAGACTGGGCGGGTGTGTACACACGCCCGCCCAGTTCAGCTGTCAATTACCGCTGGCCGCTGCAGCATGTGTACGGGCGGTCAGCCGACCGCCCATACACACACAGCGGGGTGCCAATATATCAGTAGATATATTGGCCGTCGGCTGTGCTGCGGGGCCGACGCGATACGTCTGTGAACGACAGAGTTCACAGACGTATCGGCCGTACACACTGGCCGACGGACCCGCGATATATCGGCTGTTCAAGAGAACGGCCGATATATCGGCCAGTGTGTACCCACCTTGAGGTAGCAGCAGTTCTTACGCTCCTCTGTACAGAGAGTGAGACCGAGCTCTGCCGATGAGAGGTCCCTGCAGCACCGCGGTCGCGATCGCGATCGCAGTTGCGGTTTGTATTGAGACAGAGACACAGCTGTCTCTGTCTCTGCAAAAAGAAAATTGGCTGATCAGGGGGGGTTCTGGATATTCAGGACCCCCCCCCTGCATGCGCCACTGGCAGTGTCTGGACAACCAAGAGCAGCACTTACTTTACAGAGTGCGGGGGAGCCAGCAGCAGCCTGATTGCACTGAAAACATTATTTCTGCCTATGGATGAGCATACTTACTCAGAAAGGGGGCTTGTGAGGTGCTCTGGTGGGTGGGAGCAGGTTGTCCTGCTCTTTCTTCTCTTGTGTGCTCCTTTCTCCGCTCCCCACTCCTGCCTGCCCCTGCAGCACCTTCTCTTTCTGGAAGGTGGAAAAGGATCTGTCCCCTCCTAGAGGCAACTCGGGGGTTTCGAATACCTCAGCGTCCGGAACAGAGTCTACGCCGGACACATGAAGGCTGCTGAGGTAACCTGCTGGCTGCTGCACTATCAAGCTGTGCTGTCCGCGGACCTGCAATAGAGTGACAGAGGCAGCATTTTGAATGCAGCACTAGCTGCGATTGGCTCACAGCTAGTGCTGCATTCAAAATGCCGCCTCTGTCACTCTATTGCAGGTCAGCGGGCAGCACAGCTTGACACGAAGACAAATTCTCACCCCTGCCACTGCTGCTCCTCAGTGCAATGACGTGACCCGCCACTACAGCTCCGCCCTCCTCACTGTAGCGCTGTATTCAGCGCGTACCCGGCGTAACAATCAAGCCGTCCCTGCCTTCACTCTGCAGCATAAATTTCCCAGGGCATTCTCAGCGGACCGCCCCTTCAGATCACCCGCCCATAGGCAGCTGCCTAAAGCTGCCTAATGGTAGCGCCGGCCCTGGCTCCAGTGGTAAGGGATGAAGGACTGCATGGCCGTGCAGTCTGACTCCCGCTATGAAGGAATAATGCACCGCCCAGCTCTCTGTGTAAGCTCCGGTAGTGTGGTACATGCGGCACACGTGGAACGCTGTAAGGCTATCACTCATACTCTCTGAGCTCCTCTCTCCGGTCACAGCTCACACACTCTAAGATGGAGGAGCTGCATATATATGGCTCCGCCTCCCTGAGACACACTGGCACTAGAGGGATGAACACTAGGGGATGTGCCCATGTGATTCTATGTACAGGAGACAGGTACAGAGCGTACCATTATCTAATACCCCTTTTCCACTGGGTGATCTTCAGTATGCCGACTGTCGGGATCCCGGCGCACAGTATACCGGGCTCCAGAATCCCGACAGCCGACATACCGACACTTTCTCCCTCGTGGGGGTCCACGACCCCCCTGGAGGGAGAATAAAATAGCGTAGCGCACCACCGTGTCCGCAAGGGGCTCATTTGCGCTCGCCACGCTGTCGGTATGCCGGCGGTCGGTATGCCGGCGGTTGGCCTCCTGGCGCTGATATGCTGGTCACCGGTAGCCCGGCCGCCGGCATACCATACTACACCCTTTCCACTAGCTCTTAGAAACATGGGGTCGCGCATTTACCCGTGTTTTCCCCTAGTGGAAAAGGGTCCCCCGGCAAATTCCCGGATCAAGTGATCCAGGAATCCTACCCGGGTAGCTAGCCGGGTTGAGCATGTGTTCAACCCGGCCAGCTGTCTAGTGTGAACGGGAGCCGTGTTGAGGCGACATGGCTCCCGTTCACAGTGTATAGGGAGGGCGGCGCCGCCCCTGCCGCGTCAGTAGCAGCGGCACCAACCCGGCAATATGACGAGTTGGTGAGCGCTGTTCAAAAGGGGGCTGTAGCACGGGTCGCAGCCGTGTCAGGCGACACGGTTGCGACCCGTGCTAAGTGGAAAAGGGGTGTAACAGAACCGCTTCTGTGCTGCTGAGTTGGTAGGAGGGAATAGAAAATGACAGTCTACATATACCATATACTAGTTAGTAAAATGAGCATATTGTAATGCAAAGATGCTGAATGGTGGTAATATGTCTTGTACATCAGTGTGTTTCAGGTGTGTTGCGCTGATGCTTGGGAGTTGGGAACTGGTTTATATAATGGCGTTTCTAGCACCTAGGGTATGGATTGTGTGGTAATAATGACATGAAACGTAGTATACTGTAGTGAAAGATGGATGTGACGTCATTTGTAGCGTTTTGGTTCCTTAGAATCTGATTTATTTTTGTTTGATCTGTCCATAGCGTACAATGATATTGATAGGTCAATCATCTTAGGTCCTTTCATATTACACCTTTGAGTTTCAGCAGCTTCATTACTGTATCTTGAAGTTAATATGGGTTTAAAACAAAAGGCTTTCCACGATGCTATGGTCAGTATTGTTCTAAATGAGTTCTGCTTTGACATATTGGAGGGGAAGTCTTGCAGCTGTTACCTGAAAGATGTTTTGAATGTTACCTTTGTTATATATAATTATACTTTTTTATATTCAGCTTTTTAGGCCTTTTCCTTCCCTCCATTTTTTTAACGCTTCACTCCCATTTACCCATTTTATAATGGCACCTGGAAAGGCATCTGACTGCATGTCACAATTTCTGACAGAAGCCCTGCTCTTGATTTTATATATATATATATATATATATATATATATATATATATATACTCACACACACACTATATAGTAAATACTGGCAGTGCATGAAATGTACCAGATTAATAACACCACTGCACTGTAGAAAATACACCATAGTCCTGTGTAGTATAAGGTAACATACAGTATGTATAATGTGTCATTCATGTGTACAGTCTGGAACCTGATCCTCAGATGAGTAGTTGGGTTCCCCCCATGCACCCCTGTGGACCAGTCCAACCCTGGGTGGTTCGCGGTTTATAAACCAATTTATGCCCCTCCCCTGCTGTATCTGCACAGCTCCAACCTCACTGGGGGGAGTGCTGCCTATTTTGTCAGTCTGTGGCCCCACAATTTGGGCAGCAATGGTTAGGACCCTACATCTTCTATGAGTGGCCAAGTGAAGTAATATCAAGGTGCCACGTCATCAAGAATTTTTCGATATGAGGCCAGTTCTGAAATAATCTGTGCTTAGTCTAACAAGTAGCACCGCCCACTAAATAATGTAGATTTATCAATCTTGTCTTCACTTATGTCTTTAAAAACTGGATGGAAGGTCAGCCACATTTACGGTAAGTACATCTCTCTGTCAGTTTGGAGACATTGTATTAAGTTGCTACTGTGAGACGGTTAATTGTTACCAAGATGTTGTTTTTATTAGCGTTTTCCTACTTCAGCAGATTCAAGGATGTGATTTCTTAAAGTAGCATGTCTTGTATGTCATCAAGACCTTGCGACCCTGCCGTCCATTAAACAAAATGACTTTTTCACTTCCTTCCCCCTGGAGCTGTGTGTGTGTTACTGTAAGAAGCCTTGATACAACAGTCAGTTCTTGAAAGTAAATGCATTGACTTACTGGGTACACAGAAGGAAAATGGAACATGAAAGAGCTAAGAATAGCCATACTAATATAGGGCTGCTGGACTGACAGCCCATTCCCCATGGCCACCCAGCTGCCCCAAAAACTACGCAGACTCTAAGGGGCAAAGCCAATTAGATGCATTCAAATGATTTTCCTGCGGCGCACAGAAGTTCGGGCAGCGACAACATTTTTTGATATTCAATTAGATGCAAGAAATTTAGCAGCAGTAATTCTATGGGATTTTTTTCTCGCAGCTTCCCTATTTTAAGCCAAAAATGTTGGGACTTTGTACAGAACTTGGATGCCCTTTACCCCCTGTAATGACTAATTTGTCAACTGGAAGTTTTCAGTTACCTTTATTGGGCCAATAATAACATATTATTGGGGCGAAATTCTGAAAAGTGCAGGATAATGGGTTAAAGGATATGGGACAGGGGTTTGAGTACGAAATGCCGATGGTCAGGATCCTGACAGTCAGAATCCCGACGGTCACAATGCCGACAGATCCCAGTGCAATTTGTGCGGTGCACTTGGTCCCCTATGTCCAGGGGGCCCACACTGCACCCATGTTTTAATATTTACTTATCCGAAGTCCCGCGTTGGGCACTGGAGCTGCGTAAAACAATCACAGCCAAAATGGCCGCCGCGCATGCGCAGTAGTGAAATTAGTCTCCAGAACATGGCGGGCGCCATGTTTCCTGAGACCTGCGCATGCACAATGCCAGAGCCCACTGCACTGTGGAGAGGAGGGGGAACCCTCCTCTGTTAAAACATCCCGGGCCTGACACACCCCTTTGCAGCCAAACCCTAACAGCCCCTCCCCCACAGCCTAACCCTGACCCTCCCTCTTGTGCTTAACTGTAACCCTATCCCTGATACTCACTATCAAGATCAGTCAGATTTATGACCATCTGGATTTTGACCGTCTGGATAGTAACCGCTGGGATCCTGACTACAGCCCTGTACAGGTGTATGGGGAAGCTGTATGGATGGGAAAGGTGTTTAAACATTGTAGGTGGGAGTTACAGTCATAGATTATTATTATAATAATTCTTTTACTGCTATTAAAAAATGCACAAATCTGACTTTTGAACCATTTTTAAAGCACAAAATATTTTTTATTGGAGCAGTAATAGACATATATGTTTTTCAATATTTATTAGATTTTTTTTAGGGTACAGGCTGCTCTGCCCTTTTTATTTTTATTTTGCACGCAGGTTATTATGTTGCAAAGTTCTTGCACCCAGTTGTCTACAATTGCATAGCGTAGGAACCGGGAATGCGCATAACCGCAGTAATAGAAAAATTGGTTACGATAGCCGCATTAATTTTTGCTGCGAAAATCATGAGGCCAATTGTATATGCTCCTAAGAGAGAGACTCAATCAGCGGAGCCTTCCATGCGTACATTGCGCACAAGGTAAATTCTGCTTGCAGCCCATGGAGGTGCAAGCGGAATATGCTGATTATAATAGGTGGATAAATGCACAATGCTGTGATACCTCGGAAACTGTGTGTGTGTGTGCCCCTTTAAGAGACATTTGGTGAAGCTCCGCAGGAGAGTGATGGTGCAGGAGGAGTTAACTGCAGCCCTAGGTCCAGTCATGTGGCCTCAGGGGAGAAAGCGGATTGGCCAGAGGCTGGTGTTGTGTGCTGGCAGAAGGAGAAGCGCAGAGCAGGAGCTGTAAGCTGGAAAGAGCCTGGGCGGTGACAGCAGCGCTGTTAGAGAGAGCAGCTGAGTGTTGCCGGAGAGCGGATGTTGAGACGCCTCAGCCAAAGGACTGGACACCGCCAGGCTTTGTGATAGGCGCAGACACTGCGGCCATCTTGAAGGGGAGAATGAGGAGCCAATACAGTCAGTTTGAAATTCCGTTCCCTGGGTCTGTGTGAGTACAGCCATCCACAGACAAGTGTACTTTTCAGCCTCCACTGCCTGTGTTCTAAACTAGCCAGTGATTAAGAAGGGCACAGCCAGCAGCGCCATATTGTACCAGCTAAGATCCATAAAAGGAGAGCTATAGTAATCCAGGGCTGAGTTTCGAACAAGTTCAAGAGAAATAAGGTGTGAAAGAATGGTGTTACTGTAACAAATACAAAAAGTGGCGCAAGGGAAATGCTGCCTGGGAAAACGCTGACTCAAAACAGGATTTCACCTTTATCCAAAAACATATACAAAAAAAAACCACTGTGTGAGTAGCCATCAATTTCTTTTAATAGACTACACTGGAGTACATTTTGGATGTATTGTGACTTTTTAAAAAAAACATTTTAATTTCATTTTTTGAATTTGTTCTGTTCAACTTGGTTGGAAAACCCATCCTGGTATCAACCAATGAATGACTTGCGGGAAGTTCTTTAAAAATTGTTTTTTTTTTGTTTTGTGGACTTTGCACATATTCTATCAGTTTGATGGAATTCTGTTTGGAAACAATAAACTGTTTTATGGATTGTATACAATAAGAAGAGTTTCCTGAGTCTAATTGTCTAACGATTAAGAAAGATATCAAGACAATAAAGAAACCCAGATGAGAATTGGTCCACACCGTCACTCGTGAGTTGGGGTACGCCAATTAGATGTGTTTGGTGGTTTAAAGATACCTTGATGGGAGACACCCCATTTTTTCTTGTGTGAGTGAGGGGTACGTTTTGGCTTCATTCTTCCACCATTGTGAAGGGCAGATTCACAGTGCACCCAGCAAACATAATATCAGTAAACCACATGATCACGGTGTAGGTTACCCACATTCCATGTTATTTCACATGATAGTGGGGTCATTTTGAAATACTACACATTGTGTGTTTGTTTTATCTTTACAAATCCTATGAGACCGTCGTTTTGCTGAGAAGTTACATCAAAAACCTACATTGAACACTTAAAAGATACCTTGATAGGAGTCATCAAGTTCCGTGTCATGTGAGTTGGGGTACGACCCTTCGTTTTTTCTTCCCTACATTTCTGACTGCCTGTCCGAGAGAAGGCCTTGATACATGTAAACCCCGGTTTACGATTGAGAAAGATACCTTTATGGATACATCTCACCCCCGTACAGTGTGAGTGGGGGTACGCAAACTATTCCCTTCAAGCTTAGTTGCAATATACTGAGGGAAATAATCTGTATCGTTTCCACAGGTCTCCCTTGTTCCCTTTTCCCATGCGCCAAAGGAGACAACTGACTCACCCCCCTTTTTTTTTTATAAGTTCAAGAGAAATGTTTGTGCACCAGAGTAGAGATTAAACGCAAGGATAAGAGACATATCTGTGCTAAAGGACTGAGCTTCTGCAATGCAGATAGATAGTCATTGATGAAGGACTGAGCTAATTAAACAACTGTTGCTCAATCCCTGCAACTAAAAGAGACTGGGTTTGTTCCATACCAAAGCCCCCTTATGGTGACATAAGTGCCGTTAGCAAGAGACATTGCTGTTCCTTTGCTAGGTCCATCCTCTTTGAAATAAAGAACTGTGTTATATTGAAATTTTCTATGCCAGGATCCCCCCCTCAGTTACTGTGTGCCCATTTCCCCCATTGACGCACTGTGGCACAGCCAACTTTAACAAGAGCTCCAAAGATGATTGCCGGTGAAGATACTTGTTGCCTTGGCTAGGGAAGGTTAGAAAGTCAGTAGTTAGGATTACTGACACGTATTGTCTTTATTCTTCTTATGATCACACTGTACTGTTCCAGTGATTTTATGTTAATTTTGTGATTCAAATTGTTTCTCATCCTGATTCTGATTCTTCTTCTTTATAATTCTAATAACTTGTCTTTTGCAAATTGGATGACCTTTGTGTTCTATAGAAAAATTTTGTGATTTACCACCCGAGCAACTTTCCTTGATCAACCAACTATCCCAAATCCAGAGTTCATTGCAGATTAATAAAGACTTCCTGATGGAATTGCTGACTCACGTCTGATTCATATCAGTCTCTCTTACCTCTGTGAGCATGGTATTATGAGACAAGGTACAGGGAACAACATTTTAGGGGAAAGGTCAGTCACATAGCCACCCAACAACTGTGATACCTCTCAACCACCTAGACATACCCTGCCAACCCCGTGGTGCTGCACTCGCAGCCCCTAGTAATAATGCATAAATGTGACTTCTGTAAAATATGGGTGTAGTATGGTATGCCGGTGGCCGGGCTCCCGGCGGCCAGCATACCAGCGCCGGAATCCCGACTGCTGGCATACCGACAGCTGGGCGAGCGCTTGCTGTGCTCACCACGCTGTGGGCACGGTGGCGTGCTAAGCGCGCCACGCTATCTATTCTCTCTCCAGGGGGGTCATGGACCCCCAAGAGAGAGAAAAGGCGTCAGTATGCCGGGTGTCGGGATTCCGGCGCCGGTATACTGTGCGCCGGGATCCCAACAGCCGGGAACCTAAATACCATCCGTAAAATACAATTAGCAGGGCTTCCATCACAGTTGGACATGAGCTAGTTTTTTGCATTTGATATACTCATTTCCCTACTGCACACATGTAAAAATCGTGTATGTATATGTAGATCAGCTCCACAAAAGACGATAATGCGCCCTGTGCCGCGTCACCCGCCACCAGGAGAGACAGAATAAAAGAGCGCAATGATAAAGAAACATATGCTGAATACTTAACAGTGCGGAAATCCTGAGCATTGTGGCTATATTGTATGTAGTCATGGCTGTCTATAGTCATTACTTATTAGAGATTTCCATTGGAATTACTAAGATACACATTTGATTTCTTAATCAAGGGGGAAATACCACTTCCTTAAGGGGGAAATAGTGGATGTGGAAGTGGTTGTATTTAATTAGATTTTGTATGGAAAATATGTTTTTTTTCAAGACATCATTCTCCCGTGTATTTACAACACTTCACTCCATTATTATATTGTGTGATTATTAGCCTGTCTATTTGAGGTTCCGTTTGCCTGCACGCCTATATGTGGCACTGCCCACTGTTTTCCTGTCCGCAGCGCCATTATTGCTATCGGTACTTAAATCTGCCCTATGTTGGGTGCAAAAGATCTAAAACAGGCATCCCATCTGCACACTTCACATGAGCACGCAAGTTGGCCTACACTCCACTACATGCCTATGACATGCCCCTAACACTCCCATGACACGCCCACTAAATGCATTTACTCTGTGAGTCTGTATTGTCAAGGCCAGAAACACCTATTTCATGTTAGGTTTCGCTTGCTCCAGATACGCGCTACTTACTAATGCGGACACAAGCCCAGACCCAGTTTTCCATGTTTGGAGGCGTACATAGTTGCCAGAAAATAGCAAGATGCGTCCATTTCTGCAGAATCAGGCCCATAGTAAAATGGCGCGAAGCCGGTCAGACCCAAGATGGTGGGAAGCTGATTCTGGCCATTAAAGAGGCATATATGACTACGTGGGTCACAATAAGAGAAGTCTGTGGTCCACTGTTGTAGACTAGGTTTCTCATCACTTGGGACCACAACTTTGAAGAAAACACATATAGGGGCCCATTTATCAATGAGTGTTAGCTATTTAAAACTCGTTGCGTATAATAAATGCTTGTCTCTGAGAGGGAGCATTGCATACTCTTGTAAACTTACTGGGTTAAGAAAGTGTGTGTGTGGGGTTATATGTTAAACACGGGGAGGGCGGATTTTGGGTTGGTACAATGGGAGATGGAGTAAGGGGAGTTTTTAGTTTGGTTGTAGTTGAAGAACTGCTGGGATTGAGGGCTTTGGGTGGGTATGGTGGAAGAGGGGATTAGGGGTGTTTTGGGGGGCCGGGATGCCGTCCGTCCGTATACCGTCAGCGGCATCCCGGCCACCAGTATGGCGGCAGTGGGGTGAGTGCTAGAAGAAAGCTAAAAGTTTGAGAACCACAGATGTAGACTGTACATACACTGGTACGGGATTATGTCTGGACCAGTAAGCTGAGAAATCCATTATAATTTGTACACTGGGAATCCACCACTGTGTGTACTGTAACCACTTTTGTTTTAGGAGCCTGATTCGTGTTTGGAGGGAATTGCTCAGCCCCAAGAAATCGGCTGTGCAATTCCATCTAGTTAAAATTCAAATCACCATTGCAATTCCCGATGGTTTGAGGCACTGGTTGGCCTGCGTAAGCTGAAGCTTACTCAGGCTGGCTGTAGGATCCGTACACCCAGGTCCAGGAAGTCTACGTCTGATGACGAAGACCCTGGACCCGTCACGCCTTGACATGCACAGAACAGGTCTTGCACCTGTGCAGACCCCCAAACATCGCATTTGTACGCAAACCACCGGGTTTGGTACAAATATGAATTAGGCCCTATATAAAGTGTAATACTGTAGAATACGATGGTACACTTTTTTCTAGCTACAAATTACAATATTATTGTTGATAATAATAATATCCTCTTGCATAGATCTCACTAAAGATCACATCATTACTTTATAAAGCGAATGGTGGAACGTGTAAATGTCACAGCTACCAGTAAGGAGTGCGTCACGCAAGCTGTTAGCATTTCTCCTATGTATCTATAAGCAGGACAGCATTGCAGTAAGATGCACTTACGTCTGATTATAGAAGACCTAATTATTTGAATGCAATTAATTTACAGAGGGCATTTGAAATGCCATGGTGTAATAACGTCCATATAGATTTGTTTAGGCTGCAAGCTATTTTTGTTTATTTTTAGCCTTCTTCCCTATACTGATATAGTAATATTATAATACTGTATAATTCAGTTTGGCTTCTGTGAAGAAATACTTTTCCATGCATACATTTCCATACAATAGGCATCACCTTTAAGGGCAGCTTTGCATTCTAGATGAGGGGAATGGTGCTTTCAGGTGAGAGTGACAGAGGAACAGAGATGGGAGAGAAAAGCGAGGGAGGAGAGAAATTAGAGACACCAGAGAGGAGAGCAGAGGTGAAGGACACTCACTGTATTGTACTGTACTGTCATTCAGAAAACGAGACATTGATTGATGGGGAAGGAAAATAATGCTACAGAGGTGAAAGACAGAAAGGCAGTGATGATGTCACAGCATTAACCCTTCACTCCCTGGCATGTGATTAAAGTGTTTGCAATATTTCTGGGAGCAAATGGAATTATCTTTCCAGGAACATAGAATATCTGCAATATTTGCAGTTTGTTTTTACAGGAAAATACATCCATCCCTCTTGTAATCATCTGCACACCACATGTCTCTGATGCCACCATGTGTTGTCACCCTTGCTGTCTTTGGCTCCTTAGTGATGCTTTCCTCTCTGACTGCTGGCTCTGGACTTCCTGGCTCCTGCTCCTTACTGCTTCTCTCTGGCTAGCATCAGACTCATTAGCTCAGCCATCTTGGATCCTGCTCCTTACTGCTTCTCTCTGGCTAGCATCAGACTCATTAGCTCAGCCATCCTGGCTCCTGCTCCTTACTGCTACTCTCCTCTGTGGTTAGCCTCAAACTCGCTGGCTCCTGCTCCTTACTGCTACTCTCCTCTGTGGTTAGCCTCAAACTCGCTGGCTCCTGCTCCTTACTGCTGCTCTCCTCTGTAGTTAGCCTCAAACTTGCCGGCGCAGCCTTCCTGGCTTCTGTGCTTTACTGCTGCTCTTTGGCTAGCAACAAACTCGCTGGCTCAGCCTTCTTGGCTCCTGCTCCTTACTGCTGCTCTCCTCTGTGGTTAGCCTCAAACTCCCTTGCTCCTGCTCATTACTGCTGCTTACCTTTTGACTTGTCGGCCTGTTGACTTTCGACCATCTGGTGTTGAACTATTGACTGTCTATGTACTGTCTATCTTTCAATCCACACCCCCTCAGAGCATGTTAGATTGTTTTGGATGCTCATTTAGGAATTGTGCAAAGGTCTATCTACAATCCGGATACTGCTCTGAGATGCATTGTACACAGTGATGCATCTGCAGGGTTTTATTTAAAAGCTGCCATAGAAATAATACATGATTACACCGCCTCAGTTGGTCATTGTGCCATCAGATGGCTCTCTGTCCAACACCTCCTCCTACAGATGGCGAGTAAAGACCAAATGACAAAAAAATAAGTAAACTATCTGTTCTGCCCCTCTGAACTGTGCTGCCCATTACATGTGCCTAGATGTCCTACATTATCGTTAAAGCTCTGATCAGCAGAAATGTCCTTGAAAATTGTATTTAAATATTGACTTCCACACCAATGTACAGGCATAACAATCTTCTAGCGGTCAATGCTATCAAAATCAATGACATGCTGTTGAAATCAATTGCATACATCATGTGAAAAAAGGCAGTATTGATTTCATGGCATCGCATTTAGCTCCTGGTGCATCACTGATGCCGTCCTGCTGAAAGACCCAGGACCTGTACTATATATTGTGCTGGGCATATCGACAGGCTCATTTGACAATAGCTGTAAAGCAGTGTTACTATAATTTATGTTTCTCTTGGAATCCCAATGACATGGATATATAAACGGTCAAGCTTGTAAATGGAGGGCAATATATGGATGTTACATTTATACACTGCATACACTAATTTTTATTTCATTTATTGAACTTAAAGGGATATGATAATTTGGAAAATCTTGATTTAAAAGTGTATTTTGTATTGCAGTGGATAACAGTACCAGTGATGTTATTCTGTTATATAATATTATTCAAATAAAAATTTCTTGAAACGACCAGGTCCTGTGCTGCTATTATGCAAACGTAAGTAGTTACCTAAGTGGCCAGTGGATAGGAGGCACCTAAAATGCTGAATGAGGATCATAATATGTGATTATAATTGTGATAGCCGGGCAGGGCCAGGGTCCGTCAGTCATTTTTAAAAGCATTGCACGCCAAGCAATCTCATCACATAAGCAAGCAGTTTATTCACAGTTCAGTCAGAGTTATCACGACAATAACATTTAACTCCTTATTCTCCTCTCCAGCACAATATTCATATGGGTTACATCAGGTTACATATCCTTTTATTTGCTTCACTGGCAATAACAGCATTTACAGTGATGTGGCAGCAATACAGTACAGTACATACCAGCGCAGTCTCTGGGAATCAGTAGTGCGGCTTCCGCAAACTGAGATTCATTTCAGTGTGCTCTCCACCATTCTCTAGGGGCTCTATCTAAACGGGATCTCTCATGGACACGTTACTGGGGGCCTTCCGCCAAACGTGGTTCCTACCACTCACCCAGCTCATCCTCTCCTGCAGACTCACACCTCCCGTCCTGCTTCTTGGGTATCCCTGAAAATGCCTTTGTTCCTGGTTCCTTCCACTGTACTCTGCATACTGTGGCTCTCACACTGCAAATCTGGATATATCTTGCTCTTCCTAGCAGCACCTACATGCTGTTCTATAATGCCAGGGACTATGGAGTACTATGCTTGTTCCACAGTCCCCAGACTGCGTTTCTCCTGGACACTTAGCCTGTGCCTTCCATCCTCAGTCCTCAGCTCACACTGAATTCTAGCGTGTGTCTTGCTCCTTGTCCTAAAACCTCCTACACTTCCTGTCCTAACCTCTTACATGTCACAGGGTCTGCAAGTAACTGGTTTTGGGGCCATAAACTCCCCCACTCACTGATAAGAATCAAAAGGCTTTTGGAACTTTCCAAAATCTGTTGTCTCCTAACATTCCAGTATGCCACATAATGTCCCCAGCCCACCTCCGCTCAGAGCCGCTACCATAGAGCAGATTATTACATATGAAAGTTAGGGCGGTATCCAATTACCTGTGGTCATTGACTGCGAGTAATTGCTTCACCAGGAGCCATCCTATTCGCCCCAATAAGTTGGCACAAGGTTTCACTGAACTTGTGTGTTTTCGCACTAAAAAGTGTAGTTTTTTTTTACAGGAGATCTTATTGGATATACCTTTAATTTTTTTTTCCAAAACTCCTCTTTTTCGCTCCCGATATTTCATTGCACCTAATTGGATACCCCCCATAGAATGTGATGGTAGAGAAGAACCACTTGGCCCATCTAGTCTCCCCTAAACACACACCTACACCCTAGAGTTAATTTCTTTTTTTATCTTTTTGATTAAGTTAAGAGCCAATTAAGTAACCAGTATATTTCTGAACTGTGGGAGGAAACTGGAGTACCCAGAGAAAACCCACGCAAGCACGGGTAGAATATGCAAACTCATACAATTAGGGCCATGGCGGGATTTGAATCCATAACCTGACTGATGTGAGGCAGTAATGCTAACCATTACACCATCCGTGCTGCCAGCTCTCATTCCTTAATGTTTGTGATGGGCCGAGAGAGTGGCTTTTGCCTATGTTGTCATTTCTAAGCGCCCTACTCTTAAGGGTTATTTATGAAGCAGTGATAAGCCTCTTTGGCTTTTTTTCAGGAGAAAAGTGTTATCACCACATCCTCCTATTTAAGAAGAGGGATACCGCATAGAAATCACTGATTTCTCTATGTTAACACTGTACTGCATCCTCTGTAGTTTCTGTTATAATTATCGTGACATGATGTCGCCTTATACTCTTCATTGGAGATTCTTCAAAGCTGTAGAGGCTTCACTGACTTTCCTATCATGTTCCATTGTGCATGTGCAGATGCTGACTATGTAATGGGAATTTGAAGGCAAAGTTAAGGTCCCATGCACTACTACTCTCAGAGGGGAGAAGTAGCATACGTCTCTCTTGATCTGCCCTGCAGCTTCCCGGGTGGCAGGATTGCATAAGATACATTGTGTACGTGATCCCAGCCAAGGCTGCCGTATCTGAGTAATCTATAGTGCAGCCCTAACGATCTACAGGCTCCTATCCGATACGCACGGGACCGTGCATCAGATCGGATTCACATGCGATTTGTCACCTTTCATCCGATTTCTCGCCCTGATGTGTCGGAATCGGATGAAAAAAGCCCCAAATCGCACCTGTGTATGGGCACCTTTTTAAACAGCAAGAGTTTTGTACCAGTCAAAAGAAAGAAGAATCTGTAATAGTCACTGTGACAGGACGGTACCGTACGAAAGCACTCGCCGCTTTCGCGTCCCGTTGACTGCGCACAGAATGGAAGGTCAAGTCACACGAGGCCTGACCACATAGGGGATTCCCGCTTACCGTCAGTAACCGCCTGTTACTGACTCCACCCACTGCGTTGTGGGCGGGTTTTTGCTGCCACCACCAAACTCCTAACCTGCCGTGGTGTTTGGAACCACGGTTCTGCTCTGTATGTGCCGACGCACTGCCTTACCACAGCTGTGTGGTGCTGACGAATCCCCACTAGCCACTTGCCAGGCCTCTACCGGTAGCTGGCGGAAGGCGGATCTTGGAGACGCTAGGTGCTTCCCTGGACAGCCGGAGGACGGGGCTAGGTTTGGCCTAACCCTGTAGGTCACAAGATGAAGCAGTCTTCTTGAGGCAATGATGTTTATTTGCTCAATGATAACCTTTAAAAAGGCTCCTCCCTATTGCTAGGGGCAACCGCATACAATCAGATGTTTTCAGCAGAATAAGATGTTACAATACACACTCCTATGGGCCAACTGCCCTCCTTTTATCCGTCTCCAAGACCCCTTACCACAGGGGGTAAGCCCGCCCTGTGGTGCACAACCAATCAATGTTTACCCATGAGCTGTGCATGCCTTGGTCTCATGCACAGCTTACATTGTCCCCTATGGACAGTGGGGAGTGGTCGGTCTCCTTTGACTCTCCCATCTTGGAGGATCAGGATACGCCCCGGTGCCATTCAGTCTGGCTGGGGGAAGTTTTCCCTCCTAAATCTGACTTCCAGAAACCTGCCCGGGACCCAGCTCACTGCCTGCAGCCTGGATTTGGGCTCCTGAGCTGGGCAGCCTGGCTCCCCGGTCCAGGTCTCTTGGCCACTACGGGTGATCTCCATGGAGCTCCAAGAAACCACTCAGCTTGTTTCATAGCTGAGCTGCTTCTCTCTCTCCCTGTGCCCCTTGAAAGTGTGAGGCTGGATGGGAAAGCATTCCGTTTTTGGGGAAAAGGTCTGGGAGAATCCATCAGCCTGCACAGCCATGGATTCCCCCCTCCTGGGACACACAACCAAGTAAGTGCAATTTACCTTTAAATACATTACATTTAAATCACACTGTACATGTTATACATTTAAATACACTCTGAGCCTGCACAGGCTCCACATACCTAGGCACTGCAGTGCCTTACAACACACTGTACTTTCTATTATTTGTTACACAATGTCTGGTTTGTGGAATACTGTGTCCTAGTCCTGCAGCCTGGCTGCTAGGACCCTGTCTGTGCTGGCTCCCCTAGCCCTGCAGCCTGGCTGCTAGGGCTCTCTCAGTGCTGGAGGTATGGGGCTGGCTTCCCCCATCCTCCAGCCTGCCTGCCTGCCACTGGGGTCCAGGGAGCTGGCTCTCCCTGTCCCCCCAGTGTGGCACTACTCAGTGGCCTCACCGCACAGTGCGGCGCACCCCCCTGTACCGAAGCCCAGCGGTCCGGGACACTTGTCCCGGCCGCTGTAGCTCTGTCTTGTTTCAGCGCTGAGGTGCCGGGAGCGTAGCTCCCGGACCCCAGCGCTCACCATCCTAATTACACCCACGCCGCTAGGGAGCCGGCTAGCCCGGTCCCCCATGGCGGCGCTGACTTGCGGCCTCGCCGCAGCGTCCGGCGGGGAGCCGGGCTGCGGCGCACCCCCCTTGCCGCCCAGCAGCCCGGGACGTTCGTCCCGGCTGCCGCGGCTGGCCACCTCCGATGGGCTGAGGCGCCGGGAGCAGAGCTCCCGGCCCCCAGCGGCGGCACACACAGAGAGCGCTGCAGCGGGAGCCGAGCTCCCAGCCGCAGCGGCTCCCCCCTCTCCCCCCCTCCCCCGGCGCACACACAGCTCAGTGCGCCGGGGGGCTGTGCTCACCGCTGCCGGGAGCGGAGCTCCCGGACTCCGGCGGCGCACACCCGACGGCTGCAGCGGGAGCTGATCTCCCTGCTGCAGCAGTCCCCTTCTCCCCCGGCGCGCACACTCTGCTGAGCGCGCCGGGGGCTGCCCTCCCTGCCGTGGTCTCCGGAGAGGTCCGGGACCACGGCACATTTAAAAATACAGTCTTTTTTTAACATTTTATAAAACACGGCGCCTAGCGCCCAATACATTTCAAATCAGGCGCCGAGCGCCCATTGTCTTTTAAAATGCCGCCGGGCACTAGGGGTTAACCCCTTCAGTGCCGCGGCGGCCATTTTCCGCGTGGCTGGAGCCTCTCCGGCCACACTCCTCCCCCCCCCATTCAAGCGGGTCAACCAGGGACCCATGTCCCAACGATTTGGGTCCTGGTCCCGCAGTCCGTTGGGGTGAAGGGGACGCTACCTGGGGGTTGTAGGCTCTGGCCTAGACAGTTCATCCATAGTGTAGTGGGCCTCTCTTCGTGGGTGCACAATGTTCAAATAGTCCACCTGAAGTCCAAGTTCAAGGCTCCACCACAAAAGTCTGTCCAATTCCCCCAAGGTAGGTTGCAGCTACCTAACAGGTAGGTGGTAAGTCACCACGGTGGGGGGCCGGTTACAAACAAGTGCCACCCAAGGTGTCCCAATTGTGGCATACCCCACCTCCCACAATAGCAGTATACTGCTCAAACAGGCCACAGGGTGCTCCTGCCCATATGGCTCTTTCTGGCTCGGTACTGCTCCCAGTCGGTGCAGTGGCGCAATAGTTCGTAACACACAGTCCTGGTCAAGAATGTGCGCCATCAGCACTGGAGCGGGTACCCGAGCCTCCTTCAATGACTGGAATGCCAACTCGCAAGCGGGTGCAAAGTCCACTGACTTGGGAATGCCCTTCCTAGCCATCTCTACAGGACTAAAGTCAATGACAACCTGTCCGTAGGGCCTTACAGGTTCTAAGGTCAGTACCGATCTGGGTGATGTGGTCCGGGGACAGCCTCTGGTTGCCTCCACCCCCTCTGGTTTGGGCCTACCCCTGTCTCCTCCCACATGGTGCCCCAGGCACTGCACCTCCGTCATACCTATCTGGCAACTGTCTGCCCTAACTGTCAGACCTGCCCTCCCATCCTCCTCTGTCGACCTATGACTCGGGAAACCTACCCTGTCACCTAGGCCTACTCCTTCCTCCTCGTCCGCTACCTGTGCCACAGTGATGGCGGCCAGACCACCAGCCTCTGGATCCTGTGTGGCATCCACTACAGGGAGGCTGCGTGTCTTCCCCGATCTACGGTGCACAGGTAGGGGACCTGCTATGTCCACAGCAACTTGCTGCAAGGGTTCTCCTATGGGCAGAGGCCCAGAGACAACACAAACGCTGGAGTGCCCCGGCTGCCAACGCATGGCACCAGCCTTACATTTGGTCTGGGCGTCATCCGACATTCCAGACCACGGTAAGCTCTGTGTCGGGCACTTCAGGGTACGGTCTGTCTCCGGGTTACTGTCCAAAGGGGTTTCGCTGGCAACCGACACCGGTTGCGCAGGAACGTTCCCTGAGGGGACCAGTTGGACACATTCCCTATCTAGTCTATCCCCTCCCACTTTCCTGTCTACCCTGTACCTTAACCCTTCCCGCCAGGTCAAACTTCCTGCCCCAACCCTGTCAAGGCCGCTGCCAGAGTGGCGCCTCATGCCTTTCGGGGATGGGTCAGAGAGTTGAGCCTCCCTAAACTCCTGCCTGTGGCCCTCAATCTCTCCTAAATTGGGACACTCTACAGGGGGATCTAGGTGGGGACTACTAGGGTCAGTCTGGTAGGGGTCAGTCATGGAAAAGTCAGTGTGGTTTCTCATACTCACCGCCGGAGTTGGCAAACCACTTGGGTCAGGAGCATGATTGGGCACCCCCACAGGATCAAACGAACTGGAACCGACATCCTCTGCGTTACTAGTGGACGTGGGCATACCAGAGGCAAAAGGCATGCGGGGTCGATGTGCTGATCTAGCCGCTGTAAGCTTTTCCTCTGGGCTGGTTGATGCTGTGGTTGGCTGTGCTGGCAGTTGTCTAGCAGCTGTAGTCTTTTCCTCTGGGCTGGGCTGTGCTGGAGTAGTTGATGTCAACGGCAGTGGCGGATCCAGGGGGGGGGCACTCGGGCCCGTGCCCCCCCTGTCCGTTCTCCCTCCGTCGTCCGTCCCCGCTGCCGCCGCCGCACAGGGAAATGACGGGCGCCCGCTGAGATTGTGTTACCAGCGGGCGCCCGTCTCCCTGCACAGCGGCAGCCGGAGGCAGGAGCTCAGTACTGAGCTCCGGCCTCCGGCGCTGTCACTGTGTGCGGCGTGCGCTATGGGAGAGACGTCAGTCATGACGTCTCTCTCATAGTGCTGAGGAGAGGATGCCAGGAGGATGTCTGGAAGCGGGAACGGGGATCGGTAAGTATGTCGTTTTTTATCTTTCTTAGTGCAGCGGGGGCACCTACTGGGGGCAATTTACGGGGGACATTACTACTGGGGAGGGGGCAGCAGCAAGGGGCATTACTGCTGGGGGCATTATTACTGGGGGGCATTACTACTGGGGGGGAGTCATCTATTGGGGCATTACTACTGGGGGCATTACTACTGGGGGGGAGTCATCTATTGGGGCATTACTACTGGGGGCAGCTACTGGGGGATATTTTTACTGGGGGGCATCTACTGGGGGCAAACTGCTGGGGAACATTATTACTGGGGGGCAAACTACTGGGGGACATTATTACTGGGGCCAACTACAAGGGGGCAAACTACTGGGGGTAAGCTACAAGGGGGCACACTACAAAGGGCTAACTACTGGGGGCATACTGCAGGAGGGCATTACTACTGGCGGCGTAACTACAGGGGCATTACTACTGGCGGCGTAACTACAGGGGCATTACTACTGGCGGCGTAACTACAGGGGCATTACTACTGGCGGCGTAACTATAGGGGCATTACTACTGGCGGCGTAACTACAGGGGCATTACTACTGGTGGCGTAACTACAGGGGCATTACTACTTGGGGGCTAAACTACAGGGAGGCCAAACTACTGGGCGATAACTACAGGGGCCAAACTACTGGGGGCATTACTACTGGGGGCTAAACTACAAGGGGGGCATAACTACAATGGGGCAAACTAGAGGGGGGCATTACTATTGGTGGCTAAACTACAAGCAGGCAAACTACTGGGGGCATTACTACTGGGAGGCTAAACTAAAGGGGGGGTAAACTACTGGGGTCATAACTGCAGGGGCATTACCACTGGGGGCATAACTACTAGGGTGCTAAATGACTGGGGATATTACTACAGACAACATTCCTACTGGGGGCAATACGGGCATTGCATAAGGGGCACCACTACTATGGGGTCTATATAAGGGGCACTACCAGTACAATGGACATTGCATAATGAGCGCTACAACTGTGGGCATTGTATAAGAAGCGCTACTGTGGTGGGCATTATGTGTATTACGGGGTGCTACTACTGTGGGCATTATTACGCTGCCCCTCACACACTGCCCCCTGTACCCAGCACCACACACATTGCCCCCTGCACCTTGACCTTCACACTCTACCCCCTGTTCCTCAAACGCTGCCCCCTGCACACTGCACCATGCACCGAAGCCGCACGCAAATGTACTTGCCGCTTCCATGGTGCCCCCCCTATCATTTTCTTCTGGATCCGCCCCTGGTCAACGGTGGTTGTGGAACTTGACTCCGGGGAATGGCGCCAACAAACGTAGTGACGATCCCACCACCCAGATCATTTCCTAGTACCACATCAGTTGGGAGACCATCCATGACGGCAACTTCTCGCAACTCTGGTCCAGCTCCCCAGTCCAGGTAGACTCTTGCCATGGGAACCGCTTTCTCTGTTCCTTCTGCCAGGGTGACCGTGGCAGTGCGACCCTGCAATACTGCAGCAGGATCTATAAGGTGGGGGCTCACCACACTGATTGAGGCCCCAGAGTCTCTTAGGCCTTCTCCCTGCAGGGGTCCCACGTGGACTGGCTGCAGGTGCCTCCACATGTTGTGTAGGGGCTGTTTGGCCATGCAGGTGACTCTCTCCGCAGAGTGCACCTGTCTCTCGCCACACTCCATCGGACTGACTGGAGGGGGAACAGTCTCTGTAGGCTCATCTCCTCCTCTCGTCAAACAAGCGATCCGGGCTCCAGCACTCAGATTTGGGGCTCGAGTCTGGGGTGCTTGGGATGCAGGACAGTTCATCCTCAGATGTCCGATTTTCCCACAGCCGTAGCACTTCTTCTCCTGTCGTGGCACCGATGATCTCTGATCAGTTGCAGGGACGCTGCGGTGCGGTTGCTGGCCAAGAGCACCCAGGTTGGAAGATGCTTGTCTTTGGGGGTGATGAGCTGAAGAGGGGGGTCCCCTTAGTGGTACAGTCTGTTGGAGCTGGCTGCTGGCGGGGCGCTTCTGCCCTTGTGGCCGAATTGCCACATATTTGTCGGCTAATTGGGCAGCCATTTTTAAGCTGGGTGGCTCCCGATCTAGCACCCACTCCTTCACTTCTTGGGCGCACCTGCGGTAGAACTGCTCCCTGCAGATCAGATCGATCAGTGCGTCCCATGTAGTGGCTTCCGAATCCTTCACCCACTTCACCACGTACTGCCGCAGCTGGGTGGCGAACTGCTCATGGGTGCTGCTAGGATTCTTGGGCAAGTCTCTGAACTTCTTCCTGTAAGACTCTGGAGTGATGAAGAATCGCTGGAGGAGGGCCTTCGCGACTTCGTCGTAGTTCCCACAGTCCTCCGTGGCCACTCCTCGATAGGCCTCCAAGGCATCTCCATGCAGAGTGGGCACAAGGTGTCTCACCCACTCCGACTTGGGTAAATCGTGTAGTTTGCAAGTCCTTTCAAAAACTTGCAAATGTCCATCAATGTCCCCATCACTGTCTGCAAACTTGGCAAACTGAATGCGCCCCGATCTGTGTACAACAGCTGACAACGGCTTTAAAAAGGCTCCTCCCTATTGCTAGGGGCAACAGCATACAATCAGATGTTTTCAGCAGAATAAGATGTTACAATACACACTCCTATGGGCCAACTGCCCTCCTTTTATCCCTCTCCAAGACCCCTTACCACAGGGGGTAAGCCCGCCCTGTGGTGCACAACCAATCAATGTTTACCCATGAGCTGTGCATGCCTTGGTCTCAGGCACAGCTTACATTGTCCCCTATGGACAGTGGTGATAATGCTGATTTGATTACCTTATAACCTTCACTATATGGGTAAGAGACTCAGTACGCAATTGGCGTATGGGGTACTGTAAGGGTACGCGCTTAGCGTAGCATACGCTCGGCCGTGATCGAGACGCACATGCGGCACGCTCGCTCACAGCTTAATGCGTGGTGTCGAGCATGCTATAGGCGGGCGACTACCGTAATGCTACGCTACCAGCGTAGCGGACGCTCGAGACCACAAGGAGATCACGAGCGGCGCAGACGCTCACAAGATGACAATCAGTAAACCTTGAATGTAACACACAGAAAGGATATTCTTATACTGTAAACCTTGTACTGAAACACTGTAGCGATATAACGCTGCTTAACCTTGTTAATACTAAAGCTGTTTGAGCGATCGAGACGCTCCTATTACCCTCTGCAATGTAATGAACACACGATACCGTGCTAAGGTTCCAACACCTTTACTAACAAGCTTTTAGTTATATCGAAAAGGGGTAAACAGTTTACAAGTCATACACTACAAGCTAACATATAATTCTAACAGAATATCTAGACAGGAATATACAATAGCGTCACAATCTTATACTATAACAGAGAGAGAGAGAGTGAATGGCCAATACAAACAAAGAGCGAGTTGATTACAGAGAATTACTTACACACACTGGGAACGATCGCTGCGCTATTCCTGGTACCAGCTCCAAGTTAGTCAATATGAAAACCGTTTGTGGAGTGAGAGTGAGCTGCCCAGGCTGGCTGATCCTATATACACTGCATACAGTACACTACAAAGGGACCTATAATCTCATTGTTCATTGGACACAGGAATGTCTCCTCGCATCACAACAAAAGGTCATAGGTGGATTTGAACAGGTGGGCTGTGGCTATTACAAACTGCTCAGGTGGGAGGGAATCGCCGGATTCCCGCCGCATGGATAATGAACTGAAAATATATGAAATGTCCAGAATCTACTAATGGCCATAACTATACGCAGGAGCGATTAATCTTTACCTAACCAACACCGGATTGTTGCTATTAAAATACTCTTCGGTTAGGTACCAGACACCACTGTTCAACCTTAGACAGACCCCTTGTATCATGAAAAGAGGGATTCCTATGTCCATGAACAAGTCACATTAAACAAACTTACAGTTATCACTAAGGGGAACATTATCTATAAAACATACTATTTGGTTTTATTATTTAACGATTGAGTCGCCCGCTAGACGCACACAAACTCTACCGTAAATGCACATACCATGCGCTCAAGCGCACGCCCGTAGGGGCGCCGTCACGCCACTGCGAGTATCCGCACGCACGGGAGAGAATGTGCACGTGCAGCAGGCACGCGCATGGGGTGGATATATGGCAACGTGTAGCATGATATTTTTCTGACTTTGACAGTCCACCCTTTGGCAGTCATCAATAACTGCCACTTCCTAAAACAGTTCAAAAAGAAAAATATATGTCATATGTGAATACATTTCTATGATTTGGTAAGGGAGAAGAGGATCAGGTGGGAAAAAGGTATGACCTAGTGAGATAGTAGAAGCATGTGTGTATGAATCCATGTTTGAGGGGTCATGTATCATCGTGCCGTACGTGTTTTAAATCAAGCTTCGAGGTATTGCGAAGTATACATTTGAATTCCTTCTTATCCCGTATTACGGGTCTGTGGATGGGCTGTCAAACTTTACCGAGCTCTTTTCGGCTTTTGGTTTTAACAAAATGGGGGAGCACATTTTAGTTGATGATACATGATTGGGGGAATATGTGAGTGCTGATATCTGTGCCTATATTCCCTATAGACTATGTGTGTCATTACCTGAAGGTTGTAGAAATGGAGATAAAAAGCAATTATGGTAAATGCAGTCATAAACTATGTGAGTTTAATATACATTTGCTGATTGAGGTCTTGTCTGATGTCTTGTCTCGATGTACATGTTGACTGTAGTCTCCCGATGCTTTTGCTATAAATGCTGAGCAAAAAGCTTTCTCAATGTCCATAGACTTACAATCTTTAAAGTATTGGGCTATCATAAAAGTTAAAGTCACTAGGGAAAATGGGGGTCTATGGCATTGTCCATCAATGGTCTGTGTAAAAGGTTGTCAAATTCTTCTTCCAAGCGGATGTCTTTGTACGATGTCTTATGTCCTCTAGTCTTGTTGTTTTTCCTGCTCTGCTGTCATCTCAAAGGGGCTGTCTCTCAGTCTTCCAAACGAACACTCCGGTGATACAATATTCCTTCCAAATCAGCGATCTCTCTGTAAGGAGCAAAAATCTTGCATTACCATTTGTCTAACTGATGTGTGACATACCATCTTTAAAACATGAGAAAGAAGAGAAGAGAGAAAAACAAACGAGAGAGAGAACAATTCATCACATTTTGCATTAAACAACAAAAAAAAAACATTGTTAGATCTTCCGTTCACCATCAGGCTGTCACACCAACACTTCCACTGGTGTCCTTGCGAAGTCCCCTCCCCACCAGTATTTCCACTCCCCACCGTTTTGCGCCTGGCCAGGACACTCCGATGTCGGTAGGTCACACTGGGGTTTGGTAGACTTCTGCAAGGACCAAATAGCTATGTGATGTTTGAGTTCTGCCGATGAACATCAGAGATGGGGACAAAAAAAAAACATTTACAGATAAATTTACAACGTTCTCCCGGCCGTTCCTGTGCCTTCAAGGAACTGACCTCCCAATATCATTAACTGTAACCTCAGGCTTACTATCAGTCCTAATGATCACCTTTCCTGTCTGCATGTTACAGGTGCGGCCCAAAACTCCTTCCCATGTGATCCCTGATTACAATTTGGTGTGCCATAACTTTGCTCATATCTTTGTCTAGGGGGTTGATATGACTTTTGTCTACTTCTTGATCTACAATCTTTTGCAAAATGACCTTCTTTCTGGCAATTATAACACCTTTTCACCTTTGACTTACCCACAGGGATCTGGGGCTTCTTTGTTTCCCTGTGCTTGATGATGTTTTGCTCATGCCCAACAGCGGAGTTCCTTAATGCAGTCACTGAGTTATTTCTCCAGTATGGATTGGTGGTCTGTATCCTTGCTCTCAACACTTCCTTTAAACCATCCATTAACACAAATACTGCTACTTCTCTGTGCGGTGCACTTGTTTCGATGTTTTCTATACCTGTATACCTAGTCATGTCCTGCAATGCCCGGTGGAAATAATTAGAAGTACTTTCCCCTTCGTTTTGTCTTATGGAGAAGATTTTGTTCCACTCGACAATGGCTGGGAAATATACTTCTAACTGTCGGTTGATCTGCTTAATACATTCCTGATTGTGTTCCTCCGTACAAGGTACCTCCGTGTCTAATTTACAATCAGCAATACATTTCGCAGGGTCAACACTGGAGGGCAAACATGCCCTCAGCACTGTCCGCCAATCTTTGTTGGTGGGTTCTGTGGAGTTTCCTAGTTCTTTAATAAACCTTTGACATGCAACTAGATCTTTCCTAGGATCAGGAAATTCAGACATAATTGACCTTAATTCTGTCCGAGACCAGGGACGGTGCATTGCACTGTCCTTGACGGGAATGATTCCCTGTGCGTCAGTCTTCCCATTGGGGACTGTGATCACCCTGACAGGGTTAAATTCAATTACATCATCTTGTGTTGGTTCTACAATATGAGGTACATTTGTTTGTGCGTGATATATAACACCGTACGTACCTGTGGACACGACCTCACCTGACCCTCCGTTAGGGGGTTTGATTATTGCCTTTACCGAATTGGTCGCGTCCACCTGGATGTCTTGTGTGATGGCTGCTGGAAAAGGTGCCGACATCGTGCTGGGCTCACTTTCTTGCTGGTAATCCTGAGGGAAGTTTAACATGGAGTGCAACTTGCACGGGTTAACAGTTGTATATTTAACAGTTTTACTTTTATCATTGTTACATTTGTTACACTTATCCTTATCATCTATAATACAGTTGCTAAGTGCATTTTTATCATGCACCAGTGTGCCATTCTCTGTAACCACCTTCTCTCCCGTTGCCATATTTTTCTTACCACAGTGAGAGTCAGCTGTGTAAGCTAATTCTCCTTGTATTTCACTTTCCCGTTGCCATAACTGTAAACAATCATTTTGTCTAATCCTCTGCTTGGCAGATTTTATTAGACCTATCCTTTTTCGTAGGCTCTGCAATACCTCAGGGTTCAGACTGCCTACCCGGGGAGACTGCTCCCCATCATCCTCTGTCATTCGTTCCCATTCTTTGAATACCTGTGTGTGTGATTTTTCACACATTATACCGTGCGGACCCGTTGGGCCAGCAACTACCAACGTGAACCCTTGTTGGACGTCCCTTCTTTGAACAACTGGCCCCCATTGTTTGCAGATATTGCTGTCTCAGCAAATTCTTACAAAACAAACCAAGTTGCCCGCGGTAAGGCGACGGTGAAAGTTCCACTAGTGCCTTCACTCACTCTGCGCCCCAATTGGCCAATCCAATCCGTGGGATCTTTTGTAACCTCTATTTACTGGGGCGCGTGGGAGTATGCGATCCCTCCCCAGTAAGTATTGGTCGTTGGAGATTTCCTGAGTGAGCAGTGAAACTCCCTTAAAATAACAAAAACCTACACAAATCACGTTAGAATGTACAAATAGCGTTTATGATCCCACAGTAAATTTTTAATGGGTATCAAGGTAACAAACTAATGCACACAATTACGTGCGGTCCAGTCGTACTGTGCATAAATAACTTAATATTTATACGCTTTACGACCAATGGAATCGGTTGTTTAGGCTGCGAAACCTTCAGCCGGAGCTTAATTCTATATGGGTAATACGCAAAACCCCTCGGGCTGCGCTTAATCCTTCGCAGTCCTTTTGTCTACGAATACTACTTGCTCCTTTTACCTTCTATAATGTTAACACGGGCAAGCCAGTCCACGCCACCAAGTGTCCACTCACCTGATGTGGTCTCCGACGGGATCCCGATTTGTGGGTTCACAAAAAATAATACTTTAATTTCCACACTCACTCCTACTCACTCATATACACACTGATCTTTCTGTACAGAAATTCCTTTCATACAGGCAGGGGTCCAATCCCTGGGTCTTGCAATAGAAAAAGGTTTTCTTTTAACTAATACTTTTTTTTTTTGAAAGACTGAACAAACCTGTGCTATTATCAGGTGGCTATACTATACCGCCCACACTAAACAAGGTTATTGTGTGGTTTGAGTCTCAGTGGGCGTATCCGTACGCTCCGTTGCGTAAACACGCCACGTGCGTATGCCTTTGCGTCACGTACGTGATTTCGCACGTTGTCCGAGACACGTATGCACAAAGTTCAGATATGCCCACAGCGACACAACCAACATGCTTCTATAAATGTAAACGATGTTCAACTGTAATCGCTTACCGTACACCACACAGTATTTGCTATGCTGTGTGCGTGTCCTTTACAATTATTCCCTTAAAAATTATCCTATTTAATCTCAACTAAATAGCACCAGATTTCCTCAGCACATGTCAAATAATCAATTCTAATGGCAACAAGGGAGTGAGATACAACAATGTAGATATGTGCGTGTGTGTACACAAAACAGAAATAAACAGTTTTAAAAGATAATAGCGTATTGTTCTTACCTCCGGTTCCGGATTCCACCAGCACTCCTACAACGTAGCGAAATAGATGCTTATCTAGCCAGCACTATTGCCTTCCCGCCCTTGCTGGCAGATAACGTCTGCTTTCGTCAGTGTGGATATGTGGAGGACGGACGAGCCGCCAATTGATAATGCTGATTTGATTACCTTATAACCTTCACTATATGGGTAAGAGACTCAGTACGCAATTGGCGTATGGGGTACCGTAAGGGTACGCGCTTAGCGTAGCATACGCTCGGCCGTGATCGAGACGCACATGCGGCACGCTCGCTCACAGCTTAATGCGTGGTGTCGAGCACGCTATAGGCGGGCGACTACTGTAATGCTACGCTACCAGCGTAGCGGACGCTCGAGACCACAAGGAGATCACGAGCAGCGCAGACGCTCACAAGATGACAATCAGTAAACCTTGAATGTAACACACAGAAAGGATACTCTTATACTGTAAACCTTGTACTGAAACACTGTAGCGATATACCGATATGCCTTGTTAATACTAAAGCTGTTTGAGCGATCGAGACGCTCCTATTACCCTCTGCAATGTAATGAACACACGATACCGTGCTAAGGTTCCAACACCTTTACTAACAAGCTTTTAGTTATATCGAAAAGGGGTAAACAGTTTACAAGTCATACACTACAAGCTAACATATAATTCTAACAGAATATCTAGACAGGAATATACAATAGCGTCACAATCTTATACTATAACTGAGAGAGAGAGAGAGAGAGTGAATGGCCAATACAAACAAAGAGCGAGTTGATTACAGAGAATTACTTACACACACTGGGAACGATCGCTGCGCTATTCCTGGTACCAGCTCCAAGTTAGTCAATATGAAAACCGTTTGTGGAGTGAGAGTGAGCTGCCCAGGCTGGCTGATCTTCTATACACTGCATACAGTACACTACAAAGGGACCTATAATCTCATTGTTCATTGGACACAGGAATGTCTCCTCGCATCACAACAAAAGGTCATAGGTGGATTTGAACAGGTGGGCTGTGGCTATTACAAACTGCTCAGGTGGGAGGGAATCACCGGATTCCCGCCGCAAGGATAATGAACTGAAAATATATGAAATGTCCAGAATCTACTAATGGCCATAACTATACGCAGGAGCGATTAATCTTTACCTAACCAACACCGGATTGTTGCTATTAAAATACTCTTCGGTTAGGTACCAGACACCACTGTTCAACCTTAGACAGACCCTTTGTATCATGAAAAGAGGGATTCCTATGTCCATGAACAAGTCACATTAAACAAACTTACAGTTATCACTAAGGGGAACATTATCTATAAAACATACTATTTGGTTTTATTATTTAACGATTGAGTCGCCCGCTAGATGCACACAAACTCTACCGTAAATGCACATACCATGCGCTCAAGCGCACGCCCGTAGGGGCGCCGTCACGCCACTGCGAGTATCCGCACGCATGGGAGAGAATGTGCACGTGCAGCAGGCACGTGCATGGGGTGGATATATGGCAACGTGTAGCATGATATTTTTCTGACTTTGACAGTGGGGAGTGGTCGGTCTCCTTTGACTCTCCCATCTTGGAGGATCAGGATACGCCCCGGTGCCGTTCAGTCTGGCTGGGGGAAGTTTTCCCTCCTAAATCTGACTTCCAGAAACCTGCCCGGGACCCAGCTCACTGCCTGCAGCCTGGATTTGGGCTCCAGAGCTGGGCAGCCTGGCTCCCCGGTCCAGGTCTCTTGGCCACTACGGGTGATCTCCATGGAGCTCCAAGAACCACTCAGCTTGTTTCATAGCTGAGCTGTTCTCTCTCTCCCTGTGCCCCTTGGAAGTGTGAGGCTGGATGGGAAAGCATTCCGTTTTTGGGGAAAAGGTCTGGGAGAATCCATCAGCCTGCACAGCCATGGATTCCCCCCTCCTGGGACACACAACCAAGTAAGTGCAATTTACCTTTAAATACATTACATTTAAATCACACTGTACATGTTATACATTTAAATACACTCTGAGCCTGCACAGGCTCCACATACCTAGGCACTGCAGTGCCTTACAACACACTGTACTTTCTATTATTTGTTACACAATGTCTGGTTTGTGGAATACTGTGTCCTAGTCCTGCAGCCTGGCTGCTAGGACCCTGTCTGTGCTGGCTCCCCTAGCCCTGCAGCCTGGCTGCTAGGGCTCTCTCAGTGCTGGAGGTATGGGGCTGGCTTCCCCCATCCTCCAGCCTGCCTGCCTGCCACTGGGGTCCAGGGAGCTGGCTCTCCCTGTCCCCCCAGTGTGGCACTACTCAGTGGCCTCACCGCACAGTGCGGCGCACCCCCCTGTACCGAAGCCCAGCGGTCCGGGACACTTGTCCCGGCCGCTGTAGCTCTGTCTTGTTTCAGCGCTGAGGTGCCGGGAGCGTAGCTCCCGGACCCCAGCGCTCACCATCCTAATTACACCCACGCCGCTAGGGAGCCGGCTAGCCCGGTCCCCCATGAGCGGCGCTGACTTGTGGCCTCGCCGCAGCGTCCGGCGGGGAGCCGGGCTGCGGCACACCCCCCTTGCCGCCCAGCAGCCCGGGACGTTCGTCCCGGCTGCCGCGGCTGGCCACCTCCGATGGGCTGAGGCGCCGGGAGCAGAGCTCCCGGCCCCCAGCGGCGGCACACACAGAGAGCGCTGCAGCGGGAGCCGAGCTCCCAGCCGCAGCGGCTCACCCTTCTCCCCCCCCCCCGGCGCACACACAGCTCAGTGCGCCGGGGGGCTGTGCTCACCGCTACCGGGAGCGGAGCTCCCGGACTCCGGCGGCGCACACCCGACGGCTGCAGCGGGAGCTGATCTCCCTGCTGCAGCAGTCCCCTTCTCCCCCGGCGCGCATACTCTGCTGAGCGCGCCGGGGGCTGCCCTCCCTGCCGTGGTCTCCGGAGAGGTCCGGGACCACGGCACATTTAAAAATACAGTCTTTTTTTAACATTTTATAAAACACGGCGCCTAGCGCCCAATACATTTCAAATCTGGCGCCGAGCGCCCATTGTCTTTTAAAATGCCGCCGGGCACTAGGGGTTAACCCCTTCAGTGCCGCGGCGGCCATTTTCCACGTGGCTGGAGCCTCTCCGGCCACAGTCACAGTTTTATGTATAAGTCCTAGTAGGGTTGGGATTGCGTTGCCGGCTGCCGGGATCGCAGCTGTCAACATACCAACCTGGCAGAAGGCCGGCAGAGGTACAAGCGCAACGAACCTGTGCTCACCACAGGTTCTATTCCCACCCTATGGGAATAGACCCTGTGGGTCGGCATTCCGTCGGCCGGCATTTTGAGCGCTCGGGATTCTGGCGTCGGCATGGTGACCGCCGGGATCCTGAGCGCCGGCTCATTATCCGCCTCCCGTCATAGTACATTCAAATATCTAAGTTCTGACTTAACATGTGGTCTATTCAGTTAAACCTGTACTAGACCCCTGTCAGGAGGAATACAGTAATGGTAGCAACACACAGCAGAGCATGGACAAAGGAAGACAGATCGAGCACCTTGTGCTGTCATTCCAGTTCAAAAATATAAAGTCACACAATAAAGCACTTTCATATTTGACATTTTGCAATTCTTGTTTTATTCAACAACAGCGTGAAGCCTCCATGAAGGCCGGAAATGGCGCTCGTCAGGTCTAGCTCCGGAAAAGGCTTGCTTTGTGAAAGGCTGGTGAGACATAGGTGACATCCTCTCATCAGGACTAATTAACAAGATATAAAACAAAATGCTGGAAATAGTGAGTAATAAATCCCAGTTTGTGTTAAACAAGCACTCAGCAGCTCTGCTGGGAACAGGTAGTGGCATGTACTGTATCTGCTGACATACCTTGATCAAGAATGATGATGATGATGATGATGATGATGAAGTGAACAAGAAACTCTGGAGAAAAATACAAATGGCTAAATAACACACTAGCTATCAATTATTCAGCTACACTGCCCTTTTGTGTTATATATTGGTGTACACTAGTAAAATGTCAGGTGAACGAAGGGTCCCCCGCATGGGGCATTGTAATACTTCTCACAGAGAACTCAGTCTAATATCAGATTTGAAGGGTTCTTAGCAAGATCTGACTACGGCAACCAACTGTATGCAGGGCTCATAAGTTTAACATGCACATTTATACAGGGCTGGATTAAGCCTTCAGGGGGCCTGGGGCACATAACACACAGGGCCCTATCACTCATTTTGGCATAGCGCCCCTGGCTGTGCCCGCCGTCCCTTCTCCCCCTGTACAGGCCATACACAGCTACAGCTGCTGCTGACTGTGGAGCCTGGAGATGAGCAGAATCATCCCAGTACTGCAGCTCCGGCCAGGGGGCCCCCTGAGACATGGGGGCCCAGGGATACTTACCACCTGGGCCCCCCCTTAATCCGGCACTGCATTTATAGTTCATAGTCAGCATATATTCTGAAGTGCTCTTTGGAAGAGCCTTACATACTGTATAATATGGATTTGGTGCATCCCTCCTTATTTTACTATACTATGAAATCTCACTGAACAGTTTAGAAGCTTTTAATAACTTGCACGTTGTCAGGATCCCAGACCTGATTTTTGTAATACAGTACTTTTAGGGCTGTGTCCTGCCATCCAATCCGTATGCCGCGGGCAAGGGCGTAGATGCCATAGGTGCAGGCAGTGCAGCTGCTATGGGGCCCAGAGCTGAGAGGGGCCCACCTTCCCTGTCACAGTTACATGTGTTATATACATTTTTTTTCCATTGGGCATAACATTAAATAAGGTTCTACTATGGTTCAGAAAATTTACTAAGGCACTATTCTAGGGCATAAAATGAACAACTGCTGCAGAGAAGTGTCTCTCTAGAAGAATTGGGACAGGGCCCTTAAAAATGTTGCTATGGGTCCCACAAAGTTCTGGCTACGCCCCTGGCCGCGGGTGTGGGTCAACCAGTATTAGGTTGACAGGCATTAGGTCGACTCCATATGGTTGACATGCAACTGACCAACGCAGTCAAAATGGTCAGTAGGTCGACATATAAAAGGTAGAAACTTGAAGAGGTCGACAGGTACAAAAGGTAGACATGGAAATGGTTGACACAAGTTTTTCAACGTTAAACCACATGTACGTCCAAGTAGTGTACCGCTCTGCTTGCCACACTTCGGGCAAGGTGCCTCCCTCTGCTTCCGCTGCACTCCGCATAGATTACTATTCCCAATCATGGTCCATGTGGATGGTACAGGATGAAAACTGTAACCCCCCACCCAAAAAAAAAGTGTGTCGACCATATACGTGTCAGCCATTATCATGTTGACTATTTTTATGTCAATTTAATATATGTCAACCATATGGGGTCAACCTATTGACTATCGACCTAACACTGGTCAACCTATCATCCGGATATCCCGCTCGCACACTGCTAGTTAAGGCCCTGGGGAGGACACTCTCACCGTTGCTCTGCATAGATTGCGACTGCCCCAGTGGCTGGGGACACCTCCAACTTGACAAGCAAGTGTCAGATCTCTGGGGTTTCGTGAACTTAGATCAGAAACCAGAGGGTTGGCTTGGGTATTAGGAGCATGTAATACTAGTGTAACACCCCGGGGGTTGGCAGGTGTAACTAAGTGGTTGGAAGAGGTATCACAGATGTTTGGTGGCTATGTGACAGTCTCTTTCCCTTAGATGTTTTCCCCCCGTACATTGACCGTTGTAGGATAGATTGATACGCAACAGTAATGTACTGACAATTCCGTACTGCAATTCCAACAGGATGTTTCTTTTATTGCACACAACTCTAGATTAAAGATTGTGATTAGTCGTTTGGCAAAACTGGACAATCACAATAATAATGGTACATTAAAGAAGACAAGAAAATTTGACTACAGCTCACAATACACTGGAATATTCAGTAATTCAATGGGTCAAATAATCTAATACCAGAAAGAAACAACCCTGATCCAGGCACTAATTGATTGATTGTATTCCTTACTTTTAATTTCCAATTTTATAATAAACTATAAGCTGCAATCTCTGTCCAGCTGTACCTGTGTACGTACAGCTACGGCTTGATCGTAAATTGATCAAGAGGCTACACAAGAAAGAAAAGAAAATGACTGATTGCGCTATCTCTCCAGATGCGTATATGAATAAAGACACGTCTTTTTCCACTTCTCTGGTGTTTATTTTAGTACAAACGTTATATCCCATACAACAATATAATTAAAACTCAATATGCATGCATATTCATTATGAGCTCATTCTAAAAAAAATTTAAAGATAGTAAAATAGTAATATTTCTCTGTTTTAAACATCCAGTGCTCAATCCTATCAGAGACAATTGATACTAGTTCTACTCCTAAATTAAATGCACCATAGCTTATGTACCCGCAGTTTTTAAAACGGTATTTTTCCCAAAGATGAAAAACTCAGTTCTTTGTATATAGACACAGTTTCCACAACATTAAATGATGTTTTTCCTGGTTGTGTTAGAACTCAGTCTTTTGCATATGACCACAGTTCTTATTCATGTATTATGCATAGTCCATATACTGACAGTTTTAGCACTGAAGTAAACCGCTTACCACCGTGTCCGTGGATACAGACGTGATGGGGAGATCCTCGCCGTGCACAGCGGTGATGGTTTGCTTTCTCCCTCCCCGTCTGTCCTCCGTGGTGGTAGCGGTGCTGGATGGTTTCTAACCCTCAGCGTGTTTGGGGCCACTTGTATGTGGACGGTTTGCAGAGTAGACTCTCCACCTGGCTGGCCGCGTCTCCTCTGATTGCGGTACAGCTTGGGCGGCAGGTGTGTGAGAGGTCTCGTTGGTTGTCCTTAGCTCCCAATCCGGCAGGAAAGCAAACCATCACCGCTGTGCACGGCGAGGATCTCCCCATCACGTCTGTATCCACGGACACGGTGGTAAGCGGTTTACTTCAGTGCTAAAACTGTCAGTATATGGACTATGCATAATACATGAATAAGAACTGTGGTCATTTGCAAAAGACTGAGTTCTAACACAACCAGGAAAAACATCATTTAATGTTGTGGAAACTGTGTCTATATACAAAGAACTGAGTTTTTCATCTTTGGGAAAAATACCGTTTTAAAAACTGCGGGTACATAAGCTATGGTGCATTTAATTTAGGAGTAGAACTAGTATCAATTGTCTCTGATAGGATTGAGCACTGGATGTTTAAAACAGAGAAATATTACTATTTTACTATCTTTAATTTTTTTTTAGAATGAGCTCATAATGAATATGCATGCATATTGAGTTTTAATTATATTGTTGTATGGGATATAACGTTTGTACTAAAATAAACACCAGAGAAGTGGAAAAAGACGTGTCTTTATTCATATACGCACCTGGAGAGATAGCGCAATCAGTCATTTTCTTTTCTTTCAAATAATCTAATCACAGATATATGCATATTCCAAGAAAAAAGAAGATAATAATGAGAACAATGAAGAAAGTGATTAAGAATACGGTTTCAATAGCAATTACTACTTTCCTAACTATTTCTGAAAAGAATGTCTTAGTCTTCACGGGCCATTTTACGTTGGAGCTCTTAGATCCGAAGAGCAACCAATTACTGCCTTCTCCCGGGTGACCAGAGTACTATTTTCGGCCCTGCCCCTACCTTCTGGTGTCCATGCATATTAGTTCACCCTACTAGGTGCTCACACTCCTATGTCCCTCGCTCGGGTTTCTGCAGAGAGGGGGTGTTAGCCACGGCACAGACTGACACAAGGTTCTTAGAAGTGGATCACTGGACATTTCTATAACCTCTCAGAAAGGCATTATCTATTTCCTGGCCAGATGCATCAAAGGGAGATGTGGCCCCTAAACAAAGGTATTTACAATCTGACGTCAGGGGTCATATAATATAGAGGGGGGGTTCCTGGTAAAGGTCTTATACACAGATGTAAGGCTCACATTAACAATTGGGAAAATGGGACTACAGCACTAGGCTTCAACATAAAAGTAGGCCCATTATCATGGCACCATGGTGATAACAAGCCGCCCGACCAATATCATAAATATCAAAATTCTATTTCTAGTTACCTCACAAAATTATGCTATTTTTGTACCATTACGTATTTAAGGAGACATTGGGTCTGATAATGTAGAGGGTGTACACACATGTCACTGGCCACACCCATACAGCACTGGCCACACCCATGCAGCACTGGTCACACCCACACATCACTGGACACACCTCCTCTTCTTCTCACAATAGGCAATTGATTGTTTTCATTTCCAGGCCCATTTGGCCCTTAATCTGGGCCTGCCTGTGTGCCAGTTCTGGGATTACTCATGTAGGTAGGAAAAATGATACTGTGATATGTCACAAGCAGTGAATGTCTAGGGCTCACCAGGCTGCTAACATTTCATGAGTCACATTTGGTGATTGTACTGAGTGTTTAAAAACCGCTGCATCCTTGGGCGCTAAGCAGCATGAAGGATTGATCTGTATTGTGAAGCAGTCTGCAGCCTATTAATGTGACTATTGATTCATTTTAAGGGCAACCTAGAAACTTCCTAGAGCCTGAAAACACAGAAATATAAACAAAAGCAGCCTGCATCCTCGTCTTCTCCTCAGCCCGGTAATGAATGCCCACGTGCTTGCCCTACTTATATTGGGGGTCATTCTGACCCGATCGCACGCTGCAGTTTATTGCAACGGTGTGATCAGGTCAGAACTGCGTATGCGCCGGCGCCAAAGTGCGCAGGCGCATGCCAGACACCGATGGCCGTCGCTGCGTTACGATCACCTCTGAGAGGCAGTCGCTGGGTGTGGGTGGGGGTGGGGGGGCGGAACGGCCGCCGTTCGTGGGTGCGGTCCGGCTAACACAGGCATGGCCGGACCGTGCGGGGGACGGGCCACAGCGGCTGCGTGATATCACACGCAGACGCTGCGTGCCGGGGTGCGACGAGTAGCTCCCGGCCAGCACGCTAAGGCTGCGCTGGCTGGGAGCTACTCCTAAAGTGCAAAAGCATCGCTGCTGTGCAATGCTTTTGCACTTGTGCGGGGAGGGGGCGGCACTGGCATGTGGGGCGGGATAGCCCTGTGCTGGGCATCCCCCCGCATGTCTGTGGTCATGATCTCAGCCCTGCAAAATTTTGCAGGGCTATGATCAAGTCAGAATAACCCCCATTGTACAATGGGGGTCATTCCGACTTGATCGCTAGCTGCCGTTGTTTGCAGCGTAGCGATCAGGCAAAAAAATCGGCATTTCTGCGCATGCGTACGGGCCGCAGTGCGCACGCGCAACGTACTTTCACACAAAACTATGCAGTTTCACACAAGGTCCAGCGACGCTTTTCAGTCGCTCTGCCGATCGGTGAGTGATTGACAGGAAGTGGGAGTTTCTGGGTGGTAACTGACCGTTTTCCGGGAGTGTGCTAAAAAACGCAGGCGTGTCAGGTGAAAACGCAGGCGTGCCTGGGGAAACGGGGGAGTGGCTGGCCAAATGCAGGGTGTTTTTGTGACGTCAAACCAGGAACTAAACAGACTGAAGTGATCGCAAGGAAGGAGTAGGTCTGCAGCTACTCTGAAACTGCTAGAAAAAATATCAGCACTGGTCTGCTAACCTTTCGTTCGCACTTCTGCTAAGCTAAGATACACTCCCAGAGGGCGGCGGCCTAGCGTGTGCACTGCTGCTAAAAGCAGCTAGCGAGCGATCAACTCAGAATGAGGGCCAATGTTCTGCTGCTTCCTCTTAGGTGAAATTATGCAACGAACGTCCTATCGGGTTTCCCAGAAGATATCTAGCGAAATACAACTCATAATAAAATACGATTATAATTATTCACTTGCCAAGAGGCAATCAGAAGCTGTGAGTTTACAGATCTAAACTAAATGTCAGATCACTAGTAACGTACATAAACTAAGCATCATACATGTAATTATTTATGGTCATCTTCTTGATATTAGACTGCTGAGGTGTATTGAGGTTGCCTGTACACCTATAGGGGACAATGTAATAGAGTGCGAATTTAGTAAAGTGGCGCCATTCTGACGTGTTCCGGCGAGTTTGTAGGCACTGTGCAGTATGTAATATATTAAGAAGACAAGCAATCTCGCCACTATCAATCTCGTCAAGACCAAACTCAACGCCTTAATTTTACTATGGTAAACATACAAGTTGCCCAATGTAATTATTGAGTTATTAATATATCTATTTATTAAACTTTACTGCTAGAGCGCAAACATATTCCACTGCACTTTAAAACAGTAATAGAACAGCAATAAAACAAGACTGGGCAAAAAAAGACAGACAAAGAGGTATGAAGGCCCTGCTCGTAGGCCTACAATCTGTAGGAAAATAGTCATTGATACATAAGGATAAGTACAGGTGTCATTAGCTCTGGTGACACACAGTGCGGATTAAAGACTGAAAGGGGATGTGGCTTGATGAAAGGGGCGTGGTGCCATGACAAGGGGCGTGGCCTTATAGCCAGACCCCTGTTTTTGACACTCCGGGGGTCCCGGAGATGCTGGGCTGCCCCCAGAGACTGTCTGTCTGCAGTGTCGGCTCCTAAACTGTGACAGGAGCCGAGTACTGCACGTAATGATAAAGTGCAGCACCCAGCTCCTGTCACCGAGGAGCCGGAAATTTGGTGTCACCCCTTGGCGGGTGACAGCCAGGAGCGTCCTGCACCCACCATACCCCAGTAGTGCCACCACCTAGGATAAGTGCTACATATTGTATATTTTTCCATCCAGATTGCCGAAGCTCTTGGCGGGTTACATGATCCCGTCATGCAGCAATGTTGGCCTGGGGTTAGTGGGATGTGAGTATAGAAATAGAACATATGAAAGGATACGTGTGGACTATGCAGGGGCAGATTGGGAATTTTAAGTGTCAATGGAAACATTTCCTAAAGTGGCCCTATGTAGACTTTCTTTCGAGCCTTTGAGGGTGCCTTTGGTGCACCACTAGATAAAGGGGTGTGGCCTTGAGGTAAAGAGTGTGGCCTTCAGTGAAATGCATTGTCTGCATCCACTGTTGTTACACCCCTGACTTCAGGTTTTCCGGCCCCTCTCCGCTCCACCTGCCACCAACCGCATCAGTCAGCCTGGCTTCACGCATAAAAAGAAAAGAGTCACCGAGAGGCATTCCCACAGGTCAGTCCACTGGGATTCTTTCCATTGAGCCCTTTGGCCAATCCACCCAGGGACTATGTAAATGGGAGATAATTAGTAGAATAATTTACAGAGGTTATGTGGATGGCTCAGGAACATAAGCTGCCTGAGCAGGTGAGTTTTCTGGGAATGCTTTGGAGGTTTGGAGACTAGAGGAAAGTCTTGTTGTGCATGGGTGGGTATTCCACAGAGTGCGTGCAGCCGAAAAACTGTCCTGTAACTGAGAAAAGGAGCAGGTAACGAGGGTGGATGAGAGACTTGCACAGAGAGGAGCCTGGGGGGGATCGAGCTGGGAGATTTACGAGATAAGCAAAGAAATGTATGTTGGTGTGGTTTGGTTAATAGCCTTGTGTGTACTGTAAGTAAAAGTTTTTTTATTTTGAGTTTTGCAAAATACAGGTGACCAATGTAGGGAGACAGAGAGTAGCAGCATACAAATGTTTTGCAAGAAAGATCAGTCTAACTGCTGCATACAATATAGATTCCAGTGATACAAGTCTGTTATGGGGAAGGCCAGTATGGAGATTATTGCAATTATCAATGCAGGCGATAATGAGGACTTGAATTAGAGTGTTTCCGTGTACGATACAGGCATATTCTGGATATGTTTTTTAAATGTATGTAACAGAATTTGGAAACAGACTGAATGTAGGGAACAAAGGACAGTTCAGAGTCAAGGATGACACTTAGGCAAGTTATAGATTCACTGCGCCCTCCTGAAAAAGTGGGCGTGGCCTCGCAACTTTATATTATCAAACTATAAATATATTTTCACACCCCCTCTACACACACAATTGCCAGCCTTACACATAACAGTCACAGTAGTGTTCCTTACACATAATGGGGCCGATTCAGACCTGATCGCTAGGCTGCATTTTCTCACAGCCTGCGATCAGATCTGAACTGCGCATATGTATGCAGCGCAATCCACAGGCATGAGGGACCACAGCAACGAGGATCGCCGGTCAGCGATGGGATGGTACGAAAAATACGAACGTACTGGCCATCGCAAGGAGATTGACAGGAAAAGGCCGTTTGTGGGTGGCAACTGACCGTTTTCTAGGAGTGTCCGGAAAACGCAGGAGGGACCAGGCATTTGGATGGAGGGTTTCTGACGTCAGCTCAGGCCCCGATTATTGCAGCGGCTGAGTAAGTCCTGGGCTGAGCAGAAACTGCATAAACTCATTTTTGTGCCGTTCTGCTACAAATGCGATTGCACACCTGCACACACTCCATACCCTCCCCCAGTAGGCAGCGACTACCTGATCGCAGGGATGCAAAAAACGCAACCTAACGATCAGGTCTAAATTACCCCCTATGTCTCCAGTATAGTGTCCAATACACATAATGTCTCCAGTATAGTGTCCAATACACATAATGTCTCCAGTATAGCGCCAAATACACATAATGTCTCCAGTATAGTGTCAGAAACACATAATGACCCCAGATAGACATGATAAGCCCCCCAGCAGTGCCAGATAGACATAAGCCCCCCAGCAGTGCCAGAAAGACATGATATGCCCCGCAGCAGTGCCAGATACACATGTCCATACAGTGCCAAATACATATATGCCCCACAGTGCCAGATACATATATGCACCCAGTGCCAGACACACATATGCCCCACAGTGCCAGATACATATATGCCCCCAGTGCCAGATACATATATGCCCCCAGTGCCAGATACACATATGCCCCACAGTGCCAGATACATATATGCCCCCAGTGCCAGATACACATATGCCCCACAGTGCCAGATACATATATGCCCCCAGTGCCAGATACACATGTCCCCACAGTGCCAGATACATATATGCCCCACAGTGCCAGATACGTATATGCCCCCAGTGCCAGATACACATGGCCCCACAGTGCCAGATATGCCTCCAGTGCCAGATACACATGTCCCCAAAGTGCCAGATACACATGTCCCCACAGTGCCAGATACATATATGCCCCACAGTGCCAGATACGTATATGCCCCCAGTGCCAGATACACATGACCCCACAGTGCCAGATATGCCTCCAGTGCCAGATACACATGTCCCCAAAGTGCCAGATACACATGTCCCCACAGTGCCAGATACATATATGCCCCACAGTGCCAGATACATATATGCCCCCAGTGCCAGATACACATGTCCCCACAGTGCCAGATATGCCCCCAGTGCCACAAACACATGTCCCCACAGTGCCAGATATGCCCCCAGTGCCAGATACACATGTCCCCACAGTGCCAGATATGCCCCCAGTGCCAGGTACACATGTCCCCAGTGCCAGATAGATATGTCCCCACAGTGCCAGATATTCCCCCAGTGCCAGATACACATGTCCCCACAGTGCCAGATATGCCCCCAGTGCCAGATACACATGTCCCCAGTGCCAGATACACATGTCCCACAATGCCAGATACACATGTCCCCACAGTGCCAGATACACATGTCCCCACAGTGCCAGATACACATGCCCCCACAGTGCCAGATACACATGTCCCACAGTGCCAGATATGCCCCCAGTGCCAGATACACATGCCCCCACAGTGCCAGATACACATGTCCCCACAGTGCCAGATATGCCCCCAGTGCCAGATACACATGTCCCCACAGTGACAGATATGCCCCCAATGCCAGATACACATGTCCCCAGCAGAGGCGTAACTAAGGCAGGGTAAGTGGGGCACGTGCCCTGGGCGCCTTGGCATGCCCACTCGCCCGTCACGCTGCAATGTGAGGGGAGGAGAGCGCAGCGTCTCTCCTGCCCCTCAATGTGCTAACTGCCGCTGCTGCGCTGCCAGCAGCACTGCGTGTGTGTCCGGTCTCCGGCGGCGTTAGCCAATCAGAGCTTGCGGACCGGCTCCTGATTGGCTGCCGGTCCGCGAACTAACGAACCGGCGCCACATTTAAGATAGCCGCCCTCGGAGACCTGGAGGGTTGAGGGGCAGGAGAGGCACTGTGCTGCGCTCTCCTCCCCTCACATAGCAGAGGGAAGTGGTGAGTGACTGACGTTCCTGACTGAAGTAAGTGGGGGGGGGAGGAGTCTTATATCTGGCATTGTAACTGGCACTGTGGGGCATGTATCTGTCACTGTGGGGCATGTAACTGGCACTGTGGGGCATGTATCTGGCACTGTGGGGCATGTAACTGGCACTGTGGGGCGTGTATCTGGCACTGTGGGGCATGTAACTGGCACTGTGGGGCATGTATCTGGCACTGTGGGGCATGTAACTGGCACTGTGGGGCAATGTAACTGGCACTGTGGGGCATGTATCTGGCACTGTGGGGCAATGTATCTGGCACTGTGGGGCATGTATCTGGCAGTGTGGGGCATGTATCTGTCACTGTGGGGCATATATCTGGCATGGCACTGTGGGGCATGTATCTGGCACTGTGGGGCATGTAACTGGCACTGTGGGGCGTGTATCTGGCACTGTGGGGCATGTATCTGGCACTGTGGGGCATGTAACTGGCACTGTGGGGCATTGTATCTGGCACTGTGGGGCATGTATCTTGCACTGTGGGGCATGTATCCTGCACTGTGGGGCATTGTATCTGGCACTGTGGGGCATTGTATCTGGCACTGTGGGGCATTGTATCTGGCACTGTGGGGCGCTGTATCTGTCACTGTGGATCTGACACTGTGGGGCACCATGTATCTGGCACTGTGGGGCAATTGTGTATCTGGCACTGTGTAAAAAGGGGACTCTGCATGCGTACTGTGCAAAAACTGAATGAAGGTGTGCTGAGAGACGACACAAGGGGTAGGTGATAGTGTGCTGAGAGGCGACACAGGGGGTAGGTGATAGTCATGTTGGCACGCCCCATTTTTAGTGGCCACACCCCTTCTGGTGCGTGGCCACACCCATTTTTCGGCACGCGCACATACTTCTGTTTCTGTCTGTGGGTTTTTTGGGGGAGGGGGGGCACTCTTCATCTTGCTCTGGGCTCTGAAAACCCTAGTTACGCCTCTGGTCCCCACAGTGCCAGATATGCCCCCAGTGCCAGATACACATGTCCCCACAGTGCCAGATACACATGTCCCCACAGTGCCAGATATGCCCCCAGTGCCATATACACATATCCCCACAGTGCCAGAAATGCCCCCAGTGCCAGATACACATGTCCCCACAGTGCCAGATATGCCCCCAATGCCACATACACATGTCCCCAAAGTGCCAGATAGGCCCCCAGTGCCAGATACACATGTCCCCACAGTGTCAGCTATGCCCCCAGTGCCAGATACACATGTCCCCACAGTGCCAGATAAACATGTCCCCACATTGCCAGATATGCCCCCAATGCCAGATACACATGTCCCCAGAGTGCCAGATATGCCCTCAGTGCCAGATACACATATCCCCACAGTGCCAGATATGCCCCCAGTGCCAGATACACATGTCCCCACAGTGCCAGATATGCCCCCAGTGCCACATACACATGTCCCCACAGTGCCAGATATGCCCCCAGTGTCAGATACACATGTCCCCACAGTGCCAGATACACATGTCCCCACAGTGCCAGATATGCCCCCAATGCCAGATACACATGTCCCCACAGTGCCAGATATGCCTCCAGTGCCAGATACACATGTCCCCACAGTGCCAGATATGCCCCCAGTGTCAGATACACATGTCCCCACAGTGCCAGATATGCCTCCAGTGTCAGATACACATGTCCACACAGTGCCAGATACGCCCCTAGTGCCAGATACACAAGTCCCCACAGTGCCCCCCATCCCCTCCAAAAGTGCTGCTCACCGGTCACCGTGCTGCTGCTTACTATTCTTGAGGGCAGGCAGGAGAGTGCAGCGTGCACCTCTCCTGCCCCTCATTCTCTGGCGGCGATGTCTTGCTCCAATTAGTCGCCGGTCTGCGAGCCAATCAAAGCTCACGGTCCGGCAGCCAATCAGAATCTTTAGCTGCCGGTCCGCGAGCTCTGATTGGCTCATGGAACGGCGCCGCTTACATGAGGGCTGTGGGATGCAGTGGGAGGCGGGCTGCGGGACGTGCGCTGCTGCAGGGACCTGGCTCCAGGGCAGGCTCCAATATGGCGGCGAGAGCTACCGGCGCCCATTAAGTGTGGCGCCCTGCTCGGCTGCTCTATTGGAATGTACCTGGTGCAGGCCCTGATTGCTGCTAATGGTAACATCTGTTTTCATGATGTCTAAAATAAATAATTTAAAGGAAGAAAATACATACAGTAGGGTCCCTTCCCCTTCTTAGTGTAACCGACAGCAGCCCTTCTGTTGCTATTGGAAAAATACGGGGTCAAAGAGCATGGGGTCCCCCAATCATAGAGAGAAGACCTGCAGTGTGAAGTTCCTTAAATATGATTCCACCAGCCCACAGGATGGCAGCAGGGCTGGTTTCCCTAGGGGAGTACAGACTGCAGAAAAAAATGGGCGGCTTCCCCCTCCTGGGTACATCCAACCCTATTAACAATATCGCTATAGATTTTCTGCATATTTCAGAGGCTTTGGGTATGGAAGCAATGAGTAAATAATAGTATAAATAATGTTGTTCTTTACAGGTGGACTACTGGTCCCAGCAAGGCTACAAATTGTAGAACTTGGATGAGGCTCAAGGTGGTACCAGTCCTGCAATTAACCAAACTACATACATCTATTCGCCAGAGGAGGATTGGCCATAGCATCTACAGGGAAGATTCCCGGTGGGCCGCCGCACCCGCGGGTCCTGTTTTGTTTGAGGACATGTGGTCCTATTTATCGACATAATGAATAAGATGCCAAACAATTTGCATATATGAAAAGGTCTTTGCCACTTAGTCTGTGATTGCAGATGATCTAGTGTATACTCTGTCTGCCTGCTTGGCTGACAAGATTGAGTGAATAGTGATTGGGATACGGTTGGTGTAATAAGCAAGAAACTATATCTTTCTAAAGAATGATATAGTTTCCTAAATTCTGAAGGTGTATCATATAATGTGCTCATAATATTTAATTTTATTTCCTTTTAACTTCCCCCTGATGCTGGACATCCCCACTATCTGGAAAGTCTTGGGGGGACGGTGCTGCTGCCATGGCCCATGGCTAGACCTTACACCTCTGGTGCTGCCCATGTGGGGCCACTAGTACAAATTTTTCCAGGGCCGCTTTTTGTTCCCAATCCGCCCCTGTCTATTCGCTTATCTCAAAGTATCTACCAACACGACCTCTCCACTCTGCACAAGATCTGTGTCTCTCATTCACACGCATTACTCGCTCCCATCCACGGCTACAGGACTTTTTTTTGGGCTGCACCCACTCTGTAGAACGCCCTTCCACATAAAATAAGACTTTCCTCTAGTCTCCAAACCTTCAGGCAAGCTTATCAGATTCCAGAACTGCCGACATAACATTCATAAGCTTTCCAGTCTGTACAGCCCATCTGTACAGTCCACACAGATCCTCACATATTTTCTCTTCCTTCACTTTATCATCCTGCTGACCCTTAGCCAACATTGCTGATTGACCCTATCATACGGCCCACCAAAAATCTCTGCAATGTGGTGGACCATTATGCATCATTGTGTATCAATGTCTATTTCCCTATAGGGAAACAGGGCCTTCCTACATCTATATGTGTCTGTTATTACCCATTCTTGTTTTATTACTGGGTGATCCCAATTGTAAAGCGCAATAGAATATGTTGACGCTATATAAGTACCTGTAAATAATGTGACAAGATCACTGGAATAGTGGTGGAAGGCAAGAATATTTGCAACAGGTTACGTCTTAGTTTTAAAACCCCAGGAATATTGTGTTGGTTCTGCTGAGAACTTTTGGTACGAACCAAATAAGGGTCCTGGGGTTGGATGTGAGAAGAGAGGGCGGGTTCTCCATCCTTTTAGGCCCAGTTCAAGTATTTGTACTTTTAGCCTCACAGGAGACTAATTAGGGCATTCAGCTATATGGGTGTGTCACACTGCTTGGGGAAAAGGAGAGACTATGGAGTCTCTGAAAGAGAAACCTGCTCTTGAAATCCAGTGAGCTGGGCCTGGTAAAAACCTATTGTTTTGTTTTATTAGTGAGTTAGTATTATCCTGTGTATAGTTAACGCCGGAAGGCAAGGTATTTGTTTTGATGTTTATTTCTTTTTTTCTGCACAATAAAACTGGTTGAGGCCAATTGCACCAAACCAACAGACTTGTGTGATCACTCAGCTGCTGTATCTTGCCATATACCCCAGGAGATGTTACCTGTTTCCCTGACCCTGTTACAAGGAATAAATATATAAAGAAAGAAAGAATAAATATTTTCCGAAAGCTAATGCCATGTAAGAATGGCATTAGCGGGGGGAGAAGTGTGCCCACAGGAAATAATACTTAATAATAATAATAATAATAATAATAATAATAATAATAATAATAATTATAATAAACAATTTTTTAAGTTTGTCTTGTTTTAGAAGATTTCTCAGTTTTGTTACTTAAAAAGTTTGTTTTATGTTTTTTAAGTAATAGTCAGACTTCCAGCTCCAATGTGCTCTCAGGAGACAGTAATCTGTATTATGCATCCGCTGGTGAACAATTCACTTGCCTGACAAGTGTTAAGATTGTTATCACTGCTGACTTCTGGCAGTATCACTGGATATCACTTAGCTGCCTGTGAATTGTTCTAAAAAATAACCAGAAAGTTTTCTATCGATGCATTGAGCTGAAATAGGTTGTCTTCATTTGGAAGAGGTGCTAATAAATACACCCATATGGGAGGTGCCGGATTAGACCCCTAGGCAGTCAAATTCTCTGGAGTCTGGACCCTCCCTCGCAAATTATCTCCTAATACATTTTTTATTTTACCAACAGTCTACGATCTGGAAACTGTAATGTGAATCTGATTTCTATGGTTTATGTACTTTAAGATGTTAATGGGTTCATTACGTTAATACTGTATTTTCTCTACAGAGTCTTTAATGTAAAGTTTTTGTTTCTTTCAGTTGATTTATTTTTTTCTATCTTTTGGAAACAATTTAATAAAGCGTGATTGTAATTCTCTTTCAAGATCAAATCAATATTATTTCTTTTTCATCCACTAGGGGTCACTGGAGTTACTCTTGGGATATGGACGGCTTCCATAGGAACAAGGCACTGAATAGTTAAAGTTAGAACTCTCCTCCCCTCCATATCCCAGAGTACCTCAGTGTTTTTTCTGTGCTCATTGTAGCAACAAGGCTTGTGTGGATTATCCACACTCCTTTTGAATATTTTTATCTTTATTTTGAACATTTTCCACATCCCTTCCCCCCTTCCAATAGGCGTGGGTCCGGGATAGTGGAAGCTGCTTACAAGCAGCTACTGGCGTGTCGGGCCTCTATAAAAAGAGCTCCCTCACAGCCACGTGCAGGACTACCTGCAGGAGAAGCTGGACCGAGCTTGCAGAAGAAGCCCCGTCGCAGCCCTCGCTACAAGTGTCCAGGTATGTTGGGGGACGGGGCGGTCAGCTCACGCTGCCGCCCCACTGTGTGGGGACACTGTGTTGAATGATGAGCGCTCCGCCGCTTCCAGGACACCGCCGCGTGATGGCCCGCCGCCGCTACCTGATCACCGCTGTGCTGCCTCCCGCTCATAGAGCCGCGCCGGCCGCATTCACTGTGATGAGCCCCGACGGCTCTAGGCAGCGCGCTCCCCGGCTCCCGCTACCGCTCCCCGGCTCCCTCCAGCAGCTCCCCGCAGGTAATCCCCGGCTCCGTGTAATAGAGTACACAGAGTACGGGGGGGGGGGGGGGGGGGGAAGCACACACACTAGGAGGTGAGAGTGTACCCATAGCAGCAGCAGAACGCTGCATGGGTTTTTTAGATAAAGAGGCTATTAAGTTTTTTTTTAACAGGAAATGCACTGATTATGTCTGATTGGGAATTATAATCTGCACTTTGTTTATACTGTAAGCATGGGGGGGCCATTTTAACCATGCTGTTTTTCCTGTTGTGATTCCAGACGTTCCTGTACTGCATCTCTACTCCACAGAAGGCGCAGGGGTGTTAGTGGGAATTTGGGATCAGATTTCATATAGACTGGCGTGCACTGCACTTGGCCAGATATATATATGTAGAGACACCTTAGTACAATTTTACTGAGTCGTGCAAGTTGTCTGTCTTTGTATTTTGTGTTGTCTGTCTGCATAATGAGTAAGGCACCAGCAAAAACAAAAAAGCAGTTTCACTGCCATGTCTGTAAGAATGTGTTACCGGATGGATCTACCACATGTACAGTATGTTTTGTGGATTCAGCTACGAATACAAGTTCGGCTCCGGTTAAAAAGCCGGTTTCATCCCCGGACCCTCCATGGGCTATGCTAACACAGGTTATGGCTGGATTGCAATCAGAATTGGCCGCCGCTCGACAAGAGCGGGAAGCGGCAAGATCTGAGTCTAGGGTGAGACCGCTAGAACTACCGGAGGGGTCTCAGCCTTGCCAAAAGTCCAAGTCCACTATGGGAAGAAAGGATAAATTTCATTTGTCTTATGATTTACCAGTTTCTGCTATGTTGCATTCTGACGATTCTATGCCAGACCTCTTTGCGCAAGATGACGGTGAGGAGGGCGAAGTAGACCAGCAGTCAGATAGTGACGATTTTGACAGCCCGGGCATTGATAATCTCATCAGAGCGGTGCGTCAGTCTCTGAAGTTTACAGAAACTGAGGAGCCGCTGACAAATGATGAGGTCGTCTTTACTAAATGACAGAGAACTCCAATGTGTTTTCCTGTTTCGGAATCTCTTAATAAGATGTTATTAGAAACACGAAAGAATCCGGATAAACGGTTTTCTATACCTCACAGATTTAAGTCTAGTTACCCGTTTCCAGAGTCTGTGACAGCTACATGGGAGAATCCGCCGTCTGTGTCTAAACTTACAAAGAAATTAACCATACCAGTACCAACTGCTACTACGCTTAAAGACCCGTCGGACCGTAAAATAGAAGCTATGCTAAAGTCCATGTATACAGCAGCAGGAGTGTTGCTTAGACCTGGGTTGGTTGTCATTTGGGTAACTAAGGCGTTAATGGTATGGATAACAGAACTCAAGTCTGCCTTACGTGACGATCACCTTATACTTCTCGCTGATCAAATCTGGGAAGCTGCTGATTATCTATGTACAGCTTCTACTGACTTCTGTCAGCTCACTTTTCGCCTTTCATCCTCGCTAGTTACAGCACGACGAGCAATCTGGCTGCGGTCTTGGCAGGCGGAGGTCAAAAAAGGTATAGAGGCGTTACCTTACGGTGGCGAGAAGTTGTTTGGTCCTGAATTGGACAAATGGATTTCTGAGGCCACGGGAGGAAAATCTGTTTTCTTACCAGTGCCTCCAACGGTACCTAGACGGAGATACTCTGGACCGGCCTTCAAATCCTTTAGACCTCAGTCCTTTCGCGGGCGTGGCAGAGGAACAGCCACGCCTGGTAGATGAGGTCGTGGACGTGGTTTCCTACAAACCAACACCAGTCGTCAGGACGCTAAGGTCACCGACAAGCCAGTGGCATGACGGGCTCCCAGCCCATCTCGGATCTCCAATTGTGGGAGCACGCCTCCAGACGTTCCCGTTGGCGTGGCTACAGACGTCCACAGATGGGTGGATCCGCAATTTAGTGTTAAAAGGTTACAAAATAGAGTTCGAATGTCTTCTGCCACTGCGGTTTTTCAAGACAGGACTGCCTCTGTCGGACGACAAGAGGGCGGTTCTGCAAATTGCAATTCAGTCTCTGCTGGATGCAACAGTTTTGATTCCGGTCCCTGTACACCAACAAGGTCAGGGTTATTATTCCAGTCTGTTTGTGGTACCAAAGCCGGATGGCTCGGTCAGGCCAATATTGAACTTAAAGGGTCTCAATCGGTACGTCACTTACTACAGATTCAAGATGGAATCGCTGCGGTCAGTAATTGCAGGTTTAGAGCCACAGGAATTCATGATTGCACTGGATCTCAAGGATGCGTACTTACACATTCCGATTTGGCCACCTCATCAGAGGTTTTTACGGTTTGCAATACGACAAAACCATTATCAGTTTCAGGCTCTACCGTTTGGCCTCTCGTCAGCGCCTCGGGTATTCACCAAGGTGATGTCTGTGATGATAGCTCATCTCAGATCCCTGGGAGTTATAATAGTTCCGTACTTGGACGATCTGCTCATCAAAGCACCGTCTCACCAGATGCTCCTTCAACATGCGTTGCTAACGTACAATGTACTGGTTCAGCACGGTTGGATTGTCAACTTCAAGAAATCACTTCTGATTCCGTCTCAACGACTTCAATTCCTAGGTATGATTTTCGATACGGTAAATCAAAGAATTTACCTACCAGAATAGAAAGTGCAGGTCATTCGTCATCTGGTACAATTAGTGCTCAGGCCACGCACAGTCTCGGTACATTTGTGCATTCGCCTCTTAGGCACAATGGTGGCGGCTTTCGAAGCACTTCAGTTCGGGAGATTTCACTCACATCCTTTTTAACTGGATGTGCTCGCACAGTGGTCGGGCTCGCATCTGCAGATTCACCACAGGGTGAGGTTGTCGCCACGGGCCAGGGTATCTCTACTCTGGTGGCTCAAAGTACACAATCTAACCACAGGGAAATGGTTCGGCGCCTGGAATTGGATAATTCTAACGACGGACGCGAGTCTGAGGTTGGGGAGCTGTAGTTCAAAATTGTCAGCTCCAGGGTCTCTGGATGGATCACGAAAGATTGCCGTCGATAAATATCCTGGAACTCCGGGCAATTTACAATGCGCTACGACAAGCAGTGCACATGCTTCGGTCTCAGACTGTTCAGGTGCAGTCAGATAATGCGACGGCGGTCGCATACATCAACAAACAAGGAGGAACGAGAAGCCGCATGGCAATGCGGGAAGTAGCATCGAATCCTCAATTGGGCCGAGCGACACCAACTGATATTGTCGGCAGTGTTCATTCTGGGAGTGGACAACTGGGAGGCGGATTATCCTAGCCGTCAGGATTTTCATTCAGGAGAATGGGCATTAAATCCAGAAGTGTTTCACATGTTGGTCCAAAGGTGGGGTTACCCTCAAGTGGATCTGATGGCATCTCGCCACAATCACCAAACGCCCCAGTATGTGTCCAGAACGCGAGATCCAAAGGCAGTGGCGGTGGATGCTCTCACCATCGCGTGGCCGTACAGCCTCGTGTATCTGTTTCCACCGTTTCCGCTGCTCCCTCTGTTGCTAAAACGGATCAAAAGAGAGTCCGTCACAGTAATACTAGTGGCGCCTCATTGGCCTCAGAGAGCTTGGTTCTCGGATCTCCGCGGGCTACTCGCAGACGATCCTTGGCCGCTCCCACTACGTACGGACCTGTTACAACAGGGTCCGTTCCTTTACCTCGATTTAGCGCGGCTGCGTTTGACGGGGTGGCTGTTGAGACCGCCCTCTTAAGAAGAGAGAGCTTTCCAGTATCGTTATACCAACCATGTTACGAGCTAGGAAGCCGGTTACGGCAGCTCATTATTACAGAATTTGGCGTGTCTATATAGCTTGGTGTGAAGATCGGAAGTTTCCGACTTCATCTTTCAAGTTATCCCGTTTTTTGTTATTTCTTCAGACAGGGTTAGATGGAGGACTGCGTTTATCTACACTAAAGGTGCAGATATCTGCGTTATTAATTTACTTTCAAAGACGATTGGCTCTATTGCCGTCGGTACACACTTTTCTGCAAGGAGTCCTCAGAGTACAGCCTCCATTCATTCCACCTACAGCGCCATGGGACTTGAATCTGGTTTTAGATTTCTTACAGTCTTCATATTTTGAACCCTTACACCAAGTGAATATTAAGTTTCTCACTTGGAAAACAATTTTTCTACTAGCCTTAGCTTCAGCAAGGCGTGTTTCAGATTTGGGTGCCTTGTCATGCAAGTCACCGTATTTGGTGTTTCATGATGACAGAGCGGAACTTCGGATGAATTCCACTTTCTTACCAAAGGTAGTGTCATCATTTCACATCAATCAACCAATAGTAGTTCCTGTGTTGACAGGAAATTCTGGAACCTTGGATGTGGTACGCGCATTACTCGTTTATGTATCCCGAACGTCTACAGTTCGGAAGACGGATACGTTGTTTGTTCTCTATGATGCTGCCAAGATGGGTTGGCCAGCTTCTAAGCAGACTTTATCCAGATGGATTAAACTGACCATTCGTCAGGCTTACCTTCATGCTAGGTTACAGCCGCCTACATCAGTAACAGCTCATTCCACACGTTCTGTGGGAACTTCGTGGGCAGCTGGTCGTGGGGCTTCTACGACGCAGCTTTGCCGGGCGGCTACATGGTCACGTTTGTGCGCTTTTATAAGTTTGATACGTTTGCGGCATCAGCATCTAGCTTTGGCCGCCTAGTGTTACAGGTGCCAAACAGCTCTCCCGCCCACGGGGGAAACTTTGGTACATCCCAAGAGTAACTCCAGTGACCCCTAGTGGATGAAAAAGAAAATAGGATTTTGGTACTTACCAGGTAAATCCTTTTCTTTGAATCCATAGGGGGCACTGGACGCCCACCCAGAGCAGTTTTACCTGGTTTGTGGTAAGTTCAGAGGATCTTATGGTAACACATTCTCACCGACTGGTTCAAAGTTTCAAGTTCTAGCGGTTATAGTGCCAACTGTTTAGTTGTCAGTCACGTTATGTGTCAACTTTATTGATGTCCGTTATGTTATATGTAATTCTCCATTGTCAACCTCTCTATAGCTCCTGTTCGGCTCAGTAAAACACACTGAGGTACTCTGGGATATGGAGGGGAGGAGAGTTCTAAATTTAACTATTCAGTGCCTTGTTCCTATGGAAGCCATCCATATCCCAAGAGTAACTCCAGTGCCCCCTATGGATTCAAAGAAAAGGATTTACCTGGTAAGTACCAAAATCCTATTTTTGATCCGTTGTTGCGGGGCCTCTAAAAGGCGCGGGCCCCATAGGCAGGTGCCTACTCTGCCTATTTGGTAATCCGGCACTGTCTACGGGCCATTTTTAATAGGCAGAGGCGTGATTCTAGAGAGTTTGCCAATATTTTTAAAGCGTCAATAATTTAAAAGGTAAAACCAAAAATATCGAAAGACTCCACAGAATTGCTCTTGCGCCCAGTGGCGCCGAGAGAGGGGGGGTGGGGGTGGGGGTGGGGAACAAATTACCTGGGCCCAGGTCAATTGGAGGGGCCCAGGTCCACGCCTCCTGTGATTAGGACATGCCCTGGCTGGGAGGCATGCCATGGTCCTCTGAGTGGGTGCTTCTCATATGCTACACAAGCCCCCAAAGAGGTGTGGCCATGACACCAGCATGTTGTGGTCACACCCCCTCCAGGGGGGACAGGGGGGCCCAGGGGGACAGGGGGGCCCAGGAAGATGTTATACTGGGGCCCAGGATTTCTCTTAGCAGCCCTGCTTGTGCCTGCATCTCACAGCCTAATAAATATGGCCTCATATTTGTTGGGGGAGAAGACCTATTAACAAAATAAAGCAGATCAGTAGCTGATATAAGGTGGAATGATGACTAATGTTGTTTTTCTATTTTATTTCAATTCACCGCCTTCCAACAGACTAATTAAAATAATTTGAATGAATTACATGTACTTTCAAATGTTACAGGGTCACCCGGGTGAGTGCCATCTCTCTCACATGTGGTAATATTAATCTGAGCTTCCATTCCAGCAATGGCGGTAACTGCATCATCCTCTATGTGGTGGATCTGAAATGATGGATTATAGAGAGTAAGCGCAATTGTTTCCTTTATAATTGGTGGCTTTGTCTGTATGCTAATTTCTATGATTTTTATTTTTTTTACTTCACAGAAAGAAGTAGGAAGTGTAAATTGGATTTCCCAAGACGGGTTGTCAGTCCCACTTGAGCAAGTGCTGCAGCTGCTTTGTTCAGCCAGTTGCTACGGTAGAAACCACCGTCTCGTCTTCGGTTTCCTTTACATGTACTAACCTTATTAATTCTGCCTTATGACATCCTGTCAGCGGCCGGCCAGGCGGTAAGAAACCTGCAGATCAGAGGAATACAGTGGACGACAACGTAGAATGCTGTTCTGCTGCATGTAGCTAGGATGGATTCTGTTCCCATATCTGTGTATCACACATCTTCTAATAGCACACAAAGATTCTTTACCAGATTCTCCATACGGTACCATACTTGACAGGAACCAGCAACTTTCCAAAGACAGCTCCGCCCCAGCTCCATCCTAATTGGCTGTCATTAAACCCATGTTTTACATTTCCCTGAGGCTTGCAGTTCCCTGATACCCAATAAAAAAAGTGATTAACCCAAGTTGGCTTGTCCGACTGCAGTTACACACTGCAACCTGCGTAAATACAGTGGGGACATGTGGTAAGTCATCCACTTTGCCACACTATGGGGGTCATTCCGACCCGATCGCTCGCTGCAGTTTGTCGCAGCGCAGCGATCGGGTCAGAGCTGCACATGCGCCGGCGCCGGCACAGGGCAGCTTTCGTTACCTAGCGATCGCCTCTGAGACAGAGGCGGTTGCTAGGCGGGAGGGGGATGAACGGCGGTGCTAAGCCGCCGTTTAGGGGGAGCGGTCCGACCAACGCAGGCGTGGCCGGACCGCTGGGTGGGCAGGCCACGGCGGATGCGTGACGTCTCACGCAGCCGCTGTGGCCATCGGGAGCGACGAGCAACTCCCGGCCAGCCGCTGGAGCTGCGCTGGCCGGGAGTTACTCCTCAAATACAAAGGCATCGCCTCTGTGCGATGCTTTTGTATTTGTGCGGGGAAGGGGGGGGGGGCGGCACTGACATGCGGGGCAGATTAGACCTGTGCTGGGCGTCCTCCCGCATGTCTGAGTAAACGATCGTAGCTGTGCTAAATTTAGCACAGCTACGATCAACTCGGAATGTCCCCCAATATACTGTACATATATAATTACATACATACATATACATAAACCTTAAAGCAGTACAGATAATGAAGGTAAAGTATTTTTTCTGCTACTCTCTACCTGTGCTTTAGATTGGCATGCATTGGATAACCCGGCTAGCCCTATTGCAGCTATTAGACGGGATGATCCTATATAAGAAACTGTTAATAAATAAGTAAAGCTCAGTTTTGCTAGGTTATGCAAGTTAAGCTCGTTGCTATTCCAGTTTTGCTAGGTTATGCAAGTTAAGCTCGTTGCTATTCCAGTTTTGCTAGGTTATGCAAGTTAAGCTCGTTGCTATTCCAGTTTTGCTAGGTTATGCAAGTTAAGCTCGTTGCTATTCCAGTTTTGCTAGGTTATGCAAGTTAAGCTCGTTGCTATTCCATTCTCTGGACCTGTGCCAACCAAGTTTGTTGACCACTATCTGACGAGCGGCCGCTTGACGGGGGTTTGCAGTAAAATCTGGCTCTCCCCTGCTAGGAGGACCGGACGTGGAGTGACTGACTGATGGAGAGTTATTTTCTACCCAACTGTTACTGTTCACAGTCATTTGTAAGTTTCTGACATGCGACAATATTTTCTATGGATAGAGGAACATGTCCAACAAAAGACTTTGCACTTGGTAAGTGTTTTGTTCATAGGTTTGTAAATCCAGTCATCAGGACACAGAGACATGTGAGTTCACTGCTGTGCTGTTTATTCCATCCAACTCCAGGCTCACTGCACACTGGACCACCCACTTCCCAGCATTCCACTGGTCCCAGGGACCATCACTAAAGATTCAGGTTTGCACTTATTAGTAAGGGAGTGTCTACAAATATTAATACACTAACATCACATCCTCTTTTCTTTAAAGATAAGCCCTGTACGCTTCAATGCAACAATTAACAACATCATATTAAGAACATCATCTAACACGTTTCAATGAGTCTCTCAGGTCTGCGTATTTCCCTTTTGGGTCTTTCATACACAGTCTGTGTTTCATCGACCATGTTGGACCTTTCTAGAATCGTGGTTTGTTCACCATTATCAGGATCATCATATATGTCAGATGAAGGGTATTCTTCAGTCATGTTGTCTCCATTATGGTTAGGTTAAGATCTTAAATCCACCCGATTTCTTCTTACTTCCGTTCCATGCTCTGTACGTATAGTATAAGATCTTGGTGCTACTTGTGCTTGCACAATACCTTTCTGCACCCAAATACCTTTCTCGTGATCTCTGAGATGGACTTGGTCACCTGATTTTAGATCAGATAAGCTTTTTGCTCGCCTGTCATGGAACAGTTTCTGTTTCGCCTGTTGACGTTCCTTACTCAGTCTGACCAACGCTGAGTTATGTGTATTAAGCAGTTCATCATGTATCGGGAGATTTGCTCTAATCCTCCTTCCCATCAGCATTTGTGCAGGAGAAAGTCCATTCTGTAAAGGTGTACTGCTGTAGATTAAAAGACTTTTGTAGAAATCTTCTTTACCTTCTTGAGCTTTTTTCATGAGACTCTTTACAGTTTTTACTGAACTTTCCACCAACCCATTTGAGCGTGGATAGTGGGGACTTGACGTAGTATGGACAAATTCCCACTCATCAGCAAATTGTCTAAATTCAGCACTGGAAAACTGAGGACCATTGTCAGTGAACACTTCCATAGGAACACCATGCCTTGCAAAGATTGACTTCATGCAATTGATTACGGCTTTACTAGTAGTTGTATGTAGTGTCTTCAACTCAGGGTAGTTAGAGTAATAATCAGTCACGACAATGTATATTTTCCCATTACAATCAAACAAATATGCGCCAACTTTCTGGTACGGTCTCTCTGGCACTGCGTGAGGACTCAGTGGCTCGACTTGTTATTTCGGTCTATACGTAAGACATAATTCACATGTAGCTGTAGTCTGTGCTATGTCTTGGTTCATTCTTGGCCAATACATAACTTCATGCGCTCTCCGCTTACATTTTTCTTCTCCTAAGTGGCCTTCATGTATCTTGCACAGCATAGTTTTTCTTAGTCGTGCAGGTATGTCAAACCTATTGCCTTTGTAAATAATACCATCGACAACTGTAAGGTCACTGCGGTACATCCAATAATCATGGATAGACAGTGGGCACGCATGTTTTTCTGCTGGCCAACCTTTCAGAATGATATCTTTCAACACTTTCATTGTGTCATCTGTCTCAGTTTCTTTCCTAATCTGTTCTTGTCTTGCAAGAGACACTGGTAGAGAAGCTACGATCAAATTAACATAGGCTTCTATCTCTTCATCCATCAGACTTTTGGAACCTTCACTTTTGTCCACAGCACGAGAAAGTGTATCAGCAATGTACATGTATTTGCCGGGACAGTACAGCAAGTGTACATCATATTTCTGTAGTCTGATAAGCATTCGTTGAATTCTCATGGGACAATCATGTAATGATTTAGTCATGATAGCTACCAATGGCTTGTGGTCAGTTTCCACTGTAAATGTTTGACCATACACAAACTGATGAAATCGCTCACATGCATATGTGATCGCTAGAAGTTCTTTTTCTATCTGAGCATACCTTGTTTCAGCACTTGTCAGTGCTCTTGATGCATAGATTACTGGTTGCCATGTATCCTCATGTTCTTGTAACAGCACTGAGCCTAGGCCAAATTGTGAAGCATCTGCTGAAATTCTTATTCTTTTCTTAGGATCAAAGAATTTTAGCACTGGTTGCTCTGTAATGATCTGTTTCAAGTTTTGCCAACTTTCTTCTTGTTCATGTGACCACATCCACTCGTTATCTTTGTCCAACAACCATCTAAGAGAGTTCATTCAGAGAGTTGAGAAATAAACTTTCCTAAGTAAATAATCATTCCTAGGAATCTTCTGACATCGTCTTTGTTGTTAGGACGTTCCATGTTCACTATGGCTGATATTTTCCTTGGGTCTGGTTTTACACCTTGATCCGAGACCACGTCGCCCATAAAGGTAAGTGTATTCACGCCAAATTCACATTTGTCCTTGTTTAGCTTTAGATTCACTTTCTTGACAAGTTCCATTACTTGTCTCAATCTAGAATCATGTTCTTCCTTTGTAGATCCCCAGACAATAATGTCATCCATCATTGTTTCAACACCTGGAATATGTTCACAAATCATGTGTATCTTTTTGTGATATACTTCTGGAGCAGACAATGGGGCAGATGTATTAACCTGGAGAAGGCATAAGGAAGTGATTAACCAGTGATAAATGCAAGGTGATACACGCACCAGCCAATCAGCTCCAATATGTAAATTAACAGTTAGGAGGTGATTGGCTGGTGCGTGTATCACCTTGCAAATATCACTGGTTTATCACTTCCTTATGCCATCTCCAGGTTAATACATCTGCCCCAACATTCCATATGGTAGTCGAAGAAATCTGTATCGACCTTCTGGTGTATTAAATGTACAAAGCTTTGAGCTGGCCTCATCTAGCTTCATTTGCCAGAATCCTGAAGATGCGTCCAATTTACTGAACCATTTTGCTCCCGCAAATTGCGACATGATTTCATCTCTGGTTGGTAGTTTGAAATGTTCTCGTTTAATAGCTTTGTTTAAATCTCTGGGGTCTAGACATATTCGGAGTTGTCCATTTTTCTTTTCAACAATTACTAAGGAGCTTACCCATTCAGTAGGCTCATCAACTTTCTGTATCACACCCAAGGCTTCCATGCGATTTAACTCTTGTTTCAGTTTTTCTCTCAGCGCAAATGGCACTTTTCTACAGGGGTGTATCACTGAAGAAACTTGCGTGTCTATATTTATTTTATGCTCTCCAGGCAAACAACCTAGACCTTCAAACAAGTCTCTGTATTCTGTAAACATCGATTTGCAGTCATCTTCTACTTGTGATGTCACCATAAAAACTTTCTTTAGCAAGCTTCGTTTCTCACAGGAACTTAATCCTAGAATCGGTTGCACATTTTTATCCACAATCAGTAGAGATGTTTTAAACTGTTGTCCCTTATATTTCAGTGTCACTAAGTATGTACCTTTCACAGGAATTTCCTCCCCAGTGCACCCTGTAACTTTCACTTTGGCTGGGTGAATCTTAGGTTTTACTCTAAAAGTCTTATAGTCTTGAAATGATATTAAATTCACCTGCGCACCAGTATCAAGCTTAAAGGGAATGACAATCTCGTTTACAGTTAAAGGGACAATCCATTCTTTCTTATCTGCACTGCAAACTTCAATGCAATCCACAAAGAATTCACCTATTTGTTTAACAGCATGCACTTTGGTTGTTTTACTTTTAATTTTACAGCATTTGTCAGAGTGATTAAGTCTACCACATTTCATGCAGGTTTTACCATAAGCAGGGCACATTTTAGGATTGTGAGCATTTCCACATCTACTACACATTTCCTTATTAGACTGTGGCTTAGACTGCTTCATTCTTGAGAATGGAGGTTTGCATGGCTCTGTTTTCTGCACTACATGCACATCAGCTTCCTTGTGTAACTTTTTGGCTTGAAATCTAGTTATTTCTGCAGATCTACACATAGTCACTGCCTTTTCTAGTGTTAGGTCTTGCTCTCTCAGCAACCTCTTATGGATTTGATCAGTATGTTACAGACCTGCAATCACTCAGTAAAACCTGTGAGTTTGGTGATTTAAAGGATTCACTGATTAGAGATCGTATTGTCTGTGGAATACCTGATAATGGACTCAGAGAGAGATTGCTGAGAGAGCAAGACTTCTGATCACACGTGAAAAACTTATATCTTTCATATGTCACATTTTACCTTGGCACAAAGTAATATTCAAATTTTTGCATTATAGAAGATAGCACCATATTCTGCCCCTCAGCAAACTGAAAACTATTATAAATGTCCTGCACATCCTCTTCTATCACATGGAGGAAAATGGATGCCTTTGTTTTGTCAGTCTCTGAATCAGCTCCACATGCAGCAAGATATATATTAAACCTTTGCTTAAATCTTTTCCAGTTTTCAGACAAGTTACCAGACATCAGCATGCCGGTTGGAGAAGCTAGTTTATCCATGGTTACTCACTGTTTGAAGATAGGAGCACACGGCAGGCTTTGCAGACACAGAGTATCCCAGCTACAGACTTCTGCAAGATTCTGTCACACTCTGAGAGCACTAGCAGTCCAAGTTAAACTTCTTCTGACACCATGTTTTGTTCATACGTTTGTAAATCCAGTCATCAGGACACAGAGACATGTGAGTTCACTGCTGTGCTGTTTATTCCATCCAACTCCAGGCACACTGTACACTGGACCACCCACTTCCCAGCATTCCCCTGGTCCCAGGGACCATCACTAAAGATTCAGGCTTACACCTATTAGTAAGGGAGTGTCTACAAATATGAATACACTAACATGACAGTAAGGTCCAATGTTCTCTCTCACCCAGGCCTACTGCTGCTGGGATGAAATTTTAATTTGATACACAAGGTTTTGAGTCATGGCAAGCATATGGGTTTTTGCGGCTTGCAAGTGCTTACTGATTCAACCTTACATAGACTTGCAGGCTTTGGGTTTAGGGTGTGAGTATAGAGTAAGTTTTGCCTGATCTGTCTAATGGTCTGGGGAGGTTAGGAGGGTGGTTCAGGAGTAGGATAAGCATTCCTGCAAGTGGGAGTTTGCAGAGATCTCTTCAATGGAGACTCCTGATTTTGAGGGTGTGGGAGGGCTTCTGGAAAGGGTGTAGTATGGTATGCCGGCGGCCGGGCTCCCGGCGACCAGCATACCGGCGCCGGAAGCCTGACGGCCGTCATACCGACAGCATGGCGAGCGCAAATGAGCCCCTTGTGGGCTTGCTGCGCTCGCCACGCTGTGGGCACGGTTGCGCGCTACGTGCGCCACGCTATTTATTCTCCCTCCAGGGGGGTCGTGGAGCCCCACGAGGGAGAAAAAGTGCCGGATGTCAGGATTCCGGCGCCGGTATACTGTGCGCCGGGATCCCGACAGTCGGCAACCTGAAGACTACCCTTCTGGAAAGGCCGGCCTCCTTCTTCTCAGCCCCATGAAGTTGATTTGACAAGGAGTAGCGATGACGCAATTTGCTACGAATCATGTAAGTGCGGCCCTGCCCCCAGTGGCACAAAGCCAGTATTCCCGGCAAATACCGAGGTGGGGCTGTGATAACGTGATTCACAGCACCCTGCCCTCATCCTGCCCTCTCCAAGGATCTCCCATAGATGATCTTGCGTAGTTTGGCAAGTATATTGGATCCTGTAAGCTACATGCAGCCAATGTAGGAATTGACAGAGCAGCGTACAGGAACATTTTGGGACTGATGCAGACAACTGGCTGCGGAGCCTACTGTATGCTGCAGGTTTTCGTGCTGCACATGCTCCGTAGCAGCGTACACAAGTCTGGGTGATGCTGAGTCAAACGGATTTCAGTCACATCTCATCTTGCAAGCGGAGGCCTAATTTGGCTGCAATGGGAGATCTAACACAGTCAAAGCTCAGAGACAACATGTCAGCGGAACTGCATGCTACGTAGATCCGATCCGAAGCGCAAATATGCAAGTATGTGGCTGGTGCAAGTGTGCACTGATGATGATAACGCGTGTAACACCAGGCCTTAGCACAGGAATACCTCCCAACATCAGGAGATGAAAGGCGGGACTCCCTGGCATGGGTGAAAAGGGGCGTCACCTATAGTAAGGGGGCGTGGATTCACGAGAGTGACACAATCGCGAGCCATGCCCCTGTTTCCGTCACTATGGGGGCATGGCCAGCTGCTGACATGCCCCCGGTGCCTCTGTCTCCCGTGAATAGACGCTGTGTTCATTAGAGATGAGCGGGTTCGGTTCCTCGGAATCCGAACCCGCCCGAACTTCATGTTTTTTTTCACGGGTCCGAGCGACTCGGATCTTCCCGCCTTGCTCGGTTAACCCGAGCGCGCCCGAACGTCATCATGACGCTGTCGGATTCTCGCGAGGCTCGGATTCTATCGCGAGACTCGGATTCTATATAAGGAGCCGCGCGTCGCCGCCATTTTCACTCGTGCATTGAGATTGATAGGGAGAGGACGTGTCTGGCGTCCTCTCCATTAGAATAGAGATAGATTAGATAGAGAGAGAGAGATTGTGCAGAGTCGCAGACAGAGTTAGTTTACCACAGTCAGTGACCAGTGCAGTTGCTAGTTAACTTTTATTTAATATAATATATCCGTTCACTTCTCTCTGCTATATCCGTTCTCTGCCTGAAAAAAAAAACGATACACAGCACAGTCAGTCACACAGTGTGACTCAGTCTGTGTGCACTCAGCTCAGCCCAGTGTGCTGCACAGTCATCAATGTATAAATTAAAAGCTTATAATTAATTGTGGGGGAGACTGGGGAGCACTGCAGGTTGTTAGCAGGAGCCAGGAGTACAATTATATTAATTAACAGTGCACACTTTTGCTGCAGGAGTGGTGACCAGTGCCTGACCACCAGTATAGTATTGTTGTATACTACTAATATCTCTTTAAATATCAACCAGTCTATATTAGCAGCAGACACAGTACAGTGCGGTAGTTCACGGCTGTGGCTACCTCTGTGTCGGCACACGGCAGGCAGTCCGTCCGACCAGAATTGTATTATTTATTATTATATACCTACCACCTAACCGTGGTTTTTTTTTCATTCTTTATACCGTCATAGTGTCATCCTAATTGTTACGAGTATACTACTATCTCTTTATCAACCAGTGTACAGTGCGGTAGTTCACGGCTGTGGCTACCTCTGTGTCGGCACACGGCAGGCAGTCCGTCCGACCAGAATTGTATTATTTATTATTATATACCTACCACCTAACCGTGGTTTTTTTTTCATTCTTTATACCGTCATAGTGTCATCCTAATTGTTACGAGTATACTACTATCTCTTTATCAACCAGTGTACAGTGCGGTAGTTCACGGCTGTGGCTACCTCTGTGTCGGCACACGGCAGGCAGTCCGTCCGACCAGAATTGTATTATTTATTATTATATACCTACCACCTAACCGTGGTTTTTTTTTTCATTCTTTATACCGTCATAGTGTCATCCTAATTGTTACGAGTATACTACTATCTCTTTATCAACCAGTGTACAGTGCGGTAGTTCACGGCTGTGGCTACCTCTGTGTCGGCACACGGCAGGCAGTCCGTCCGACCAGAATTGTATTATTTATTATTATATACCTACCACCTAACCGTGGTTTTTTTTTTCATTCTTTATACCGTCATAGTGTCATCCTAATTGTTACGAGTATACTACTATCTCTTTATCAACCAGTGTACAGTGCGGTAGTTCACGGCTGTGGCTACCTCTGTGTCGGCACACGGCAGGCAGTCCGTCCGACCAGAATTGTATTATTTATTATTATATACCTACCACCTAACCGTGGTTTTTTTTTCATTCTTTATACCGTCATAGTGTCATCCTAATTGTTACGAGTATACTACTATCTCTTTATCAACCAGTGTACAGTGCGGTAGTTCACGGCTGTGGCTACCTCTGTGTCGGCACACGGCAGGCAGTCCGTCCGACCAGAATTGTATTATTTATTATTATATACCTACCACCTAACCGTGGTTTTTTTTTTCATTCTTTATACCGTCATAGTGTCATCCTAATTGTTACGAGTATACTACTATCTCTTTATCAACCAGTGTACAGTGCGGTAGTTCACGGCTGTGGCTACCTCTGTGTCGGCACACGGCAGGCAGTCCGTCCGACCAGAATTGTATTATTTATTATTATATACCTACCACCTAACCGTGGTTTTTTTTCCATTCTTTATACCGTCATAGTGTCATCCTAATTGTTACGAGTATACTACTATCTCTTTATCAACCAGTGTACAGTGCGGTAGTTCACGGCTGTGGCTACCTCTGTGTCGGCAGTCGGCAGGCAGTCCGTCCATCCATAATTGTATTATTATTATAATATATACCACCTAACCGTGGTTTTTTTATACCACCTAACCGTGGCAGTCCGTCCATAATTGTATACTAGTATCCAATCCATCCATCTCCATTGTTTACCTGAGGTGCCTTTTAGTTCTGCCTATAAAATATGGAGAACAAAAAAGTTGAGGTTCCAAAATTAGGGAAAGATCAAGATCCACTTCCACCTCGTGCTGAAGCTGCTGCCACTAGTCATGGCCGAGACGATGAAATGCCAGCAACGTCGTCTGCCAAGGCCGATGCCCAATGTCATAGTACAGAGCATGTCAAATCCAAAACACCAAATATCAGAAAAAAAAGGACTCCAAAACCTAAAATAAAATTGTCGGAGGAGAAGCGTAAACTTGCCAATATGCCATTTACCACACGGAGTGGCAAGGAACGGCTGAGGCCCTGGCCTATGTTCATGGCTAGTGGTTCAGCTTCACATGAGGATGGAAGCACTCAGCCTCTCGCTAGAAAACTGAAAAGACTCAAGCTGGCAAAAGCACCGCAAAGAACTGTGCGTTCTTTGAAATCCCAAATCCACAAGGAGAGTCCAATTGTGTCGTTTGCGATGCCTGACCTTCCCAACACTGGACGTGAAGAGCATGCGCCTTCCACTATTTGCATGCCCCCTGCAAGTGCTGGAAGGAGCACCCGCAGTCCAGTTCCTGATAGTCAGATTGAAGATGTCAGTGTTGAAGTACACCAGGATGAGGAGGATATGGGTGTTGCTGGCGCTGGGGAGGAAATTGACCAGGAGGATTCTGATGGTGAGGTGGTTTGTTTAAGTCAGGCACCCGGGGAGACACCTGTTGTCCGTGGGAGGAATATGGCCGTTGACATGCCAGGTGAAAATACCAAAAAAATCAGCTCTTCGGTGTGGAGGTATTTCACCACAAATGCGGACAACAGGTGTCAAGCCGTGTGTTCCCTTTGTCAAGCTGTAATAAGTAGGGGTAAGGACGTTAACCACCTCGGAACATCCTCCCTTATACGTCACCTGCAGCGCATTCATAATAAGTCAGTGACAAGTTCAAAAACTTTGGGTGACAGCGGAAGCAGTCCACTGACCAGTAAATCCCTTCCTCTTGTAACCAAGCTCACGCAAACCACCCCACCAACTCCCTCAGTGTCAATTTCCTCCTTCCCCAGGAATGCCAATAGTCCTGCAGGCCATGTCACTGGCAAGTCTGACGAGTCCTCTCCTGCCTGGGATTCCTCCGATGCATCCTTGCGTGTAACGCCTACTGCTGCTGGCGCTGCTGTTGTTGCCGCTGGGAGTCGATGGTCATCCCAGAGGGGAAGTCGTAAGCCCACTTGTACTACTTCCAGTAAGCAATTGACTGTTCAACAGTCCTTTGCGAGGAAGATGAAATATCACAGCAGTCATCCTACTGCAAAGCGGATAACTGAGGCCTTGGCATCCTGGGTGGTGAGAAACGTGGTTCCGGTATCCATCATTACTGCAGAGCCAACTAGAGACTTGTTGGAGGTACTGTGTCCCCGGTACCAAATACCATCTAGGTTCCATTTCTCTAGGCAGGCGATACCGAAAATGTACACAGACCTCAGAAAAAGAGTCACCAGTGTCCTAAAAAATGCAGCTGTACCCAATGTCCACTTAACCACGGACATGTGGACAAGTGGAGCAGGGCAGGGTCAGGACTATATGACTGTGACAGCCCACTGGGTAGATGTATGGACTCCCGCCGCAAGAACAGCAGCGGCGGCACCAGTAGCAGCATCTCGCAAACGCCAACTCTTTCCTAGGCAGGCTACGCTTTGTATCACCGCTTTCCAGAATACGCACACAGCTGAAAACCTCTTACGGCAACTGAGGAAGATCATCGCGGAATGGCTTACCCCAATTGGACTCTCCTGTGGATTTGTGGCATCGGACAACGCCAGCAATATTGTGTGTGCATTAAATCTGGGCCAATTCCAGCACGTCCCATGTTTTGCACATACCTTGAATTTGGTGGTGCAGAATTTTTTAAAAAACGACAGGGCCGTGCAAGAGATGCTGTCGGTGGCCAGAAGAATTGCGGGACACTTTCGGCGTACAGGCACCACGTACAGAAAACTGGAGCACCACCAAAAACTACTGAACCTGCCCTGCCATCATCTGAAGCAAGAAGTGGTAACGAGGTGGAATTCAACCCTCTATATGCTTCAGAGGTTGGAGGAGCAGCAAAAGGCCATTCAAGCCTATACAATTGAGCACGATATAGTAGGTGGAATGCACCTGTCTCAAGTGCAGTGGAGAATGATTTCAACGTTGTGCAAGGTTCTGATGCCCTTTGAACTTGCCACACGTGAAGTCAGTTCAGACACTGCCAGCCTGAGTCAGGTCATTCCCCTCATCAGGCTTTTGCAGAAGAAGCTGGAGGCATTGAAGGAGGAGCTAACACGGAGCGATTCCGCTAGGCATGTGGGACTTGTGGATGCAGCCCTTAATTCGCTTAACAAGGATTCACGGGTGGTCAATCTGTTGAAATCAGAGCACTACATTTTGGCCACCGTGCTCGATCCTAGATTTAAAGCCTACCTTGGATCTCTCTTTCCGGCAGACACAGGTCTGCTGGGGTTGAAAGACCTGCTGGTGACAAAATTGTCAAGTCAAGCGGAACGCGACCTGTCAACATCTCCTCCTTCACATTCTCCCGCAACTGGGGGTGCGAGGAAAAGGCTCAGAATTCCGAGCCCACCCGCTGGCGGTGATGCAGGGCAGTCTGGAGCGACTGCTGATGCTGACATCTGGTCCGGACTGAAGGACCTGACAACGATTACGGACATGTCGTCTACTGTCACTGCATATGATTCTCTCAACATTGATAGAATGGTGGAGGATTATATGAGTGACCGCATCCAAGTAGGCACGTCACACAGTCCGTACTTATACTGGCAGGAAAAAGAGGCAATTTGGAGGCCCTTGCACAAACTGGCTTTATTCTACCTAAGTTGCCCTCCCACAAGTGTGTACTCCGAAAGAGTGTTTAGTGCCGCCGCTCACCTTGTCAGCAATCGGCGTACGAGGTTACATCCAGAAAATGTGGAGAAGATGATGTTCATTAAAATGAATTATAATCAATTCCTCCGCGGAGACATTGACCAGCAGCAATTGCCTCCACAAAGTACACAGGGAGCTGAGATGGTGGATTCCAGTGGGGACGAATTGATAATCTGTGAGGAGGGGGATGTACACGGTGATATATCGGAGGGTGAAGATGAGGTGGACATCTTGCCTCTGTAGAGCCAGTTTGTGCAAGGAGAGATTAATTGCTTCTTTTTTGGGGGGGGTCCAAACCAACCCGTCATATCAGTCACAGTCGTGTGGCAGACCCTGTCACTGAAATGATGGGTTGGTTAAAGTGTGCATGTCCTGTTTTGTTTATACAACATAAGGGTGGGTGGGAGGGCCCAAGGATAATTCCATCTTGCACCTCTTTTTTCTTTTCTTTTTCTTTGCATCATGTGCTGATTGGGGTGGGTTTTTTGGAAGGGACACCCTGCGTGACACTGCAGTGCCACTCCTAGATGGGCCCGGTGTTTGTGTCGGCCACTAGGGTCGCTAATCTTACTCACACAGCTACCTCATTGCGCCTCTTTTTTTCTTTGCGTCATGTGCTGTTTGGGGAGGGTTTTTTGGAAGGGACATCCTGCGTGACACTGCAGTGCCACTCCTAGATGTGCCCGGTGTTTGTGTCGGCCACTAGGGTCGCTAATCTTACTCACACAGTCAGCTACCTCATTGCGCCTCTTTTTTTCTTTGCGTCATGTGCTGTTTGGGGAGGGTTTTTTGGAAGGGCCATCCTGCGTGACACTGCAGTGCCACTCCTAGATGGGCCCGGTGTTTGTGTCGGCCACTAGGGTCGCTAATCTTACTCACACAGCTACCTCATTGCGCCTCTTTTTTTCTTTGCGTCATGTGCTGTTTGGGGAGGGTTTTTTGGAAGGGACATCCTGCGTGACACTGCAGTGCCACTCCTAGATGGGCCCGGTGTTTGTGTCGGCCACTAGGGTCGCTTATCTTACTCACACAGCGACCTCGGTGCAAATTTTAGGACTAAAAATAATATTGTGAGGTGTGAGGTATTCAGAATAGACTGAAAATGAGTGTAAATTATGGTTTTTGAGGTTAATAATACTTTGGGATCAAAATGACCCCCAAATTCTATGATTTAAGCTGTTTTTTAGTGTTTTTTGAAAAAAACACCCGAATCCAAAACACACCCGAATCCGACAAAAAAAATTCGGTGAGGTTTTGCCAAAACGCGTTCGAACCCAAAACACGGCCGCGGAACCGAACCCAAAACCAAAACACAAAACCCGAAAAATTTCAGGCGCTCATCTCTAGTGTTCATGCACATGCCATGCCAGGAAGAGCAGCAAGTGACAGGAGTCTCCCAACTGCCCCCTCCCCACTGCGGGAAGGACATCAGAAAATAAGCCTAGTTGCTATAAAAACATAGTCGGGGAAGGGGGGGGGGGGTCTGCGTCACAAGGGACTTGCAAGATGAAATTACAATAGGCAATGTGGGAGACTGACATAATCTGAGGTTTCTGCTTTGCCCTGTGTGATATATGTGCACGCCCTGGAAATGTCCCTTATGTACAGCATGTAACAGAATTATATACTATCTGGTTGTGGGGAAGAAAGGACGGTTCTCTGTCCAGCATGACACCTAGTGAGTAATCTGCAGGCGCAAGGCTTATTGCCATGCTACTAACAGAAATATAAATCTCAGGTAAGTGCTTTCTGGGTGACAGATTATCAAATCAGTGTTTGATGGATTAGGTGTAAGGTTGAGAGAACACATCCACACCTGTATAACAGATTACACCAGGACTTCAACACTTTACAGCAAGATTCTTGTGAACAGTATTTCCTACTAGAAAAGTAAAACTGGTCTTGTAGAAAAGTGCATTTATATACAGAGATGTCCTCCTACACCTATCACCATGTAGTCCATCCTGTTGTACTCACAGCATTACTGGCACAGAAAGGCGTAATACCACTTTCGGACCACCAGATGTCGCCTTTCCTAAACTACACAGTGCATGGGGTATCTCCTATCTCCAATATAACATAGGGGGTCATTCCGAGTTGTTCGCTCGCTAGCAGTTTTTAGCAGTCGTGCAAACGCTATGCCGCCTCCCACTGGGAGTGTATTTTAGCTTAGCAGAAGTGCGAACGAAAGGATCGCAGGGCGGCTACAAAAATAATTTGTGCAGTTTCTGAGTAGCTCCAGTCCTACTCAGCGCTTGCGATCACTTCAGACTGTTCAGTTCCGGATTTGACGTCACAAACACGCCCTGCGTTTTTTCCTGGCACGCCTGCGTTTTTCGAACACTCCCTGAAAACGGTCAGTTGACACCCAGAAACGCCCTCTTCCTGTCAATCACTCTGCGGCCAGCAGTGCGACTGAAAAGCTTTGTTAGACCTTGTGTAAAACTACATCGGCTGTTGTGAAAGTACATTGCGTGTGCGCACATGCATGCGCAGAAGTGCCTTTTTTTGCATCATCGCTGCGCAGCGAACATTTTTATCAAGCGATCAACTCGGAATGACCCCCATACCCTCCAACATTTCACACATACAAATCGGTACAAATTCTAGAAGGGGTTTTTCCTATACTTTCAATGGAAGTTTGGAGAGCCAAAAATCGGTACAGACCATAAAAAAAAGGGACTGTACCTGCCAAAAAGGTGCAGCTGGAGGGTATGCCACTGCATCTGCAGCAAGTCTCTGTGCTGTAGATAGGGGGGGGGGGGGGGGGAATCCTTTTACTGCAGCGTCCTATGTCCTGCTGCTAGTCCGCCTGCCCCTCCAGCATCAACAATCCCCACTTCCTAGCAGCAGCGCAGGTGGAACAAAAGCTGCTGCGGCCACCGGCACAGATGTGTGTGAAAGCCATACTTGCCTACTTTAGATTTCTACTCTCCGAGAAGCCCGTAGAGGAGACGCTGCCGGAGACTTCGGGGGGCGGGCTGTGACATCATCAAGCCCCGTCCCCACATTGGAAAATGGATCAATTTGCGGGTCCACGGGAATAGGGCAGGGCTAAAATGATGCGATTTGCGTCATTTTAACCCCTTCCCTCCCCACGGACCCGAGAATACAGGAGATTATCCCTCCATCCTGCCCGCATCACTATGGTGCGAGCAGGAAGCGGAAGACCTGCCTACTTTTCCAGGGGTGCTGGGGGCTAACCCCACAAAATGGGAGCCTCCCGCAGCTTCCGGGAGAATAGGCAAGTATGATGAAAGCGGCGCAGCAGAAGGCTTTCATAGCCCTCCCTGCGCTGCATACTCTCTGAGCCCCGGAGTCTCGTCTGCGTGTGATGTCACAGATGTGACTCCCCGCCACAGTCACGCCCAGATCCCCAGATACCCTGACTCTGCAACACAGCACCTGGCCTGCCAGCCTGGAAGCCCCGAGATGGCTAATGTAACAGATAGAGTGGGTGATATCGTGGCTGGTAGTTTGGACGCTGAATCAATGTAAAAGGTGACAGTGCTGTGCAGTGCAGTGGGTGTGCAGTGTCACTGACACTGCACAGCACTCTCACCTTTTACATTGATTCAACGAGTCAGTCAGTTCTGTCATCCAGTCACTATTGTTAGCGCCGGTGTCCCAAGTTCCAACGCGCCGCATTACAGGGAAGTAGACGCACTAAATAAACTACAGCTCCCAGCAGCCCTCAGCGCCAAAGCATTCCAGTGCTAAGGCCTGCTGGGAGCTGTAGTTTATTGAGTGCATCTTCTTCCCTGTAATGCAGCGCGCTGGGACACTGGCGCTAACAATAGTGACTGGCTGCTTGGCTGCTGTGCGAGTCTCCGGGAGAGCCACTGCCAAAGGGAGAACAGCAGCTTAGCTGCTTCCAGGAGGAGAAGCATTACCCACCCCTACCCCACTCGCACCCATGGTGGCTCCGGACCTCCTCCCCCACCCGTAGCACCCCCGCACCTCCCCCACCCACCACACCACTGCACCCACCTACAGCACCCCGCACCCGCAGTGGCTCCGGACCCCCACCCGTGGTACCCATGCATCCGCCCCTCCCCCATCCGTGGCACCCCCGCAACCGCCACTCCCCATACGTGGCACCCCTGCAACCACCCCTCCCCCATCCGTGTCTCCCCCGCACCCACTACTCCCACTACTCCCCCAACCACAGCACCTACTAGGTGATTCATCAGGCCCTGCGTGTGCTGTTCACGCCGTTGCAAGGGGTTACGACCCCTTAACCATCGCACGCCCTTTGTCCGTGCAATATTTAACCACTCACACAATTATGATTGGAGGTAATACTCTATATAATACAAATATTGCACGCCACAAGGGTGTGCAAGGGTTAAGGGGATGTAGCCCCTTACTACGGTGTGAAGTGCGCCCGTAGTGCGCGATGAATCACCTAGTACTTAATAAAAGTCAATTTTCACTGATTTACATAGATTTGAAATTGATGAAAATTAATCCAAATCAATGCGTTTCACGGGCTAAAACTAGAAATGAGCAGGTTCGGTTTTACTCGGATTTACTCGAGTATTTCAGTTTTTGCTTATTGGCTATCCAAAACGCGTGACATCCGTGATCCAATAAGATGCCGTTTCGAGCCCCGAGTAAAACCGAACCCGCACATCTCTAGCTAAAACCCACATTTACTAACATTTAAATGTAAATATACAAAATCCAGTAGATCGGGACCCTCGCTGCTTGTTTATTATAAAACAATAACTAAATAAAATCACGCTTGGACAAAAATAGCTGTCACTAGATAGGCCAAAATTGCAGTAAACCACCAGCCTGGCTCCTGCTTGAATCAATGGGGGTAATTCTGAGTTGATCGCAGCATCAAATTAGTTAGCAGTTGGGTAAAACCATGTGCACTGCAGGGGGGGTCAGATATAACATTTGCAGAGAGAGTTAGATTTGGGTGGGTTATTTTGTTTCTGTGCAGGGTAAATACTGGCTGCTTTATTTTTACACTGCAATTTAGATTTCAGTTTGAACACACCCCACCCAAATCTAACTCTCTCTGCAAATATCTGCATTATATCTGCCACACCTGCAGTGCAAATGGTTTTGCCTAACTGCTAACAAATTTGATGCTGCGATCAACTTGGAATTACCCCCAATATTAGGACTTTCTCCATTGTGTCCATTAAGGATCCAGTTTAGCAGCAAGGTATTACCAGTACGTGACGCCAATCTGTAAGCCCAAGTAGTCCCTTTAGCAACCAGACTGCAGAAGTGTCCCGCAGTGGGGTGAGAGGGGTCAGTTGGGAGACCCTCTCTCACTTGCTGCTCTGCCTAGCCTGTGGTGCGGACACAGCCATACTGAGAGACAGCCACTGCTGTATAGCCCCAATAACCCTGATTATTGGGGGTCAGTATAGAAGACACGCTCATACTGAGAGACAAGAGCAGTCACTGCTGTATAGCCCCAATAACCCTGATTATTGGGGGTCAGTATAGACGACACGCTCATACTGAGAGACAAGTAAGAGCAGTCACTGCTGTATAGCCCCAATAACCCTGATTATTGGGGGTCAGTATAGAAGACACGCTCATACTGAGAGACAAGTAAGAGCAGTCACTGCTGTATAGCCCCAGTAACCCTGATTATTGGGGGTCAGTATAGAAGACACGCTCATACTGAGAGACAAGAGCAGTCACTGCTGTATAGCCCCAATAACCCTGATTATTGGGGGTCAGTATAGAAGACACGCTCATACTGAGAGACAAGTAAGAGCAGTCACTGCTGTATAGCCCCAATAACCCTGATTATTGGGGGTCAGTATAGACGACACGCTCATACTGAGAGACAAGTAAGAGCAGTCACTGCTGTATAGCCCCAATAACCCTGATTATTGGGGGTCAGTATAGACGACACGCTCATACTGAGAGACAAGAGCAGTCACTGCTGTATAGCCCCAATAACCCTGATTATTGGGGGTCAGTATAGACGACACGCTCATACTGAGAGACAAGAGCAGTCACTGCTGTATAGCCCCAATAACCCTGATTATTGGGGGTCAGTATAGAAGACACGCTCATACTGAGAGACAAGAGCAGTCACTGCTGTATAGCCCCAATAACCCTGATTATTGGGGGTCAGTATAGACGAAACGCTCATACTGAGAGACAAGTAAGAGCAGTCACTGCTGTATAGCCCCAATAACCCTGATTATTGGGGGTCAGTATAGACGACACGCTCATACTGAGAGACAAGAGCAGTCACTGCTGTATAGCCCCAATAACCCTGATTATTGGGGGTCAGTATAGACGACACGCTCATACTGAGAGACAAGTAAGAACAGTCACTGCTGTATAGCCCCAATAACCCTGATTATTGGGGGTCAGAGTATAGACGACACGCTCATACTGAGAGACAAGTAAGAGCAGTCACTGCTGTATAGCCCCAATAACCCTGATTATTGGGGGTCAGTATAGACGACATGCTCATACTGAGAGACAAGTAAGAGCAGTCACTGCTGTATAGCCCCAATAACCCTGATTATTGGGGGTCAGTATAGAAGACACGCTCATACTGAGAGAAAAGAGCAGTCACTGCTGTATAGCCCCAATAACCCTGATTATTGGGGGTCAGTATAGACGACACGCTCATACTGAGAGACAA